>NC_091508.1:12418432-12719323 GCF_947461875.1 Haliaeetus albicilla | reverse complement strand
CTGGCCCAGCCACATATGCAAGTCTGCAGCATTCAGTCACTCCTCTGCTCTTGTGGAGATGCCATATTTTGACATAATAGAAATTTGTGCTGGAACTGCAGGGTGTAAAGCCATGAAGCAAAGACAGCCTCCTTTTCCAAATCAAAGTAACAGAAGTACTTGAGCCTTGCTCAATGCTACTTACCATCCGTGAGGGACAGAGTACAAGTGAGAGGCTTTAGGTGTAGCTGAGTCAGTGTTACACCAACAACAAGGCAAAAGGTAAGCTAACAGGAGATTCACAGTACCTCACTCATCAACACACTTCAGGGAGATAAGAAAGGAGGAAATCACAAGCAGCATGAGATATAAAACTCCTCTCCGTGGCGACACTCATCACCCAGCACAGGACTTTTATGTGTGCTGGGTGTCAGGCACACTTCTTGCTGGGTCTGTTGGGTACCGACAGCCAACAGGAATTGGAAACAGACCACAGTAGTCCCAAGACAAAAGGAAAATAGGGAACCTATGAGTTGAAAATGACCAGGAGAACAGAGCAACAGCCCACCCTTCTTCCCAGACCTGTACAAAAGGACAGACAACTCTGAGAAGTCACTGTGAAATGATGTGCCACCTGTATTTGCTCTTGGCACTTTTCTAATGAGTAGTCAACTTGCTCACATTACAGGCAGTATCCACCTGTGGGTGTGCATATAATTGTAAACTGCTTTGAACAACCAGTGAGGGACCAGCAGAAACCAGTCAGAGCCTGAGAGAGGAAGAGGTCTTTAGAGGTTGGCAGGAGGTCCTGGGAAGCATGTATAACTTTGAAAAACAGTAGTGGGCATTCTATAGCCCATGTTTTGGTCTGGTACCCTCACTGCATGAGTGTCCTCTGCCACTGTCAGCAAAGTTTCATCCACTGCATCTGGAAGTTCTCCTCCAATCAGAACTCATACCCTATATCTGTGCTTAATAATTTCCTTGGATCTGCTAAATTGTAACCCATTACCACACAGAATTAAAAAAAACCTGTAAGTAACAAATGCAAAAAGTTTCACTCAGCATGACTTCAGCATAACTACCTAGCAGGTTCCTAAAATTTAGCATTGTGCTGCTTGTGATTGCTATTTTAAGACTTTTCCTAGAAAAGGTGAAGAGAGGCCTTGGAGAATACATGGGCTCTGGGTGCCAGGTGAGCCACAGCGTGTCCTCTCCGGCTGGTCTGCGGCCCACGCCGGGCTGGGTGTCGTTAATCACAGCCCCTTTTGTACATGCCATTGGTGCACCTCTGGCTGGAATAGAAAAGGTGGAGGAGGAACACAATGCAGGTTGTTCAGGCTTCAGGTTAGGCAAATACAGAAAATAAAACCAGGTTGCATTGGGTCTTCATGTGACCCACAGGAATGAGCCTGATGGTTCTCCCTTCCACTGGCATCTTTACAGTGGCATCACAATGTGCTTTGCACATCCACTGCCTGTGTAATTGCTCCCTTTTCCTCCTCCTCATTCTGGCCACCAGAAACTGCACCAATGGTTTGCTCTAAAGACCCATCGGTCCTGTACAGTCGCTCTGTTCAAGAGGCTGAGTGGTATAAATGCTGTTCTAACAGAGGATCTTAAAGGACAATGCTGGGCAAACTGAATAAACCCAGAATCTCACCTCCAGAACAACAAAGCAAGGAAAATGCTAAACAGAAAACAAATCAACAACAACAAAAAATAATCACAAATAAGTAATGAAACATGGGCTCAAATAAAACACAATAACACATGTTAAACAGATATTCTGTTTTAAACCAAACATTGCAACAATGACAAAAACAAGGTACCATCCTAGTTTTTAATCCTGAAAAAACCACAAAACAAAAAGGCCCATTCACGATAGAGTTCACCAGGTGAAAAAACAAACTACAGTCAGACAAATCTGTTCACGTTAAGTCCCTTTGGTGGAGCAGAAGACAAACCACAGAAATCCTGGGAGATCGATGAAGCAGGAGCTACAAACCAAGTGCGGGTAGAATATTAGAATAAAGCACTTTGAGTAAGTTGCAAGAGAGACGGTATCTCAGCGCCACTGTAATATAATGCGTATATTATTAAAACAGATCCCCATGACACCGTAGTGCTTCACCATCTATTAACCACAATTCGTGGCTCACACAGCAGCCTACTGCATGTGTAAAGGTGAAGGTACTTCTTTGGACCCTCCAAGCAGGCTGACATGCTAAATAAGCAACCAGTTTCTTATGCCGAGGAAATGACATTTTGCAACTGGTGCAATGAATTGAACATTTCTTGGAGCTCAGTTATGAAGAGAGGCTTGAATGGCAGAGGAGAGCAGAAGAACCGGTGCAGATAAACTACAGGCAAAGGAGCAGACAAACCGCGAGTGCGCACTGTGTTTGCACAGGAAAAATGCCAGAGGTGGTGGAGCAGATGCAACACTACGGAGTAGGGAATGGCCTGGAAGGAGGCTTAGGGGAAGATAAACGCTCTCAGTCCTTGATGTAGGACTGACAAGGGAAAGAAGTAAAAGAGCAAGCACAGCAACTCGCTGGTGAAACAACAGAACAACCAATATGACTTTCCATCAGACTCATCCCAGGATGGATTTATCACCTCCATGGGAGGTGGACAAGCACACTGGGAGCATAAACATCAAGGCTAAGGAAATGCAAGCCATAGAGCCCTCTACTAACACCTGACCTGTGTTGATTGATGCAGGTAGAGAAAATGTTGATGTTTTCAGAACATTGATCCATGCTATAGCTACCTGTTGTTATAGAAATTCATTTTCATATGTTATGAAAATAAAATCGAATTATAAAACTAAAAAATTATTCTTTAGGAGAAAATAAAATTATAAACTGATAGGGTAGACCCACCTCTGCAGCAGGCCTTTGGTAGTTCAGTCCCAGTTTTTCCCAGCCCCTGCTCACTACCCACTTAGGGGTACCCAAGCTCTACAGGTGTTTGTTTTTTGCGGTGATATTTCCATACACCAAAAATCCCATTTCCAAGCATGCCCAGCGCTTTTTCATTCTCATCATGTTCAGCTCTGAATTGCATCAGAGGCTTGATCTGACAAGTCTTGCCACCAACATGTCATCTGCTCCATCTTCAGGACCTCTGAGTACCTGAAGAGCATAAGAAATGAAGCAATGGGGTACACTTTGCTGTCAACCATGGGTCCCTATCATGAGCCCCACTGTATTGGATAGAGATATCTAAGGGATAGGTGCTGCAAACCTGAAAGCTGTAGCTGCTAAGCCCCTTTGGAGTTCACGATGGATGTATTTATGTATTAAACAAACTGCTTTGGCATGCATTCATTAAATATCTTTTGGATCATGAGCCAGCAATCCATCCATACACCTATTTCTGTCTCACAAAACACCTAATTTCTCCCTTGCCTTCTCCTCTACGTCATTATCCATTTGGTCATCAACCTATTGACTTTAATGCATTTTTTTTTTCCCAAACTAAAGCCCTATGAGTTTTGTGAGTGGCTTTGTAAGCATCTCACTGGCACTAAAGCAGAGATAACAAGAAGTCACGCGACAGTTGCTAGATGATGGCTCCCACACAGCATGCACGATGTTGCCGTGGTTAGTAGATGTAGAAGCAATCAACCGCACTTTCAAATGTGCTCATTTGTAAGCCTAATTACCTGCCTGTACAAATGTGGCAGGTAGGGATCTGGGCAGATACAATTTGAGGCAAAATAAGCAGAAATCCACAATTTTGTACTCACTTTCAATTGTGGTCACAAAACTGGCCCTGTGATATTCAAAACCAGGTGAAAGCCTGGTGAAAAATCATGGAATAAGGTTATTTTAAGCAACTAACAATGTGGTGTGAAATCTTAGCTCCATTAAAGTGGGTTTGGGGTTTTTTCTGATTTCTAAGAAATCTTCACATGCACTATACTTTTGATTAAAGAAGAAGAAAATAAGCAGCAGCATCTTGCATTTTAAAATAACAGTACCAGGAAATTCATCAAAGAACAAGAGCAAATATCCTCATTTGACTTCTTTTCAAGACTGGACAGGAAATCATTGTAAGAAAAAGATTAAATTTAAAACCAACAAACAGACACAGCATAAATAGAAGCTGATTAAAGCAGTAATAGCAAAATAAAATGGTAAGAAGAATAAAATAGTCAAATTAAATAATATTCTTTTCCTTCACATATAATGAACTGGCTCTGTTTGGCCTATTGACTTTGATGAAGTGGATTAAACTCCCAGTAACAGGGGCCTCGAGAGATTTACACTGAAGGAACAAACAGGAATCCTGCTGCATTTCAGATACTTTGCAATAAAATTTAACAGGAAATTTCTTTTTCTATGCTTGAACTTCTCCAGCCTTTGGAGGTCTCCCCTGCAAAAGGGGTCTGGAAAACATCAGCAGCTCTGAGCAAAATGCCTGACCAATTTTTTTCATGCTGGTAGCCCTGATGCTAAAATTCCAGAAGAGGTAAATGAACCTTTAAGAAGAACATACTTTTCAGTAAATCCATGCAAGGTAGGCACATCTCAAACACAAGCCCATAATCCCAGGCAGGCAGAACTCTGCACTGACCTCAGCAACATCTGGACAAGTATTTCCACCTACGTATAGTTTTTTCACTTCCATTTAGATCAGTATATATGAAAAGGTGGGCCCCAAGGCAACGTTTTCTAAGGATTCTGGTATCACAGAATCTGTGCATATGTCCACATTCATGCAGAAAAGCCTGCATCTGAAAATGCAAATTGATGTTTCTA
The DNA here is from genome assembly GCF_947461875.1 of Haliaeetus albicilla. NCBI lineage: Eukaryota > Metazoa > Chordata > Aves > Accipitriformes > Accipitridae > Haliaeetus > Haliaeetus albicilla. Next base: position 12,714,572 of record NC_091508.1, on the reverse strand, counting down.
GCTACAAAGCACTAACTGTTCACATACATTATGTTATTCAAACCAGAACTCTTTCAAACAGCAAGGAAAGAGCATTCAAGCATATGTTTCTGTTTGATATTTAGGAGGATGCCTTTACACTTAAATTCTTGAAGCAAAGATCATTAAAGAACAGTTAATAAGTTATGTGCACACACACCTCTTGTAATTAAAAATCCGAAGTGAAACGTTAACACTTCACCTGGTGAAATCTATCCTAGTACAGATTAAAAAATTCCTTCTAAAATACAGTTATTTATAACAAGGCAAAAGATGAGGCATTACAAAGAAAAACAAACTAAAAGAAATACTTAATTAAATTCATGGTTAAGTGATCAGCACTGAAGCATTCAGTCTACCTAAAGCCCTGTCAGTAACAGAGATGGCATAAAAGGGCTCACAGAGCACTGTGGGATGCTCCACTTGAACAGACATATATCAACACTGAAAACCAGAAACCAAATGATAAAGTTTCCAAATAATAAAATAGTGCTTACGCGGCTATGGAAATGTTAGCTGCAGACATGGGGCTGACTTCTGCCACTTCCTTGGCCTTTTGCAGGGCGAGCTTTTGATTGGTGGCTTCCTCCATCTCCTCCTCATCCTGGTGCAGAAAATCAAGACAAATCAGAGCATGCATCATGTAACGACAATAACCAGAGCTTCCCAAGGCACAAGTCATATGTGACTGTCACCACCACACTGTGAGAACAGTGGAAACTCATTAAAATAAGGCAGAATTTCACAACTTCTTGCAAAGATCCCTGGGTAGGGTCTTAGTGCCAACAACAGCTGGTCAAGATGAGAAATGCAAGGTTTAGTAAAGCGCTCAGTGGATTTTTACCAAGATTACATCTCTCTCACAAACCTTTCTTACCTCTCTTGGGTCTCCTCTCATCGCTTAGCATTCGGGTAAGAGACTATGGCAGGGCAGGGAGAGACCTGACCATAAGTGTGATGTTTCTGGGGTGAAGTGAGCCCCTTTCATGTCAGACCTGCATGTGTAAAAACACTCTAAAGCTTATATCCTACTGAAATGGATGAGACGGACTCCTAAATCCTTCAAGACTTCTTGCCAATATGACTTTCCGGAAATAATAAGTCCTATAAACAACACTGGATTTGACTGGTCCTGCTCACACCAGTTTTACTCCAGATATTTCCACTTATTTCAGTTGAATCACTGCAGACTTACAGGGTGAAAACAGAAAGGACGAGCCATATTAAAGCACGGTCTGTAGATTCATGCATAGATCAGAAAGATGCTTTCTGTATAACCCCCAGATCATGTGGATTCTTAACCTCTATTGGCATTGCAAGTTCCCGCAGAGCATAACTGTCATTTATTTCCTCCTACCTGGTGTAATGACAAGAGAAATACTGCTCAAATTCAAACTACAGGAGCTTAAGCAATGAGATGAGGGCAAAAGGCAAAGGAACAGCCTGATTCATTTTCAATGGTCATCTAGGTTAAACTTCCTTTGAACTTTCTAGCCAGTCAATTTAGATAGCAAAATCATGGCAGGATAAACACAAACCCTCTGATGGCAATGTCAGCTTCACACATATTCAGGGAATAACCACACGTCAAATGAGAGCAGTCACAGGCTCTTCTGTCAAACTTTATGAAATGCCACGGGTTTACCTCTGCTCTTCAAAGGTAATGCTGTGAAAGAGTTATGCTTAAAATAATGAGAGCAGACTGTAAGACATCTAGCTTTGAAACAGGAAGTCATATAGATTTATCCATTCTGAATACCATATGTATAAGCAATTCCTTGCTCTGACTTTGGTGTTATTTGCTTAAACTGAATTAATTTTGAAACTGTTTTCCTTTTCTCCTTTAGAAGGAAAAAGAAATGATGGAAAATTTATCAAAAAAATTTGCTACCATTAAAGTTTCAATTTTTTTTTTCCTTTCTGAATATTAGCAAATCTCTAATAAGTAAATTCTTACTGTAGTGATTGAAGAACCTGAGACAGGCCATGAAAAAAGCCCTGCTGAAAGATTATAAAAAGTCAATATTTCTCAACTGCCAACTTCCAGTGAATTTATCAGTGGTTTGAAAGCTTGTTGTAAATCAAGGGTATCTGCAGAGTATGAATCTTTGGAGGAATAAGACCCCCAAATAAGAAGGCTTTTAAGGTTTTCCTTTCATTCCATAGATATCTTCAAGTTGTTTCTTCTCTTGAGGACTCTCTAACAGTGTTAAAATCACATACATTCAAAGGCTCTTAATTTTTCTTTCTGTGCGCCTAAAGCACCAGGTGCAGGTTTGACTATCTCTTTAAAATTTGTAGTTTCAACTACATTCTCCCTGGCGCATCAGTAATTCTGCTGGATTCTATATCTCAAGGTAACAGCAGAAAATATCCATTGTCACTATAAACACAGCTGTCCCTTACTCAGAACAAGCACACTCTTTAGCAGATGACTGCTTAATAATATTTCTGTAGCATCTTCCACCCAGAGATTGCAGATCACTACAAAAATTAATTAATTTTTTGCCTGATACTTACACTGCCAGGTCTCACTAGGGCACAGGCTCATCTTGTTCTGCTTGAAGCATGCAGAGGTGTGACAGTGCATGACAAGCCAGCTCTGAGCTGTGATGGCAACATCTGTCCATCCCACCTCCCACCAACAGCCCAGACTGTCACCATCATTATATGGGGCAAGTGCATGTAAAGGCTCTGCCTCTAAGGACATCTATCTTTCATGTTTCCTTTCTGTTTTCTAGACCTCTACATCTTCATTTAAACCACTGTCCTGGTTTCAATTGGCACAGAGTTCATTTTCTTTCTAGTAGCTGGTATAGTGTTATGTTTTGGGTTCAGTATGAGAAGAATGTTGATAACACACTGATGGTTCCAGTTGTTGCCAAGTAGTGTTAATACCAAGTCAAGGATTTCTCAGCTTCTGACACCCAGCCAGCAAGAAGGCTGGAAGGGCACAAGAATTTGGGAGGGGACACAGCCAGGACAGCTGACCCAAACTGGCCAAAGGGATATTCCATACCCTGTGACATCATGCCCAGTATATAAACTGGGGGGAGTTGGCCGGGGGGGGCGGATCGCTGCTCAGGAACTAACTGGGCGTTGGTCGGCAGGTAGTGAGCAATTGCATCATGCATCACTTGTTTTGTATATTCCAATCCTTTTATTATTATTATTATTGTGATTTTATTATTGTTATTACTATCATTATTATTTTCTGCCTTTCTATTCTATTAAAATGTTCTTATCTCAACCTACGAGTTTTACTTTTTTCTCCCTGATTGCCTCCCTCATCCCACGAGGGGGTGGGGGGTGGGGTAAGTGAGCAGCTGTGTGGTGCTTAGTTGCTGGCTGGAGTTAAACCACAACAACCACACAATTTATCACATGGTAAAACCCATTTTCGGTGCTACCCCATAATGATGTGCATCGTTAACATTGACTGTTCTTTATTAAGTTCACCCAATTAAAGCCCTCTCCATTGGGAAGGAGGAGGACAGGTCTTCATGGCTGTTACACTCTTGGTTTCGCTGCTCACTTCAGCCCATTATTTCTGGGGATTTCTCAACTTCTTTTATGTCTTTTAGATATATTTATATATTTTTATGTAAAATTCACACATCCCTCCTACCTCACATTGCATGTTTTTGTACTGCTTTCTCAGGGACTGCTGGCAGTGCACAGAGATCAGAGAACACACTTTGTACTTTAGGATATTTAGGAAAATAAAGGCTTACTTGTGGCAGTATGACAGTATGGCAGTAAAATGGCAGTTTAATGAGGATGAAGAACGAACTGCCGTGTGTCACTGGAGACATTGTGGGATGGTCAGCAGAAAGAAGATTTTTAAAAGCAAATTTTGGGGGCAATTTTAGATTCCACTCTGAATAAGTGAACAGGAAGAAAAACTTCCCAATATATGGGAGAAACTGGAGGGTAGGCAACCCAAAGAGATTCAGGACAGCTCTGAGAAATCACTAGAAATTAAGTTGGCAGAGTTTAAGTCAGTGGTAAGGGAGAGCCAGCACAGGAAGAGGAGGAAAGAGACCTGGGGAGGGAGAAGCTGAGGCTAGAGAACAGGTTCTTTACATATTCAAAGCAAAGAAGGTGATTCTTCCCCCTCCCCCCCCCCCCCCCATGAGTCATTCCAAAGTACTGGTGAGTTTTGTAACAGACATAGGATGATCAAGCTTAAATTAAATATAGTTACAATTCGGATAACTTCTGTTACAGGTCATAAGGCCCAGCTAAGGCTACCAAGAAATGTTAAAATGCCATGATAAAAGAAGTCCAAATTGGCATCCAGAAGTGGAAATGTTGGTTCAAATGTTTCAGTCCTGAAGGTTAGCTAGAAAGCTTTCTGTCTTTCCAGAACAGAGGGAGTTGCAAACTGGTTATGGTTTTCCCACGTTATATGCAGCACTGATCTCAATTCGTTTTACAGTGTAAATGTCAAGAAAGTCTCCTGAGATCAACTGACTCCTGAGTAACTTAATTATATCTCCAGGCCATTTTTGGTTTTGAATGATCATATTTACTCAGCAATAAATCCCTCATTCTCCAGGTATACTATATAATTGAATTACTTTTATCTTTTTCCCCTTCTTCTGAAAGCCCTAGTGATTTTGGGGGATCATAAATAAAATTAAAGCAAAGAAGAGTTTCTCAAGAAGCTTTATGATTTGGCAATGCTGCTGAATCCATCAATATTTAATTATACTTTATAAACATCAACAAAGTCAGGTTTCTAACCACCCCAGTCAGCTGCTGAAATATTCACAAGAAAGCACTAAAAGGATTAAGAAAGAAGTAGGATGAGCTTCATTATCCAAGAATTGTGCTGGGCTTGATCCCCTCTCTTAGCACATGCAAGGGATGCCCGTAAATCTGCTGAACAGGCTGGGAGGATGCATGCCTCCGGGCTGGAGATTTCTGTGGGCTTTAGAAAGAATAGAAACAGCTGAGCTGCTGTAAGGGAAAAACTTCCCCCCCCAAAAAAACCACTGAGAGCCGTTAAACACAGCCCTGAGCTGCATTATAAGAGAGGAGAGATGCAGAACATGGTCTCAGAGACACAGGAACATTTATTATACACCTGAGAGCCACCAGCGTTCTTGTACGGTCTGCACTGGATATCAGCTGTCAGAAAACAAGGCTCCAGTCAAAGCTGGAAGATGAAGCCAGTCACGCAGCTCCACAGCAGAAAAGGAGAGCTGGTAAAGACAACCTCAGCTGCAACAGAGATGTGGATTTTAACTGGGAATGGTTGGCTGCTTTGGTCTTCAGCAGCTGGAGTGCAGTAGTAAACTCCTAGAAATCTCTGTGTCCCCGAACTGTGGAGTTGCAACATGTATCCATGAACTACTGCACCTTTCTACAACTCTAAAAACAGAAAACATCCTTGCCCACTGCCGCATAAGCACATGGTTAGTGATCCTCATACCTTATAAGGAGTATGTAAGCTAAAACTTGTAAAATACAACTGCTAAAGTGGGTACAGTGCTGCTTTTGCCACTGGCAGGTCACTGTGACTTATGGTGATGGCAGCAGCACAGCAATAGGGTGTGCATGTTTTTATCCACTCAGCAAGAACAAGCTAGAAACGTGCAAAAAAAATCTAATGCTGCCTCATAAATACAACTGAGTATGCTACAATGAGAAATCAAAAGTATGTAATAATACAAATACAAACTACAGCACTTGCAATCCTTCCTGCTCAATACTGAGGCTGTAAGTTTTTCTCTATAGGAAATGCTCCAATATAAATCTGTGCATACAGTAAAGTTACATCGGTGTCATTTCCATCTCTTGCCAGGACCTGGCTTTCTGCCTGCACTTGGGCTGGTGTCTCAGATTTCTGATTTCTCTTGCACCCGGTGAGAGGCAGTAAGATTGTAACATCTTCACTGAGTATTCACAATAGCCTCTGCAAGTTGTTTTCCAGGGAGTTGATCGGAGAACATTAGTTCTTTGATTCATCCCAAAACTCAGCAAGGTATGAAACATTAGTATGAGACAGCAAAAGCAGCAACACAACACCTGCGTTTCTCCATGTCTAAGCTTCAAGTCAGCCAAAACCCGGTAATGGCTTTGCCTCTTGAAAACAGCAAATGCTACGAATGCCTGTGCACCTCTGTGCAGCAGCGAGATGAGCAATTGCCCACTCTGTGATAAAACAAAACTAAAGAACATGAAATAGTTCACTGAAACAAGCCTGAAATGAAACAAACCTGAACAAGAATAAACCTCCAGGTCCCTCTCTGCAATGCAAACTGGTAAAAAGAGATACCGCACAAACAGGCTCTAGAGGAAATCTCAGGGTGTCTGGAAGGGTGGGTAACGTGTGCTTTAGATCCAGCAGCTGTGGTCTAAGTTTGAAGAAACAGAAATTTCATACATACCTTGGTCAGCTCTTGGGCATTTGCCAGATTGTCAACAGCAATAGCCAAGAAGACATTCAGGAGCGTATCTTTTGGGGAGCTAAGGAAAAAATCTTCACACAGCAGATACAGCAAACTGTTCCCCTTCTGCTGCCACTACCCTTCTTTCCCCACTTACAATCACCAGTATATTATGGATTGACCCCTTGCACCACTGTTTTGTCTTCATTTCTAACTCACCCACTTCTGCTGGGAGCCAGCTCTGCAGCACAGCAGGTGCTGGACACCTGTTTGTCTCTTGCCCAGCACACATCCCTGGTGAGGATACACACAGGAGCTGAGCAGGGGGGCTTTACAACACTAGAGCTGCAACCAGTATGGGACCACAGGGTGGTCCTAGAGACACAACAGCCCCTGTTTTTTCATTCCAGAAAACCCACACCTACACTCCTGCCCATACACACACAGAGGATTTCACCTTCAATTTTTCCATCTTGTTTAAAAGGACAACCGGTAGAGCTCCTGGAAATCGGTCATTTGAAAGCCAACATTTGCATAATATATACATAGAACTATATAAAGGTATTTGGTACCACGAAAAAGTTAAGCTTAGGTCACTGCTGCATTACATACTGGTGGGAGGAAACTATCATGACTTATCACACTGAAGTCGATATGACAATTAGACCGCCTCGGACATCCTCTATCCTGAATGCTGCAGCACCACGCAGAGCACAACTACAGAAGAGCCTGTTAGCAGGACACCCAGCCCGAGGTAATGAGCTCTGCCGGGAAATGGGCCGTTAGTCCAGGCCAAATTGCGTGTAGCCCAGCTAAAAAACCACCAGTGCCCACGCTAGCCTGGGTCTCTCTCAAGAGCACTGCATTATATCACTAAGACATAATATTTCCCTATAATTATTTATTCATATTTTATTTTTGTTTTTCTACTTAATGATTTCGGCTATTACTTCTCCCTTCATATATTTTATTGCTGTTATTCCAGCTATGCGTCTGCAAAACAGCCCCAAAACAACTGTAAATCAGATACCTTTGCATATGAAAGGAGAGCAAGCAAAGCAAAACCAAGTCTAAACTACTCTCAAAGAAGAAAATGCACTTTGTTCTTGCACATTACCTGGTGACAGGACAGTCGCTCACTCCATAGCTGTGTAAAGCTATGATTGCTCCTCTAAATATGAATGTACATGAGAATGAAGTTGATCTCATGAGTATTTACCCTCTGGAGATTCACCAAGGCTTTAACAGCAATGCACTGCTACTGTGTTTGTATTGTACTGCCCTCATCAGAGCCAAATATGATCCTGGGACCAGATGCAGGTCCCCATAAGCTGAATGAAATGACTGCAGCAGTTTTAGACAACTAATCCAGTTATTTTCTGTTGGGTTAATGGGTACCCTGTTTTGGACTTTGAGTCGGAAGCAACGCCCAAAGCAATGGCACAGCGAAGGCAGGACTGAGGGATGAGGGCAGCGTGCTGGGGGGAGCGAGGCAATCGCTCTAGCCAGGGGAGGAGAGGTGAGGCATGGGCTCCCAGGGTGCTGGCAAACCTGCAATGAGATTTTGGGAAACCCTGGCCTCTGTGCCCCTCTGATTGCTTTCCATTCCTCACAAGGATGCCTGGAGGAGGCATCTGAGGTTTCTCTACAAACAGAGGAGCCAGGAGTGGTGCAAGGCTGATTCATCGGCCACAGTCGTCTCTGCCGAACACAAGCGTGCCCAGAAATCCCTGTACTCCAGCAGTCGCCAGGCAGCACGCTGGCTGCAGGCACTGCCAGCTGTGGAGCCGTTGCCCCATGTTGGCGTTGCATCAGGAGGCTTCCCAGGGCAGCCAGGGACCAAAGTTGGCCCAAACAACCAGCTCAAAGCCTCTTTGCTTTCCCTCTCAAGAGCTTTTACCAAACATAATTCCGGCAAGACTTCAGATGCTGACCTCTAATTCCCATTGAGATGAGTGTCTCCAGAGCCTGAACGCCTATCAAAACTGGAGCCTCTGCTTGTGCTGGTGGAAAGCAGTAGTATTTAATCTCTCAGATGCATTTGCATCCTGACTGCCAAACCCTGCAAGGGATGGGACATAGAGGCCTGGGGTTTCTCCAGGTGAAGGCCAGGTCATCCATCAGGTTTTCTCCATGTCATGTAACATGGGATGGAGGTTTTTATCATGTGAAGATGATTCCTCTGGGACAGACAGAGGTTTGAAATGTGATGCCCATCAATTTCTCCTTCCTCTGTTCCAGCAGGACAGTGAGGAGCGTGGGGTGGGAGCACCTCAATCCCCATGAGCCCAGCAGATAAAGAACAAGAAAAAGGGAAAGATGATGCTGAAATGATCACCTCCTTCCCACACTGAAGTCAGAACTCAATCAACTTTTCATTTGCAAAGATACTAATTTCCCAGTTTCCTTTTAGCTGAGGGTTGGCAAGAGGGGGTAAGCCTGTCGCTTGCAGGCTGGGGGTGCAGGCAGGAAGGCTGAGGCATCGCTGCCTGAGGTACCGCTGCCCACGGCACTGCCGGGGTGCCAGCTGTTTGGGTTTCTTCCTCTGGGGTGCTTCCAATACTTTGGAAATGCTTCCAAGCCTCCTGCTCTGGGAATAAATGTCTCGGTAATAAAACTGTCTTCCTACCCCTGCCTCCTACACACACATGCTGAAAATATTTCATGTAATATAATCAACCACTGGAAATATAATTAATTTTTTTTTTTTTAATTTTTTTTTTTTTTTACAGATCAGGCTGTTCTGATCCATCTCCAAGCAGACACAATCTGGCAGACTTGGGTGTTTCTGCCCCAAAAAAGGTCCCTCAGCCCTTTCTGCAGAGCATGGGGATTCCCAAATACTACCCAAACTCCAGCCTGTGGTCCAGGCTGTATAACCTGGGCAGACCCAAGGACCTCGCTGGCCAGACCCAAGGACCTCGCTGGCCAGCTGAGCCAGCAGCTGGTGCCGAGTACAGCCCTCCTGCATGGAAGCTAAGGGCAAGGGGAAAGGGCAGCATGCTCCAGACATTTGCTGCTTTTCATTTCAGGCTCCTCTGCAGTTTTTCATGGGTTTTTTTCATATTTTTTTTCCTAACAGATGCATCAATTTATCAATTAACTGGGTAACAATGAATACAGGCATGGTGTAATTTCCTAGAAAATGGGCCAAATCCTGCTGTTATATTAATCATACTACTTTCATTAAACCATATCAGACGCGGACGTCTGGCTCTACACAGACTTTCTGGAACTGGGAAAGTAATGTGAGAGACTTCTGACTTACAAAAACAGTTTCTGGATCTTTTCCTTGCATTAGTCCCTTGAAAACGTAAATGGATTCAAAGAAACAACTGAGCTGCAGTGAGAAGCAGGGGAAGCCGGCACCCATCCATCTTTCTTCTTCATGAAAAAGAGTAATCACAATGCCCTGAGCAGCTCTGGGAGAACAAAGGAGTCCCTCATGTTTAAAAAGAGAAGGTTTTGCAAGCTGACTCAAAATTGCCAATGCCAATTCTCTAACAAGGTTTGATCCAGTTTGCCTAAGCTCTTAAAAATGGACTCACCAAATGTCAATGTTCAAAAACCAAAGATAAAACCCCTCCCAGCAGAGGAACCAAAGTGCCTTTTGCTGATCAGCATCCAGAACGGCTTAGACTGATTTCAATGGAGTGATACAAGAAAATAAAAACGAAAAATCCCACTTAAGAAATTCAGTCGCAGTGAACGTCTGTGTGGGGAGGACTGGTGGCAAATCCACACTTGACAAATGAAAAAAATCCACTACATAAAAGTAGTACATTTTTAAAGCTTTTTGGAGGGAGTTCTGTAAGGCAGAGGGGGGAGATATTTGTAAAGTCCCAAGTTAGAGCAGAAAAGACAGTTCACATTAATCTATAAGTAAGCTAATCAACAACTTGGACTGCTCTCTACAGTGTGTCCTCATGGTGTTTGCTGGGCTGTGGGGCTGTCCTTGGGAAGGTGAACCTGAGGCTCAGACATGTACCTCACTACCTCACCCTGTACACTTGCCTGTCCTTAACATCGCTGGGGCACTGCAGCACCATTGACATTAATGACTATCTTACTTCCCGCAAAAATGTAGGATTGTTCTTTTCTGGCAAACTAAACTTTATTTTCAGATGTTCCTGGTTATGTTTTGACAGTTAATGATAACTTAAGTCCCTGATAAGTCATACAGTTCAGCTTTCCCTCAGAGATAAATGACTGCCTGCTGCTTGCTCTCAGCATCAAAACTGTAGCTAGTGAAAAGCAAGGGTAGCACTGACCTTACAGAACTACTGTTTGAAATATCAGTGCAAGCATTAGTGGGCTTACTGCTGCAATTCCCACAGTAAACAGACAAGGAAAAGATTTAACCCCTCATCCTCCACCACACACTCCAGCCTAGTTCTCCCCTCCTGCACACAGTGCTTAAAGGCAAACAGGTCTGTGTGCAATGCAGAAAGGCTCTTATGCGCTCTTTGTGAAAGCAGCTGATGCTCTCAGACTAAGTTTCTACAGAGACAATCTGGGCCAGTTCTCTAATTCTCCAACAGCAATGTAAATCTCCATAGAAATTAATAGATTCGTTTCAGGTTTATAACTCTGATCAGTAGAAGCTGGTGAAAGAAGTCTTCTAGAACATTATAAAAGGGTTTCTGAGTATTGTTACTCTTTGTCAGCCAACTCTCCCCTCTCTCTGTACTTTGTGTTTATAGAAACTCATCTACAGCAAACTCATCCCCATCTGCAGGACTCATGGAGAATTAAAGAATCACTCGCTGACATACCCTCCTTGCTAAATGCACAGGTAGTGCCCCGAGGAGCACTCTGGCTGCGCTAAAGGTGTACCACCAGCATACGACTGTGGGCAAAGGGGATGAGAGAGGCACTGAAGATGGCCCCAGGGAGGCAGCCAGGAAAGCCATCTCCTGGATCTCCTCAGCAGGACAACAGAAGGGAAAGCAAGACAGCTGCCCTCTGCCAGGATGCTATTTGGTGAAAATGTGGGCAAGGTTTCAACTCACCATTCTGCCAGGGCAAGCAGAGGCAAATGCCAAATTCATGGCAGTGGCAATAGGTGAACCAGGTCCTTATTCCCTCCTCTTGAACATCCCCTGCTCTTTCCCTTTTAATGAAAAGTAAAGGACAAGGGAGAAGCCCCCTCTGAATTAAAGGTGCAAGAAGGGAATTTATATTCTGTTCCTCAAAAATGCTGGATCTTAGCTGCTCTAAGGTTAAAGGTCTCTCTCTCAGCTCTGCTGTCAAGCCTGATTATAGCTTAATCTCATTTTCAAATGCCAAGCCCTGAGGATTTAGAGATCTCCCTCCCTCCCAGCTCTCCATTGACCCAGTTTTCCAAAGCCTTGTGTTTCTGGAAGGGGGCATGTTGCCTGCCACGAGGCGGATGTCTGAGCATAGCTGCCGAGCCAGCCCAGGCATCACGGCTGCTCCGGCTCTGACAGCGCACGTTAATGGGATAAATCCCACAGAGACACACTTGTGTGACAAGCACAGCTCACGTGCCGTCTGCTCCACTGTTCCCTGTCTCAGTTTCTCATGCTAATGGAGAGATTTCAGACAAAGCAAAGGGCCAGAGCCCTGCCACGCAGTCCATGGGTGCTGATGTCTCATCTCTTGTCATCTTGACCACCAGCTGAAGGGGTCTATGTCTATAACAACTGTACGTCTTTAGCACAAGCGCTGCCCCACATGTACCCTCCCCTTTCTCCTAGGTACCCAGCTGATGATGCCAGCCCAAACAGGACTCCTAGGAAAAGACAAAAGCTGGGACTGTAACTACCAAGAAGGTCCATACTGCTGGGAAACCCTCCAGAGAGCTCTCAAGCAGAGCAGCGACGCTCAGTGCTATCATCCCTATTTTGCAGAGGAAACAAACCAGCCAGGCTGTGTCATATATGCAACAGTTTTTAGTTTCCATTTTTAAGGATGTTTTGTTTGACTTCATACAGCTTGTCACTGCAGCCAGCAAACATCTCACACCAACAGTTTTGTACCTAGCTAATGTGAGCAATGCTATGCAACATCAGCCTATCAGCAGACTCCATTGTGAAGCAGGGGCAGAGCCATCACAGCTACTATGCTCTGCAGGCTCTCCTAATCACACCGAGCCATTAGATCAGAGAATCTCTTTACTCATTTCTGTATAAAATACAACCTCCCCTTCCAAATCCTGTCTCCATGTGACTGCTATGTTCTTGCCTCCTTAGACCTCTCTGGGGGCGTAACACACATCAGAGTGCTGCTGGTTCCCCAGCAGACACCCTGGGACATTTTGGGGGGATGCAAGCTCCCGGTTTCCTGTTGCCCTCAAGATATTCTCATGATTAAGCAGAACAAAATATCCTCAGAGACTTCATGTGTCAGGCCTTGGAACATGACCAAATACTCCCAGAGCCTGAAACCCAAGATTGGGACTTAAGTTTTAAGCATTACGTGGAGACAAGACAATTTCAAGCATTTGCAATAGCATCGTTCGTTAAGCTGCCATGTAGACAAAGGCACCAAGAGACTGGACCCTGATCTATGCACCAAACCAATTTCAACTCTTCCTTCCCCTGACCTAGTGCAAACTATCTGTGAAGATATTCAAGGTACAGAGGTCCTGCTCTGACTTGACTTCAATCGTTCTTCCCACAATATAAGTTAACTCATAATAGGACATTCTTAAATTAAAACATGAAAATTAAAAATGAATGAAGACAATGCTCACATTGTCATCAGAAAAGTGACACCAACATGGACAACTTAGCTACGCCTCTTACCCCAGGTGCTGTAAGGAACAAAGTTATAGCAATGATTTGATTTTAAAAACTCTAAGTGAGGGTGTGAGAATTTAAACAAAACTAGGTATTTCTAGCACCCCAGGAAGGGTGCATGGCACACTGTGCCATGAACACAAGGCAATGTGTAAGGATACAGTTACCGAACAACGTCAGGACGATGAAGTAAATGGAGGAGAACATCCCCGAGCGGACACCACCCTGTGACTCTATCCCGTGGTACATCACTGCGTTCCAGTCTTCCCCCGTCAGGATCTGCCCAGAGAAATTCAAGAAGGAAGAAGAAAGGGTGACTCAAAGGAAAGACACAGTAGATAAGGTCTGGGGGAGTGAGGCAGCTTGATGCAATCCAGGACTGGTCTCTGGGGATAAAATGGATGAGCACATTAGTGTGGCAGACTGCAGTGTTAGACATCAACCCCCCAGCCCTGGATGGTCTCACCTTGGGCTGGATGCAGCTTTCTCCTCTGGCACAGGCGGCGGAGGAGTGAGGACCGCTAGTGAGGGAGGACTGTCGCCCCATTCCTGTACCCTCTTGGTTATATGCCTGCTGCCCACCTCTGACCGAAGGCTCTCGTGCAGGCAGAGGCAGTAAAAGCCACATTCCAATGCTTCACCCCCAGCAAAATTTCTCCCCCCTTTCCATTTTTAACTCATGCAGAGATACCAGCTTTCAACAGCTCCCTGCATGGCATTTCCCACAGACCTAAGAAAACCCTGACCTCTAAGACCAGTGCCCTGAGCCGGACTTCTGCCAGCATCAACTCCTTTCATTCACTTCATACAGAAAGAGTTTGCTCATCTCCCCGCCAACTCACACACACTGTACACACCGAGTGACTGCATAACAGGAGGAGAAATTCTTGCAACCCCCTTCCCACTATTCCTCTGTTCCTCAGGACTCCGGACAGCTTTGCTGCAGCTGGCGCATGCGCGAATGTTACTCCAAATGCCAGGCACCAGGCAGCACAACCACTGGAAGGTTTGCCAGGGAGCTGCACTGCAACAGGTTCTTCTCCAGGTTTCCTCCTTGCCAAGGCCACCAGGACCCTCAGCCACCCAGATGGAGACAAACCACAAAAAAAAAACCCTAAGCAGAAGCAATAACCAAATGTCTAAGAGTGAGAACAGATGAGGGTAGCTTGAAGGGGAATCTGTTCCTCCTCTGTCCTTGTACAAGGCGAGCACAACCGCAGCCTGACTCTGCAGAGCTGTCCTGCCCAGAGGCTCTGGATACTGACCTGAGGCTAATTAGCAAACCCATGAATAAAAGAAAAACTAATCACAATAACTGAAAACACCTAAGACTCAAATAAGCCTTGTCATGCTAGTTGCTAATTTTGCATCACAGTCTGAATTGTCTGCCATTCCTGTTCTCCACCAATGACTGTAACACAGCAACATTTTGGGCAGATCAGCACTTCCTCTGCCTGCCGTGGCAGAGTCGAACAATAGTTACTTTTAGTACATTAAAACATGCCCACTGGGATGTGAAGCTCAAATTCCTAAACTGGAAGTTGACTTTGTGTTTAGTAGAAGAAAAAACTAAAAAAAGCCCAAAGCATGATCCATGTTGTAGTAATCAAGTCCCATGTGCATACAGTATGCTCAAAACAATTGCAAATTCCAGACTAGTGGTCAGCTGCCAATAGACAGAAAATTTCTTGCTGAAGGGTTGATGCTGATGACAGCAATATGCTAAGAGCAAGTATAGACACAAGGACATACAGCGCATACACAAACTTGTTTCCTAAATGCAGAATCTGTTCTCAATTCAGAGACCAGAATTCAGAGCCCAAGCCTAACCCACACCATTGGAGTTACTCTGAATTTACACCAGAGAACAAGAACCAGGGCATTAGGCTTTCAACTCTGGCACTCAATTATGCAAAGCACTGTTCACATTCATCACTTCCATGAATTCACAACTGTTCCTGCTTTCTGGGAATAACCATAAAGTGATTTCTGTTCACACAAACATTCGTGGAAAGGGAAACCAGTGGGAACGCTTCTCTGCCCTGCAGAAGACCAGGAGTCGCAGGCATCACAAATTACAGGCTGCACATAAACAAGTCCAGCAGGTTGGGGTCTGGGTTCAAAAATCCAACTGGATTAATTTAGAAGTGGAACAAAAACTTAAAGGGAAAAAAAATGGTTTATGGAACTTTTAGAGAGAGATAAAAGTCTAAAATAACCAGCCTGCCTGGGCAGAGCTGAGGATGCTCTCTGAGGCCCTGGCAGGAGGACAGACACTTTGACCTGGTGTTCTTCCCACTGTTTGTGCCATTACCCATCACCTGGAGGAACTTAAGCAGCTAGGTAGCAGTCCTCAAGGAGCAGAGTACATGCAGTAAATACAAGTCTGTCTGCTCTATAAAGTGTCTGTTTATGGACGCTGTAAGAAATTCTTGCTACAGGAGAGAAAAGGACAGCATTGCAGAGGGAGGGGCACAAGCAATGAGGACTTTGGAGTAAGGGGAAGCCCAAACATTTTGGTTTTCCCTGGGCCCAAAACTGCTTTTGGCTGCCCCAAATGAACATTTTGTCCAGTGCATCTCAGCATTTAATACTTAGGATTGGCTGAGGAGCCATCAGGTGAAGGAGGAATAAAAACAGCTACCAAGAGCTGTTGTGAAATCTTAATGGACTAATGAGCACCTTAACAGTAGGAGACACTCAGCTGCGGAGGAACAGTACCGCAGCATTTCAAAGGGCTGTCCTGAAAGTGAGATGCTTTCCTGAAGAAGGGCCTGAGTAAATGCAAAATCACGTCAGCTCACTGTCATATCTCACAGGCAGGTCAGTGAGGGCATCAAACCGAATCCAGCTCTGCTTCCCAAGCCTCAGCACAGCACCCATTAGCAGAGCTAAGGTTTGGTCCCATCCTGCCACTGCAACTCCTTGTCTCCTCCAGTGGTCAGCAGTGCTCTGCTTCTTAGCAGCCAGCAGCATGTAATTATTTACGTAGCAGGTCTCAGGGAGCAGAGCATGTATAGTTAACACATGTCTTTCTGCTTTATAGTCTCTGCGCTTATGGATGTTGTACACACTTCCAGCTCAATGATTGCTGGAATAGGGAGACACAATCAGTTATTTTTCATGTGTATATAGATATATGTGAATATATATAGATATAGTTTGTGTTTGTATTTTGTATATATTCAGCTCATGAAGACCTTCTTGGGAGCCAGGAGCTGGAGAAAAACACGTGATACTCTTCAAAGGGAATTTAGGGAGAGCGGGACTCAGTTGCACCCAAGACAGAGTTCAGCCAGCTGCCAGGAGGATGAAACAGGTCCTGGGAGTCGCATGACAGAGGACCATGACCCAGCCAGGTCTGCTGAAATAAAATGGACTAAGGCAGGCTGCAGAAGACTTTGAGACCTCTTCTTAAACAAAGAATTTCCAAAGGGGTTAGGGATGGACAGGGTGTATCTGGCTTTATTCTATTTGTTCAACACATCAAATGCATTCACTGAATAATGCTACTCTGCTCATTAGAGCGGCAATGAAACAAGCCTGCTGGCTTGCCTGAGTTTATGGAAGACGAGGTTAGAAGAGAATCCAAAGCCCGTATTGAAGAAACATTCACCCAGTATTTGCAATTCAGGGGAGAAGAGGGGACTGACTGGGAACAGAGGTTATCAAAATGCCTCTGCGAGGCTGCACTGAGTTAACTCAGTGCTGATGGGTTTTGTTGGTTTTAATTTGGTCTGACGTCCTAGACAAATGTCATAAAATCAACAGTGTTTTCCTTCATCCCACAGCCGCTATGTTACAGGGATATTTATCTCAGGAATAGAAAGAAAATATTTCAGCTAAGTATTCTCAAGAGACAGCTATAGTCCCAAAGAAAATAACATCAAAATTTCCAGATGCTCATATCCGGAGCCTGACTTGGGCTCAGTTCCGGCTCTGTAGCAATACCTTTACATTTCTTTAAGCTCTTTCTTTGATGAGTACTAAAATACTATGCAAATATTAATCTACCATGATTTGCAATATCCTGCGAGGTAAGTACTACTGAACCTGCTTCACATCTGGAGACAAGCAATACCCATACGAAGCTGCTTATGCAGAGGTTACAGGACATACTTTCTTTTAGACTCTTTTTCTGTTTTAATCCGAAAATTGTCATCAACACCTCCCCCCCTCCCTTTTTGGGACATGACACTGAAATACATAAGCCAAGCCTTGCTGAGATCTACAAAAGTTCAGATCCAGGGTCAAGTCTCATCTTGAGCCCACATCAACAATTTGTGTAGGGCAACACTAAATGCAGGTCAGTCTTCCACAGACCTGTGAGTGCTACCTGTACATGGAGCAGGGTGCAGCATCCCCAGCTCTCTACTGAAACACCTGAAATAAGTGTTTTAAAAATGCATGCAGAGAACAGCTGCAAAATTAGGCTCTTAAATCTGAGCATTGCATCTTCTAGAACTGCGACTTCTTCCTGCCATCACACGAATTTGCCCAAGGCTGATGCCTCTTTCTATGCTCCCCCATCAACTGTAATTCTTATCCAGCATTATCTTGGTCTTGAGCTATTACCATGCAAAATGCAACATTATTTCCTTACTGCCTGGAGCTAGCTCAGGCCTCTCTCCTCATTAAATTATGGCAACCACAGGAGAAAGTGAAACAGGTGAACCACTCACTCGTTGTCTAGGATTTCAGACAGGACTATTCATGCAACGGGGCATGCGCAAGTTCTGCCACTGCAGGATGCAACCCTGAGCAGGGGCCTCAGAAGAAGAGAGCCTGGGCATGCACAGACTTTAAACTCGTCACAGAAATGCCTATTTTATCAATATTTTTTTCCTAGCCAAAAATCTTTTGTTTTAGTTTTCCTTAATTCCATAGCATTGATTTTTAATGATGCATTGATTGGTCACTGTGGCAAAATACGAGAAGGAAGGACTTCCCCTTTCCTAAATTCCACAAATTTGGGGGGACCTCTTTGCACTCCATAAACAGGATGAGATGACCAGGAATTTATCTTCTAATGCTTACCCAGGACAAGGTATGGCTTTACCTGGAATACTGTGAGTATGGCGGCCGGGAAGGTATCGAAATTTGTGGTTGGTGTTTCATCTTGGAAATTGAATCTAGAGAGAAGTAAGAATAAAAACAAGAGCAGTAAGGGACAAGCAGCTCTCATGCAGTCTCATAATACCCTGTAACCCAAGTCAGAGAGCAACATCTGTTCCACCTGGCAATAACACCCCAGGCAACCACAGCAGGCAACACAGCATCTCTGAGGAGATGCTTAACAGAACTATTAGCAGAAACTCAATTTTATTCCTGGAGAAAATTCTGATGCTTTGAAATTAATTTTCACCCACAATTAAAATGAACAATCAAAATCTCAAATCATTTTGTAGAACAAACCTTTCCAAGCAGTTTTTTGTCCTCAAGTGTAAATTGTCAACATTGAAATTGACCTCTTAGTACGTCATTTCATTTTAATATTTTAAAGATAAAGTAGTGATTGATTGCAAAAAAAAAAAAAAACCCACAAACCACCAAACCCATGTTATTTCATTTCAAAATTTATGCTGGAGTTTAAATGGTAATATTGCGATATTTCTTGCTGCAAAATTCATCACAACTGGCATTTCTAATGAGAAAAATAAGATTCAACAAAACCATGTTTTCCAGCAGAAAAATATTCCAAGTGAATAAATATACTGTCACCCTGACTATCGGGGAAAGAATTTGCCTTTCCCCTAAGAGTAGAAAAAGTGTTGCCCCCCCTAGTCCTATTTCAGAGGTCCGGGTATACATAGGAACCACAGAATGACAAAGGAGCTTTGAATTAGGGTAATTAGAAAAAATTGAGCTCCAGGTAAAACACCAGAACAGGAACTATTTTCCTATAAACCAGAGACCACTTTTCAGCAGCCCAGAAAGACTGACATCCACACCCACGATGTGCATCTTTCAAGCCCTGCAGCCCCTCTCTCCCTTAGGTATTCCAGGTGACTCCTTTCAGATTACCCCTGAAAGGACATTGATTAATTAGACTTACTGCCCTCCAAAGAGCTGCATCCCCAGCAAAGCAAACACCACAATGAACAGGAACAGCAGGAAGAGCAAACTGATGATGGACTTCATGGAGTTCAGCAGGGAGACCACCAGATTCCTCAGGGAATTCCAGTACCTGCATTGGAGATCAGAGCAGCCAAGAGAGAACATGAGTGGGAGAAGAGCCTTTGGTGAGAAACTAATATGATCTATTTTCTTATTATAAACAAGGAAAAGAATGACAAGGAATATCAGCATCTTTGAACTCCCTTCTGTGATTGGGAAATACAGCTTACTGAGCGGCAGAATCTCTCCATAGCCTCGTGAGGGCAGAGATGGTCACCTCGGTGCATGTGTACCCATGCAGAGTAGTCATTTGCAGCGAAAGCGTTCCATTTAGTTTCTCAGCAACCCTTTTCCTGGTATAGATTTCAACCTTTCTGCACCTTCTCATCTGGCATGGCAGTCAGCAGGGGTGTCAAAACGAGGGATGTGTCAGTATTACCAAGGTGACACTGAACATGGGGACAGTGAAGCCCTCTCTTCGTAAGACACGAATCAGGAATAAACAGCTCATTTCCACCAGGATGTCTTTGTGGTGTGTCCTTCCAACTCACCAAATGCCAGTATCCACAAGTGGACTTAAACTCCCACGTTTAAACATTTCTGTAGACATTTAACACACACATTCATGCACAGTGATGCCTTCAGTGTGGGGTGATTCAGCCACACAGTTTAAGCATCCAGGACCGAGCAACTGCCTCAGAGGATGAAAACAAATCTGGGACATTAACTCCAACATGGCAAGAGGGAATGGCTCAGCCCAAGTCCTGACTGACCCATCCAAGTCGCATCTGGCCAGATACTGAATTTTGTTTGCTATTATCTCCCCTGTCCCCTGAGATGGCTCCTGGCACACTCGCAGGCAGGCATGTCGAGTGACAGCGTGCCAGGGAGGGTGCTCAGAAACAGCTCTCTTTCCTGGCTTTATTGCCCTGCTGAGAACAGGCAGGGAGCATTTATATTAGGAAAACTAATGAATCAGAAAATGCAGAAAGAGCTATTAAGCAGAGGAGCTCTTTGACAATCTCCTTTTGGACAGATCAGCATGCGGAACAACGGGGCTGGAGCAGGCAGTAGGAAAGGAGCGATTTAGAGCCATTTCACGTGTCCTCTGTTAAAAGTTTTGAGTCTGAGATCATGGGGAGAATTTTTTCTCTCGTTTTCTCCAGTGACTTCTCTCATTTCCACTGCCTGGCACTGGGAGCTGCCATCCAGAGGTGACTCTCCACGGCAGCATGCTCTCCCATCCTGCCATGTATGTCCTCTGGCTGCAGTTTTGGGGACAGATCCATGCACTGAGCTCCTTCCTGCAGTGCAGCTGTGGGTATCCAGCAGAAGGAAGCCCACAGATTTTTCTGATCTGCTGGTGGGGAGAGAAGCTCAGAGCTTGAGTCAGAAGAGCAGAAACATCATCCTTTCTCTTCTCTTTGTCTTCATTTTCCTCCTTTTCCTTCCCCCAGGTGTAGCTGGGAGGACTGAACCAGCCCATGTTTCTCTGTACTGAGGATGATACAGGCACATCCATCCCAGGAGAAGCAGGATCTTGCTCTCCCATTGCACTCATTGCACCCATTCCAAGAAAAGTTATGCCCATAATACAGCAACAGAGGTTTCAGGGGAAACTTTGACCTCTTGGGACAATATCTTCAATTGAAAAGTTGCAACCAAACCTACTCAGGGTTAGCCCCTAAGCAAAAGGGGCTGAGCTGCTGTCTTTGGAGGAGGAGGAAGGGTTTGCTGATCTCATGGCTCTCCCCTGCTCAACACAATGGCTTCAGGCAAAATCTGCCACAAGCAAGGGGTTTGCACCTCTCAACCAGACACAAAATACATGCGGAGGCTCTGTCTTGTCCTGAAATAGCTCAGCACCAAACCTTCCCTGACTACAGAGCACCAAGATATAATGAGGAGTTGCATTTCTACAGATGTCAGTCCCCATCCAGTTTTGTTATGACAAAGAGGAAAACATGTGAAGCTGTTTTCTCCTTGTCTTCCTTGCTGAATTTTAGCCCCTCTTAGGCTGCTTCCCCTCATAGCACATCCTGCTGTCACCTTTCAGGCCAGCTGTAATTTAACTTTTTAACTATTGCATCATTCTGCTCTCTGCAGTTACACTGAATTGGGACATATGAATCAAAAGGTCTTACACCATTGATTATTCAAAGCAGGTGGACTGCAACTGGCTTCTGTTAAACACAGAGGCAAAAAATAAAAAAAAAACCCCAACCAAAAACAAACAGGGTAGGGAACTTCAGAGAAAAAAATGCTATGAAAGAAATGGAAAAAGAGGAAAAAAGAAAACTATTGAGGGTCAGGATGTTTGCACAGTAAAGACTGTAATGAGAGCGGGTGGGTAGCAATCTGTGCCCAGTGCGATCGCTTTGGTTCCTCTCCACGAGTTATGCTAGGACTGAGCTGTGCAGCTCCAGCGCTGGGATAATGTGGCCCAGCACACTTGAGATCCCCCCCATGTGAGCTGGGGGGGACCTGGCTTCTGGTAATGCAATTACTGCATTTCTGTCATGTCAGGTGAAAAATCCACGTAATTAGGTCAAGGCAACTTCAGCATCAGTAGGGTGAGAATTTCACTCACTGAACTGAGAAGGGGGAGAGCACTCTGCTTGCTCCACGATATGCTTTAAGTTAAATCTCAGGCTTCATCCCTTTATTGTGTTGGCTAAAATCCCGAATAGTCAAAACTCACAAAAAGATCATTCTAACTTGCAAAAATGTCCAAAATTTTTCAAAAGTACAACACACAATCAGATACACTAAATCTCAGTAGCTCTGGATAAAATTAACTGCTGACAATTAATTGCTATGGATTTGCTACAAAACCTGGAGTTTTCCGTAAATAAGATTAGTGCAAAGGTAGACTATAGTGACATTTTCTGGGGCAAGCACCCACCTATTTTGCTGGATGTTTTCAGAACTTAACGTTTCCAACCTCTTTGTCCCACAATACAACAAATGACACAGTATCACACACGAATCTTGGATGTGCATAATGATTAGCAGATACAAATCAGCAAACCCCACAGTGCTAACAAAACCTGTGTGTTTGAATAGCTGCAAAAGTACCCAGTTACTTCAACTGATTGTTTTGCTCAAATGTCACAACCTGTGCTTTATCTATTTGAGGTGGTTGGGGGTTTTTTGGAGGGAGGTGCTATTCCTTCTTTTTTTACTTCAAGCCAAGCACAAGTAAGAGAGTGATGGGAAGAGAGGAGATCTGAGGAGGTAATGGTGTAAAAAAAAAAATAATGTGGAAAACTACAGCAGGAGCACCTAAATGTGTCATCAATTTCCACACCACAATTTTGAAATCCTGCAGAAATTGCTCTAGATGGATTTACAAGTTGCACAGTAGCTGTTTGCTAATGCCAGCACACATTAATGCAATGCATGAGCACGAAAACTACGGAAAAGCTATGGCAACCCAACCCTAGTGAAAATTCAACTTCATAGGTCAAGACTGAAAACCTCAGACATTCCCAGACCACACACAGCACAGGCAGCAGCAACACACTTTATGTGTGTGTCAGCACAGTGGTTCAGGCACCAGAATTTAGTAACTAACAATAACCAGGGCAGCTCAGTTTTCCAGTTCCTAAATACTTAAGGAACTATCACCAGATCAACAGCAGATAAGGACAGTGGGCAGTTGATGGGGCTTAGAAAGTAAATAAGAAACTTTCTTCTCTTACCACAAGAAATAAGGGATCATCCTCCGAGATTTTTGTTTTAAGCAAACAAAGAAAAGAAGGATGCTCTCATGCAGCCTCATGGAGACCTCTGCACAAGGGTAGAAAAACCTGCACATGAGGCTGGGGAAAGGGCTGTTTAAAGTCCTTGTGGATGCAAATACAGGCTCAGGAGCTCCCTAAACTTTCAACTGCCAGAAACTCTGATTGCCCAGCCAAGGAAAGGGCAATTCTGCATCTGCATTTCTCTTCCGCTCTCGTACCCCATTAGGGCCAGTGTAGACATAAGATGTTAGGATAGACAAGACCTTTGTGCCAGCTAGTACTGGGGTTTTGGGGGTTGTTTTTTGTTTTTAAACTTTTTTTTTTAACAAGTGTGGAGAGCACTACTACTTGCTGTGGGGCTGGTGATACAGATTGCATATGGTGCTAAAAGACCAATGTGAGCGGAAAGGGAGCTGGACTTACTTTGTTACTTTGAAAATCCTCAGCAGTCGAAGTGCTCTCAATACGCTGATGCCAAATGAGGTACCTGGTTTCACTGCAGCCCAAATAACTTCAAATATACTTCCCACGATGACCTGCAAGAAGAGTCCATTTTACATAAGGCAAAACTTCTGCTTAGTTCTTTGTGGTGCTTCTAGAGAGGCTGAGGACAGAATAAGAATCAGAGCTTGGGCTGTGATGGTTTTCTTATGAAGGCTTCAGCAAAATCATGAATTAGCTAACAGCACTAAAAAAACTTGTTCCAACTTTCTGCAGTCCAGTCTAAAACAGGACAATACCTAGAAGCGGGAGAGATGCATCAGAGATCACAGATAGGAACATGTTTCTTTCTTCTCTAGCAAGCAAACTACATTAAAATAACCTGTTTTGAAAGACACTGGTTTTGTTTTGTTTTGTTTTTACACTGGCTCAACTGCAAATGCCTACACTTCATTTTCCCACCTCATGCAGTCGGTCTGCACAGCCTGCAAAGACTTGGGGAGCACTGCTCTATCCTCCCCTTCCCGTCAGAAGCACCAAAAGTCTTCACCCACAGCACTGCGGAACAGTGAAGCATCAGCTCTGGGCAAGATCCACCAGAAACTTCTGGCAACTGACAGTCTTTAGGAGAGCCATTAAGGTAATAGCTATTAAGAGATCCTGCAAAGCCTCTAGCATGCACATCCAGTAGTCTGCCAGGCCCTCAGCCTCAGGTTATTGAAAAATTATCCCAAATCAAGGTGTTTTTTTAAGTTTTGTTTTGTCTGTTTGTTTGCTTTAAGGTTGGAAGAGAATTAATCTCAAGTGATAGAGAAATCTTCTCTGCGATCCTGTATTATAAAATGAGCAAAATAGTAATGGGTTAAGCACAATTGGAAAGAGCAATTATATCCACACAGGTTACTGCACAGTTAATAGGAGAAGACAGGCATTTCACTGCCAATTGCTGTTATTACTTGCATTAACCTAGCATTTCAGAGCTCCCATGGACCATGGTCCCCGGTTGTGCGAAGCACACCATAAACACATTATCACTGGACCCCAGCGAGCACTTGTTTCATGTTGTGAGAGGGAGTGTTAATGGGAAGTCAGGGCCAGCAGAGCTGTCTGAGTACCTGAGCAGTGCTGGGAGACTCAGCAGCTTGGAAACCCCTTTCATAAACAGAAACCTGGATGTCTTTTGAAAACTACAGCATTGCTTAGAGCTGCTCTGCAAGAAATGCTGTACCCTGAGCTTCAAGAAAATGCAGTGGGAAAGGGAGATACACAACAGTTGCTCATCCAGTTTCTCCCATCAGGAAAAGAAGGAACTAAAACTTCTCTCCCACAGCCTATCACTCTTGGGAATCCCTCATGAATCAGCAAAAACCTTTCCTTAGACCTTCCACATGTTACACTGATAATTAATTTTCCTGGCATCTCAGCATGGCCTCCTGGGAGCTTGTTTCACATGACACCCCACTGGACTGTTCCTCCCAAGACTGATGTTGCTCTGATTTGTTGTTTCACTTTTTGTATTTCATCTTGATGGTTTGTCAAACTAAACTGACTACAGATCTGTGCGATGTTCCAGTGGGGGTGAAGTGGCTGAATTGATTCTGGGGGCTGGAAGGTGGGTGAGGAGGAAAAAACATAGAAGTAGGATCCCTGTGGATTCTCTAAAGAAGGAAGAATTAGAAACAGATCAACAGCTTTACCTCCTGGGAAACACTCAGCAAAGCTTATAGCCAGTGCTGCACTCACCATAGCATGACACAAAGCAAAGACACCCGGTAGGTTTATCTCTTGCTTAGTGCAAGCTCCTAAATCACCTGTCCCTGATCATCAGGTACAAGTTCTTCTTGTTGTGGAAGGAGCATCCTGGATACAATGATCCAGTGAAATTGGCAGCCAGCATGGGGGCAAGCTGGCTGCAGCTCTGAACCCACCAAATCCATTGGTGAAGGACATCGATCTACTGTCTGTCACTAGACAATGCAAACAAAGCAATGATACCCTTAGAAGACTAATTAGGCAATATTGCTTGGCCACCAAACGTCTTTGACTCAGCTTACAGAAGCTGGGGTCTTTGGGCATGCACTGAACTTAATGAAAGCTGAGTGTCAGCCCCCTTGTATTCTGTGCGCACACTCTTCATCCCAGCCTTTGCAGGACATCTTGCCAGTAGTTAAACCTTGCCATGGGTTGGCTGCCTTCAGCTGAGGGGACCCTCTCTGCCCCTCAGATTAGGCACCAACTCTGAATATGCAGACATCCAGTTATCTTACATTATTTGTGTTATTTGTGCTCTGGTTTGCTCTCATGACAGCTAGAGTCTGTGCAATATCCTTTGCGCTATGCAGCCAGAAAGAGCGGCACAATGCATTTCAATGCTCTGAGCCACCACCAGCTCTGATGAACTCCCCAGAAGGGGGACCCCCACACTTAGTGCAGCCTGATGGAACCCCTCAGTCTGGTGATTCTTGGGCTGGATGGCTTAATCTCAAAGTCTATTTAGCTCTGAGCTTTCCTGCTGGCACTGCCAAAAAGAGAAGTTGGCTCTGCCTGTAGTCTTGGATTTAGGAGTGGTCACTTACCAAAAGTAAGAACACCTCCTCCTTCCTTGCAGGAGCACAGCTGAAAGCAGGGAATTTTGCTCCACAGGGGAGAAGAAACTCCCAGCATTTTGGCAGATAAAGACTAGAAACAACAGACTGAATCTTGGAGAGAAGGGCTGGATGATGTGTACAATGACCTGGATTGTTTTCCCCTTGCCCGTGGCTGTATCATAAGCTTCGTATCTGGTTTGTTAAAGAAACCTTACAGACTGATTCTGCCTCTGGGATGCAGTGCTCAGCCCACACTAAAGGTAAGAGAAGCTGAGTTAAACTCTGTGAGGACAGATTACAGCCTAATAGCTTTTAATGAATACATTAACATCTGCATGCCACGTTCTTTGTTAGACAGAGTCAAAACTGGCCCCGCTATTCACATTTCAAAGCTATAGTTTTAGCATGAAGGGGAGAGCCTGTACCTCTGCAATAAAAGGATGTAAGCTATTGCCTTTCTGTCACCTAATCATGTGTTTAGACTTCTACTTCTGGGCACTCATGTCTGAAAAGTGCTGCCGATGTATCTTGAGGTAAAGGCCATTAAATGGATGATAGGGGAGATGAGCAATAAGATGTGTGGGGTTTTTGTCTTTCAATCACCTCATTTAAATGGGAGAGAGAATCTCGCAGTAATCAGAGCATTTACTGGTGCTGATGCTGCGAACACCCTGTAGCTTGCCGAGGAAATGAAATCCCCAGCTGTCACATTTCTTCAAAAAGGATGATAACTAGGGGAAGCTTAATGTGTTTCACTGAAGCTAATTTATACAATGACTTCTACACTTACAGCACCATTTCCCATGGATTCCCATACTCACCCTTAAACGCTGAACCCCACTGAATAACGGCAGAGCCACACACTTCATCCACACAGCTGAAGCCTACTCACCCCAAAGTCAAAGCAGTTGAATGAAGAGTGGAAGTAATTTCTTGGCCCTAGTCCATACATCTTCAAAGACATCTCAGTAAGGAACAGACCCAGAAAAACAAACTCTGCAAAGTCTGGAAACAGGAAAAGAGATTAAATTAGTCCACAAGACCTTGGTAGGCAGATCTCTTCATGTGGGGAACAACAGTAAGTTTTCGCAACAGAGACCGCCTCTTGCCAGAAGGAAATCCCTTTGCAATGGCCAACAAGACCCCGATGACAGTTTCCCATAATTATTTCTATACGCACATGAGCTGTATTCAACCTTCAGGAACTATGAAGGCAATGTTTCATGTGTACTGTGGGAAGGTTGGTATGAGCATTAAATAACATTCTCATCATCTCTGTAAAGGAATTTCAAAAGAAAGCTCTGGATCTAATATTTCTAAAGGTCTAATTTCATTACACAGATAATGTTTTGCAAATGTATGTTTGAGACTTCTGTACCTACATGAGACGGGTACTTTTGGGAGTGGAGTGTAAGGTTTTGTAACATCATCTCATGATAAAAATACCTTCATACCCAACAGAACTGCTGCCTCAGAGAGCTTATATTCAGAGGTGTTGTGTCTACTGTTAGCACATAGCCACATTTATTTTTATTATGCCTGTATAACCATATAATTATGGAAGAGCAAGTTCTGTTTCTTCCTGTTTCACATATCACAGGCAAATAGGCTGTGAAGCTTTTGATGGGAAAATTTATCACCTATGATGAAACAAAGGGCAGAAAGAACATAGCTGGAGACTTCAATTTCCAGATCAAGTTTTTAGGACTTGAAGCTACAAAAAACACTGCCTTTGGCATTTTAAGTCATGCAAGTTTAGATCTGGAGGCCAGTAAGCAACAGCAACAATGGAATGTTAAGAACAAACATAAAAAGGGCAAAAAACCTCTACACTACCAAAACAAACCAAATAGTATAAGGCAAACCTCTCCCTCTAGAGAGATGGGGAAAAGAATCAAACTTCAAAGGGTGGAGATTAATCACATTGCTTAGTGCAGTACAGAAGGTTCTCGGATGCTGTAGCAGCGCAGATGCAACAGGAAAGTCATCTTTTGTAATTTCACTTTTATGATTCTGGGAATGATAAAGACAAGATGGTGCCAAACTTTTCTCAAAGGTGCACAGGGACAGACAAGGGGCAACATATACAAGCTGCAACAAGGAAAATTTCAGCTGGATAATCCTGAACCCCAGGTGCTTTGTACACCTCCTGCAATAAGGGGCTTCAGCTAACGAACGTGGGCAAAGAGAGAGGAGGGAATGAGGGTCCTTTCAAACCGCATGGCTTTCACTCCATTCACTGCCTTGCACATTCATATTGAGTGAGTGCAGTTGGCCCAGGTCCATCTCACATTGCTGATTGTCTTTTGAAATTGCTTGAAAAATACAGCCTCAATTATAAAAAAAATTAAAAGGGGTTTTAAATTTTAAATGAAAGACAGTCATGAAATATCATGGGCATCATGTTAACTGAAATCCAGGAAGCATTAACCAGATGAGAAAGGTTTTATTAGCACTTCTGTGAGGAGCCTACAAGGACATTTCTACCAACATTTGCAGTAGGGGAGGAAATACCAGGAGCATATTAATTATACCATGTAACCTACTCTCCTTGAAAATAAGAGCAATATCATTAAAGGAGACTATCAAAGGCAAAGTGTTCACATTTGAGGAATAAGATGACAAAGTTGAGGTCTGCAGACGTCTCAGCCTTTTTCCTACCAAGAGGTAGGCTCCACCCACTGGATCTCAGTGCTCAGGGGAAAGCTTGGTCACAAAGAGCAGCAGCACACCTCCATCTCCCTTTGAGGCTGGAACTTGCTAGGAGAAGCTTGTTCGCACCTGCACCATGCTACAACTTTTCTCTCCTTTCTGACATCAGACACAACAGCTCAGTGAGCAAACAGTTGTTTCCAACACCAGGGACCCCAGAGTAGGGAGTTATCCACAGTTACACTGGCAATTCATCTGACTATACAGGCGCAGAGGGTGCGAGAAAGGGACCAGGTGAACCAGTGTCAGGCATAAAATGAGATGGCTGACAAGTCCAATAATATAAAAATACAGAATTTTTAAAAACCACGTGTTCAGTGGTATTGAATTTCCTTGCACATAATTAAAAAGATCACAATTGTGAATTAGCAAGAATGTTAAAATCCTTAATTATTAATAGCTGGCCCTGTAAATCAGAAGCTTAAACTAGCTTCCAGGCCAGATCCTGAACTTCCATTCTGCACCCTACATACTTTGGAAGTGGTTAAGAAACAGAAGGTAAAATTCCCCCAATAAAGCAGATGCATCTTCTCTGGGTGTGGAAGAATTTGTGCTGCTCCTGTCACCTATTTCAGTCCTTAGCCCAGAGGGAAAGCTTGCACCAGCGTTTGTGCTGACAACAGTCTCTCCCTTGCTGGGCAGTTACCACTCCCATCTTCAGTTTCACACTCAGCAGAGCTCAGCAAGCCTGACAGTGCTTATTGGAATGTCTTCAATATAAAGTCTCCCTATCACAAGGATTGATATCAAACCAATGCTTTGAAACTGGTGGTCTTGCTCAGTTAGCAGACAAAACTTAAAATCGTAGGGAAGGGTTGTAGATCAGGCCTACAGAAAGCATTGCACAGCCTCCACCTGCTTCATATCTCATGCTGGCAGGGAGATTTTTATCCTCTTCTCTGTCCACCAGACTAACCTTTCAAGAGTTACATTTCAGGTACACCCCGTATTCTTTTACAGAATAAGAATAATACTAGGTGGGGGGGGTTACTGTAATTTTCACCAACAGATCTCAGTATACTTTGGCAAGACAATTACCATCATTTCAAAAGAAGAAAAAGGAGGAAAGAAACAAAGATTAATGTTCAGTCACCCATCCAGCAGAAGCATGAAAAAAACCCCAGGTATCAACCAGTTCAATGTTCCATCATTGGACTGACACATCCTGCAAACACACATGCAAAACCAGAATATCACAGGAGGAAAAAAAGCTAGCAAATGCTGTCTCTAAGTAAAAGAGAATCAATAAATATTTTATTAAAAAGAAAAATAAATTTTAAAAAAAACAACAGGAAACATTAGAAACTCAGAACATCCAAGAAACCACTTCCTTCTGCTGTTCTTGAAAGAACCACCCAACTTGTCCTTTCACAGCTGATGACTTCCATCTAGGTGGAGTTCAAAACAGGCAGCAATAGCTATATTTCAGCGATACCAGGTGCTACAGATCATAGTGCTATGAGGACAGGGGACGGAGGGAAGGAAAATATGAACATAGTGAACTCCTTGGGCAGAAGGAATTGACTCAAAGTGAATCAGCTTCTCCAGCGGATGGATCAGAAACACAATTTCTTCTGACATAGCCCTGCCCGTATAATTGAAAATGCAATTTCATTGTTTGGACCTCCTGGTATTCAGATCCCACATGTAATTTAATCTGTGTTAAGCAGAAGCATTTTGTAATGTGATTTAAGGAAAAAAAGTTTGATACAAATACTCTTATTTAATTTCAAATTTGTGCTATTGGCAAAGGCCTTGCTAGCATCTTTTTGCCCCCTAAGTTTGAATTAGATAGTTAGCAGCTCTTTTTTGTCAATCACCCATGGATTAATTCCATTTCCGCCATGTCTCCAAGTCCGATGTCATTAGGAGGAGGTGCCAAGCCTGCCGCTTTGGTTTCCTCTGCTCATCCTCCTTGTACATTACACCAACCAGGAGAACCTCAGCAAAGTACAACTTCCTTCTCTTTGACAAAGCAGATATGAAATGTTCAGCAGACATAAACAAATATGCTCACTTCAGAAAGCCTTTTCCTCACAATTGCAAATGCTGTATATTTATATCCAGAGGGAACTGGCTATCTACTTCAAAGGCAAACACAACATCATCAAAAAAAGCCTAATTGCACCAGACACATGGCTCAGCATCATGTAACACACAGGGAAGATGTTCTCAGGCCATAATGGCTAAAATACTGTTTTCAAATATAGTATTTATCAGAAAGGAGACATTCTGGATCTTGTTTTTAAACAGATATAAATTTAGGAGCAAGTTAAGGATCACTGTAGTGGTAGCTGGAGAAACATGGAGAGAACTGCTTCGTGAAGGGCAGCCACAGGGGAATGGAAACCTGATGAGAGGGCTCCCAAGTGAAACCTTACTGATCCAACCCCAAAACCTTCTCATCAAGGTCCCTAAAGCCTGCCCCAGGGAAGCCAGAGAGCTATGGTTCCAGCCTTCTTCCACAGCTTTAGCCAGAGGAAGAGGAGACCACCACCATCATCTCTGCTGGCCTCCTGCACAGCACAGGGCATGGAAATGCATTCACCTGTTTCCACATCGGGCTTGCAACTTCTGCTCAAGCTACAGCATATATTTTTAGAAGGTACAGTCCTGACTGAAAAACCCTTAACACTGCACCTGTGTGCCCACATTATGGAGTTTGTTGGTTTGTTGCCCTCACAGTTGAAGATGCATCTTTGCTGCTACTAGATGTCAGTGATGATTTTCTAGGCTAGATTACAGAGTTTTCTTCTGACGGAAGTCTCTTTTTTTCTGAGAATGCCAGCAATGGTGCAAATTACCACAAACTGATGACAATCATGGGTGGCTGCATGAAATATATACTTTTATAGGGAACTGCAACTTATTTAATTGAAGGTTCATGCTTCCGTAAGCAGAACATGCCGTGTGTCCGTGTGCAGTATGAGAAAACTCCTGTTGCTATGCAGCACTGGAACCCTTTCCATGCAGAGAAAGAAAATCTCTGATCTAATTTGAGGGTAATTACAGGGGCATAAAGTATGTCCTGTTCTTCACCATACCCCAAGAATTCAAAGAATTTCTCATCAGCTCTTTCAATAAGACTAAAGAAATCCCAAGCCCCTTTCTAAAGCTCCTACAGTTCCTTTTTCAAAGCAGTTGCAGCAATATGGAATATCAAGTGGAGAAAGCTAATCAGAACAATTCAGCAGCAGGAAAGTTAAAAGTAAAGACCAAGGGAAAAATAAATCAGTGCAGACCCATAGGCTTTTACCAACCGTTCTTTAAGTAAAATTAATTTGTAATGTAATTATACTTTTCCCCGGAGGGACAGGTATAATTGAAATAGAGGTGCCTGGTAGAGTTTCAGGGTTTAGCGGATTCTCCCAGACTTTACCACACTCCTCTCCCGCTGCTACAGTTCACAAAACTCCTCACCAGTTCATTTCTAAGCACCTTCCATGAAACAACATAATTAGAATTGGCTACTCCTCTCTTGCTATACATCAGACTAGCCAAGTCCTGCTCCTCTGTAGTGAAGTTCACTCATCATGGATAAACTTTAAAGCCATTTTTAAACTCTGTCACTCTTAGAGTTAAAGGATTTTGCCAAGTATTTCCAGGAGCTCTTTAAAATTCCCTGGTCTTGTGATACCTTGTTCTGCCTATATCTAATGATTTGCACACAAATCTTGGTCAGAACAGGGCTTTCAAGGAGCACTCCTCAAGGGCTAAACCACATCTGGGCTTGTTCACAAATGCATTTGCTGCAGGGTTAACCAGGCTGGCTGCAGTTTAGTGCACGCAGGAGTGAGGGGGCCAAGCCCAGTCTTACCGTGATTGCAGTAACAAACAACCAGTTAGTCCACGCAAAGTCCCATGTACCTTAAGGTGTAAAATATTCCCTGCATTCAATGTTAAACTTTGCATTAGTAGGAAAAATTATGGTATGAAAACTATACCATCCCCCAGGAAAGCAGGCAGAAACCTTTAGGTCATTACCAATGCAAAGACAGGCATGAATATAATACTACAGCTCTTCATCCTGAAAAGTTGGGAGCGTTTGGAGGTGCAGGACTCTTGTAATTTAAGAGGTTGAACTTGTAAGCCTTTTCAGGGGACAATTCTCAGAAGCTCTTTGTTCTAAAATCATGTTAAAAAAGGTTTGTTCCCAGAGCTTCTGTTACACTGTGCTGTCAGACAGACCAGAGACAATCCTCCCCAAAATGAACCCATGGCACCTCTGCTTCTTGTCTTGGAGAAAACTATCTTTGGGGGAAAAAAACCAAACCAAAACAAAAAACAAACAAACAAAAAACAAACCAAGATACTATTACCTAGAGTATCTTAGAATTTCCACGACAACCATTCATTCTGGCTTTTATTCTCTATGTCATGGTGGCTAATCTTGTACCACTCCACTTAAAGACCCAATGCTTATACCTGTACAAGAACATCCACAAAACCTATGATTCCTCAGATATTCTGGTTTTGTCTGTGACCCAGCTCTGTGTTGCCCTCACCAATTACAGTGTTGTTTCTAACAGTGTTTATGTGTAGCCACTAGCATGTCTTTTAGTGAATCTAAGAGATTGATTTGTGAAACACCTGCTCAGGTGTTTCTTTATTGACAAGGGACATACTCAAGTCTTACAGTAAACGGCAGTGCAATGGTGCAAAGATACATAAAGGGCAGATGAGACACAGGAAAGCACCTATGGCTGGGAGGATGCTGAGGATTTAACTCCCAAGAACACATTGTTCCTTGGTGTTTTTCGGACTTTTCCATTAAAAATAACTCAATGGAATCACTTGTTCTTAGCTAGGTAGTACCTTAGCACCAAGAAATTAAAATAAGCTACCCAAGTTTTTTGGAAACTAATTCACAATACTGGGTGTTATGGACACATCCAAAGCTTCTGAAAGAAGGATCCACCCCAATCCATGATCCCAGGCACAACACAATTTCAACCTTCCCTATTTTTTGTCTTCAGCTAAGGCAGGTTGGGAACCTAATTTATGGCCTCTGTTCCAGATACGTTTCCCACACAGAGGTGAACCTTTAATTCTAATTAACAGAAACATCCCTTCCAGCTCTCATATGAATACTAAGTAGAAGTTGCTGGCTCATGGATTTCTTAATGTTCTCTTAGAAAAGTTACTGCATAAGGTATTCCCAAAACTGAGTTTGGAAATCTAAGCCTTCTTTTTTGAGTTGAAAGACTTAAAGTGGTTGGGTTTTTTCTAGACATTTATTCTTAATTCAAGAGGAAATCCTAAGCCTCAAACTTTTAATTACTCTGCCAATCTAGCTTATTATTTATGTTAAATTTAGGAAATGAATAAGCAAGACTGACTTCTCTGTGTAGTCTCTCTCTCTTTTCAGTCTAAATCTTGACAAAAACCAAACCAAAAAAAAAAGAGTTGAAAGAAGTTTCTGTCCTTCTTATACAACTCTCATTATAGCTCCAGTTACCTGGTGGTATTAAATATTTCAGCAACCATTAATAGAGAGGGTTTTTGAAGTCAGAGCAGCTAGTATTCTTGACCTTTTAGGTCTATAAAAAAAAACTTCAAAAGTTTGCTTTCTTATAATAAGGTAAGAGCTGAGGATCTGGAGATAGAAATATTTAAGTATTTAATTTATATAGAAATCAATGAAAATTAGGTAGATAAGTATCTTTAATGATCTAAGCCACAGTTATTAAGTCAGACTGTTTGAAATATTTTAGGGTTTTTTCCTAGTCTTCTGTTCTCTTGCTTCAGAAGTTTTACTTAGCAAATTCTGAACTAGCCGCATCTGAACATCAAGTACTGAACAAAAGATTTGTTCCTGGCCATTTTATAGATTCAGAAGTGGCCAATGCAATGGCTCTGTCTCCCAGAAACAAGCTCTCCATCCCTTCCCTTCAGAAGGAAAAATTTGCAGTGTCCCATTTTCAGTGTCACCATATTCCTACAAGTTTTCGAGCTCTAGGAGTCACAGCCTACAACCTTCATTAAAATAAATGAAAACGAGCGCTCTCCTTTACATTCCACATTTTTTTAAAACAGGCTTTGTGAGCAAGTCTGCAACCTCCGTGTAATGCTGTGCTGTGTAAAGGTACCAATTGCAGAAAGCTGCCTCCATTGATTATTCATCATAGGACAGAACAATATGCAATTTAAAAAAAAAAAATCATACTTCAAAAGCACTTATAGACTATCTGAAGCCTAAACTGATAGGTGACCACAGGAACTAAGCTAAAATAAAAGCTTTTGCACAAATATAGTATAATCTTCTGTACAGTATTATTTCTGTCACCACTGCACATATTTTCACAGAAGGGCATCATGACATTTATCCCACCTGATCACACACCGTTACTAAGGAAGACACGATTATCAAAAAAGACCTTCTGTAAAGTTGCAACCTTCTAAAGAATACGACAATAATAGCTACAACTGTAGTGAATTACTGTATGATTCTATAAGCACAGATCGACATTTTTATCTCCCAAATAGCATCAGCCATTGCATGTGCTGCTATCCCTGGGACATCAATGCTGGCACAGCTTTAAGTATGTGCACAACAGAAAAATCACCCATGCAGATCAGCTGCAAAGTGGCATGAATTCTGCAGTTCTCTGGGCAGATGCTGATTAGACAGAGAAAACTGCCTTTACCCAAGTAGTGAGTCATTCCCCCTCCTTTCATAAAGCCTGCTACAGAACAAATCCTTCTGCAGTGTTACAAGATGTAAATGTGTTTGAATCTGAAGTTTCAGATAATATTTAGGATCACATTCCCACCTCAAAACAGTTATCATGTCCTGGTGGATTTTTTTTAATTGTATGACTCAGCTACTCCTGAGTTACTAGAACCACTCATTAATGAATTTCTGACCCTCCTCCAAGGGAGGTATAGGAAGCCAAAAGACCAGACCTCACGAGTATGTGACAGCAGTGCTCAGAGTGACCAAAAACGCAAGACCTCGTTAGAGGAAAGGTGCAGTCCCTGGTACTCACACAGCGCAGTGGTGAGCTTCTCCGGCTGGTCATAGTGCACCATCGCGACGCAGAGTGTGTTGAGGGCGACCACACAGAGGACAATCCAGTAGAAGCTCTGAGCTTTCACCATGCGCCGGATGAAGAACCGGAACATTTTCTCTTTCCTCCTGAAGTAGGATGAGCTCTCGTTCTTCCCACTCTTCAAACTGGCACGAGCAAAAGGAGACCCTGGGACAGAAAGAAGAGTCACCACACCACATTCCGGCAGGTGAAAGGCCGGAGGACATTCTCGGGCA
Organism: Haliaeetus albicilla; assembly: GCF_947461875.1. NCBI lineage: Eukaryota > Metazoa > Chordata > Aves > Accipitriformes > Accipitridae > Haliaeetus > Haliaeetus albicilla. The sequence goes on along the minus strand of NC_091508.1, from coordinate 12,678,521 downwards.
CACAGACCCTCTCCCAAGCACCAGAAACACAGCTGAGCAGAAAGCTGGGCACATTGACTATGGGCTGAGCAAGGGCGTTTCGCTTGCAATGACATAGTGAGGGATGAAGGCTGGGATTTTAAAACTTCATGAATGAATGCCCAGCTCCACCATCTAAAGAAACTGGGTTTCCAACCCTTTGAAGCAATCTTGATTGTCTCAGTTTAACTCATAACATTTGGGTTCCCAGTTGAATGGAGGGACAGAAAGTACCAGGCACAGTGGTATTTCTGCCTGTGGTGTGGAGCACATCCTCTTGGAGCTGGGTAGCTGGCAACAGGAAAGCTGGTCCCTATTTCCCCTGCTCCAAGGACAAAGCAAAGACCCAGACCTTACTACTGAATTGAGTGAAGCCTCCTTATTTTACTCTCTGACTTCATGTGTTTCTACAGCAGAGGGCTCAATCTGCCTCCATGCATCATATTTTGGGCTCAGCTACTCATTTGTGTCAATTCTGCCTAGATCAGCTACATTTCAACTCTGGTTTGAAACCCTGGAAAACAGTCAAATGTTTTAACAATAGGAAGCTGACGGAAGAAATGATTTCTAATGTAAGCTCTCCCCATGCGGTAGCAGGCACTGTTCAAACGAATGATGAAAAGGCAATCTCTGGCCAGTGCTGAGGCAGGAGAAATCAGCACACGTTAGTAATAAACACATGCATCTGTTGGAGTTCCTCTGCAACAGCCACAGACACTGTTGCAAGCAGGGAAAATCGTGATTGCTGCAGGCTGTCCACTACCTGTTTCATGCTGTGCTGGCACCCCTCAGAAACTGCTAGCGAACCTTGTTTCAAGATGGTTTGTAGCAAGATAATATGCTATTGCCCTTCCCCATCATGGGACAGAGCCTCCCCGCGGGTAGGGCTGACCAGGACACAGGACACACACTGTCCTGTCTTGGACCAAGCACCGCGAGAGCAAATGACTTGCATGGGCTGTTGTTGGAGATGGCTGAGTTACATGAACAAAGTGTTCTGACTGCAGCAGCCAAATTTTTGAGTGTGCTCACTTACATTTCAACACTTAGAAGGGGTGGGAATCTCACCCTGTTTCATCCTGCAATAACATCAAACACAGCACCCATAGAAAGGATGAAACATCCAGATGTGACAGCAATGGGTTCTCCAAGCCTCACAGCTACACAAGAGCATATTGCGCCATCTCCCCAATAGAAGGCAAGCTCTCTGCTTCATTTCACATTTCTGGCCATCCACCAACACGCCAAATGCAGAGCTGGCCCTGGCCAGGCTTTGAACAAACTCCTTGTGGGAAAGCTTGGTGTGCTGTTGTTCTGCTAGTTTGATAATCCTCCCTTTGGCAGTTTAAAAAAAAATAAAAATAATAGTGCTCATCTATTGCTTTAAGACAACAAAATGAACTACAGGTTAAGATATAGGCTGCACGATATCATAATACTGTTTAGCAGGTAAAGACCTTTCAGATATTCAAGCCAGTCTATACTTTCAGATTTGCATGGGAATAGTCTGCTGCCCTTTCGTCTCCTCTCTACTGATCTTCCAGAAAAGAGAAGCAGCAGTATTTAGACTGATCTAACATAGAAAACATCCACTTCTCCAGGCTTTGCTGCCTGGCAATCAAGACAGTGTCCTGTGTCTGGTATAGAGTAGAGGGTAGGAAGCCAGAAGGAGCCAGAATCTACTGCTGCATGCTTCTTAGTGCAGAAAGGCAGGCTGAGAGTTAGGAGGAAAGAACAGAAGAAATGTTAAGAACAACTCCAGAGAACACACTGGGAAGTGTTTACCACTATAGAGCTTTATAACGCAATTATAAGGCTCATTGAGGTACTTGTGTTTGAATTAAAGCGCAACATATTCAGTCAACGGCCAGCAAGAGACCTGTCAATGTCTCTACCACTTTGGTCTGCATCTTCACGTTGCATTCAGCAATTATATTGTTAGTTCTTCCACGCTCCTTATGCTCCCATCAGCAAGACATTATAGAAAACCATCCAAAAAACCCTTTTCTCAAAAACATATTCTTTATGCATAATTGCCCATATGATCTGATTGTTTATGTTATGCAGAGTTTCAGCCTTTTCAGGAGCCTGCAGAAGTATCTGCTTTATCCATTTCTTCTTTTCTGCCTTGTTCCATGAATCAGAATCAAAAACACTTTTCCCAAGTGGGTGAACCACTTGCAGAAGGTGGAAAGCACTGCTGTTATTTTCCCTGCCATATGCTCCCGAGACAGTTCCCAGCTCTGCATCAGATTATCCACGAGTCCAGATGCTCCGTCATCCGTTGCCACCTGAAACACTGAATTCAAAGATCTGTTTGCATGGCATGGGTGCCCAGAGCCTGGAGGGACTTGGAAGTGAATGCAAAGATCTCATAATTATTGCAACTATGAACAAATGTTCTAAAAATGACCATTCCTTGTTATCCATGCAGGGATCCGAGCTGCTCAGAATAAAACAAAACAAAACAAAAATGCACACAGTCGCCGCATTTTTGCCCTCTTTCAGCAACAAACCTCTCATACAAGTGTCAGCAGTTTAGCCACAAAACCTGCAGCCCACTCAGCCTGGGAGATTGTGGCAGTTCAACAGTGGGTGATGGTGTCAGTAACATGCTGAGCAACATTCATTTCCTGCAACCAGGTCTTCATTTAAAGGGGAAAAAAACCCCAGCAGCAGCTGTAATCTCTTAAAACATTAATGCCAAATTTCCAAAGAGCATTTGAGGCACTCATGCTTGCAAGCATATATGGACATGTACTCTCAAATGTACTCTTTGTGCTGCTACTCTTATGCATCCAGGATTTACTGCTTTGTGGTAACTGGGGTGCCAAGACATTTCTTTGGAAGATAATGAGAACATCTGCTGCTTCAGCAGCAAAACAAAATACAGACTCAAACAACAGGGACAGGAATAAGCAAAATAGCTAACTCCAAAGCAGTCAGGAAGATGTTTCCCCAGCCAGCATGTAAAATCCCACAACTGAAAGGTCTTTCTGCTGATGTCCAAACAGTTCCCCTTAGACAGGGTGCTGTATGCTCAGAGCCTGCTTCCCCTTGCAAACCCCAGACCTGCCTCCTGCCCCTCCACCTGGCAATGTCTCAGGAGGGAACTAGCTCTCTGTTAACTGCAGAACAAGCAGTACCTCTGTAGCCTGACAGTGTCATATTCTCCAGAGCTGAAGATACCAAACTTGTACCGTGAGTGCTACACTATTCAGGATGCCACACTCTACATTGGAGGTATGTGGGCAACTGCGTGCACACAGGTGTGTATCTCCATATCCAGCTTTAAAAACGTGGAGAACTGCTTTAAGACCTTCTTTTAAGGCAAGACTGAGAACTGGGACCACTGCCCAGCACTTCCCAGTAACAATTCGTATGGTAAAGGCTGCAAAACTATACACTGTGCATTAGTGTCCAATGCGAGTAAGTGTCCACTTCCTCTGCTCCCCACAACAGATGAGGCTTAGTAGCATCATTTGATGTATTTGGGCTTCATTAGCATGAATGAGCATGTTCCAAGAAGAATCACAGTATGGCCAACACCACACAGATTCTCCAAGTGTTTTGGCAGGGCTCTTTTAAAGGGTGCAGCATGCAATAGCTGAGCAGGGCAGCGTCAGGGAGAGGGTAAAGCCACAAAGACATTTGCTTTGCTAAGTTGAGTGCTGCTGCAGGAGCAGTGATAATTCTCCTTCTTGAAACTGCAGCTTCTGGAGCAAAGGAGCCGCTCAGAGGAAACATGACATGAACATGTTTAGGTGGAGATCTAAATCTCGGGGAATGCGAAGCCAGTACTCACCAACGGAGCAAATGTCTGTGAAATGGTCCTCACCTTCTTCAGCATGAATCAGGTCATTTTTGCTCTTCTTTATTGCAGCTCGTTTCAACACTGTGTGCAAATTAAAGAGAAAACACCCTGTGAGCATTCAGAGTGGATTTTCTCTCCCCCTCCCTTCACTCTCCAGGGCCAGCATTTACTTCCCAATGCCAGCTTAAAGCTCTCACCCAAGGGTAAGCTGGAGCGAATCAGACAACCTACAACCTTGCAGGGCCTCCATGTGCTTTGATGCCAGGGTCATTTATTTATTTAACCTTCTAGATCTTGAAGGTTTGCCAGAACAGGTCTGCACTTACACTGCACCCCAGCAGATGCAGGAGGGTGGGGGAGTCACTGCAGCTGCTGGACCTTTTAGCATAGCAGAAAGGCTGGGCAGGGTCACTGAATCTTTCTGAGCCTCAGTGGGTTATGAGATGAGTGCTTCTATCCACTAAAAACATTAATGCTGTTTACAGTGTGCACCATTAAGAAGTTACCATTTATGGTGCTCAGATACAGTTTACCACAGAGCAATGCCTTAAGGAGCAGAAATACTATGTTGAAAGCAACTGCCACAAATCAGTGAGCATACTCTTAATAGCACCCACTGTACAATTCCTTCCCTCTGGGGATGTCATAACTCTTTGAAAACACACTTTGTCCAACAGCATCTTTTGCAGGGAGGGCAAACATCGCTACACCGTTTTACTCGACAGGGAAAGAGAACTGCAGCCTAAGGCTCGGAGAGGTCTGCACTGTTCACCCAGTGCACAAGGGGTAACGCAGCAACAGTGTGGACGCTGGTCCCATGACCACCTACCTGCAAAACCTTGAGAACTAGCAGAAAAAAATACGTTGATACAGTTTTGTAACAGCTTCAAGACATACAGTAACTAAGCACCATTTTCTATCAGCAGTAAGACACCCCACGGTGTGGTGATACATACTGTTCAGTAGGCACACACAGCAAACCCACTCACTCTGTAGTGACTACCCTGGGGGTAGGTTCGTATGAGAAGATCCCCTCACTCTACACAGATTTCCCTGCCTTGACAGATAAACGGATGCGATTCTTCCTCCGCAGCTAAGGCAAGCGTGCTTCACAGAAACACACAGAACATCACCCAGGTTCAGAGAGCCTCCAAGAGGACAGGACACTCTGAACCTGTGATCTGGATTCAATTTTTTGCAAATAACTGCTTTTGCTCTTTTCTTCCCCACCCAGCAGTAGGCTGAATCCTCAGTCCCAGCAATACCAGCTCTGGGGTCTTTCAGGCTGCCTCTGTCCCAGTACACTCCAGCATGTCCAGGGCCATCCCCAGCACTGGAACATAACCAGCCCTGGGAAGAATGTTTTACAACACTCCCTGGCATGAATTGAACACCTTCTTCTTTATCTTCTCCCCCACATAACTTCTCCATGTGTGTAGCAATTAGGTCGTGCCATCTCTACAGGCACCTTGGATGCAATGTCCCTCTGTTTTGGAGACTAGGCTGGGAACATTGCCGGGCTCCTTTAGCTTAACAGCATAGAGGGAGCCTTAGTATACATGGGTGTTTACTCCATGGCCTGTACTCACCTCTAGTTTGCTTACATCACTCAGCTTTTCAGACTACTCTTCCAGACACTCATTTCGGCTCGAGCCTAACAGCCCTGGCTGCACCCATGTGCTGGACAAACTTCCCCAGTGCACACACACCCACGCACCCGCACACATGCACGAAGATTTGCCAAGCACGCCTCAGCCCTGACCTCCTTCAGCCCCAGCTCTTCCGACCCCGAGTCCTTCCCGAGCACAGGTCACCAGGTTGGCCAAGGTGGGCTAGCAGCCAGGCGCCTGATGCCCCAAGGAGCTGCATGGCTCAGAGCACGGTGCAAAACCACCCAGGAAACATTGCCAGTGACGTGGGCACGTGGGGCTGCGGGGGAGAAGCACTGCCCCACTGTGCCACCTAAGCCCCTGGTGATTTGCAATCCACTCACTGTTGTAGCTGCTGCCGCTGCTAGTCTCTGCCGGTGCCGTGCCTTGTTGAATCGGCCCTTCCGAGGCGGCCCTCCCTGACAGTGAATGGGAGGAGAAAAAAAAAGAGGAGGGAAAGGGAGGGGAGGGGAAAGGAGGAGACATGGGAGGACGAAAGATGGTCAGAAAAGGGAGAGGGAAGAATCTTTAACTGAACTTTGACTGGCTGTCGCATCCTAAGAGCTCATCGGTCTGGAGGCACAGGGAGAGCAGTCCCCGTAGCCTCGCTGCACCTGCATCCGAAGCTCGGTACCTCCAGCCATCCTGCAATGCTAGGGTCACACGTCGGAATATAGGATCACCACACCCTGTTATGTCTTACTGCTTACAAGTAACAGGGGTCTTAGTCTCTTTGTCAAATCCATTTGGAAACCTCAGTTTAGAGCCCTGCCTTCTCTCAGTCAATGCATTTCTCTTCTGGCATCCGCTCTGCAGCCTACCCCCACCACAACCTGTGCGTAGACACAGCCAGCCATGCTCGGCAGAGGCTGACAGGTGTCCCCGTCACGCTGTGGTCCCACAGGCAGCGTAGGAACCGACCGACCCCAAGGGCAGATCCCATCCCAGAGTGACGTGTCACATAACTGCTCATCATCCACCTGCAACCTCAAAAAGACCCGATACAGGAAAAGGGACTCTTTAGCCCAACTTCTGCCAAGTGCATGCAAGAGTGTGTTCCTCGCACCCTCCTGGTTACAACGGAAAGCCACGTCAGCATACAGCAGGTGAACCTCTCACGTATCACAGGAGGAAAACTGCTCAGCAAAATGACCTACCGTCCAGAGGAGATTTCTCTTCTGCATTTTTGTCTTCCTCTGCCAGCATGACCTCCTCTGCAAAAGGAAAAACAGCAAGGTTCAACCTCAGATTTATCACATCCCTGCTCTAAAAACCAGCTGCCACCAACCTTACCCCTTTGTATCACGCAGTTACACCAAGTCTGTGGAGGAAAGGATAGCTCAGAGAGCTGTGTTCCTTACCCTGTGCCCCTCTTGCACAGGAGGAGGCGGCCAGACAAACCACTGGAAGACTGTAGCACTCCTCCATGATTTCCCTCTTCACAATCAACCACCCACTCCAGTTTCTTTATCCAGCTATCACCCGCAAGGGACTTTGGGAGATCGAGAACCTTCCTTCAGACCCAAGCAAGACCACACATCTCCACAAGCCAGAGGATGGTCCCTCATGCCCAGCCACATTGGAGAAACTGTTTGAGAAGTGAAAGATGCTCTACACCCATTGCTGCTGTTCTGTTTCCATCAATAAGACCAGGACTCAGCCCATGGGAAACGGATCTCTGTCTCATGGCACAAGGTAACAGAAGCAGGGCTGGCTGCTGCATGTCAGCTGTGCCACATCACAGGAGACCAAATGTCACCAAGTAGCCATTGCATCAAATCTTTGTCCAAATAAAATCCACAGCAAAGTTTCCATGGGGGAGTTCTGGCAAGCACAGTTCAAGTTATGCAGTAAGTGTAAGAACACCACTGTTGGTTTTCCATTCCTGTGTAACTCATCTCCAAAATACAAGTTTATACTTTCCCACAGTAAAAAAATTCAGAAAACACTGAAAAAGACAGCCTCCCAAAACTGACTCATTTTTATCTCCATGAAGGACAACCAAATTTCCTGAGGTTTCACAATGCAAATATCATCACTCAAGTCAATTTGCAGTACACACCACACTGTGCCAACACTTGAAACCATACAGTTCATACAGTCTGAACCAGAGAGTTTAGCTTGCTGCCGTAAAATTATGTGAGGATTTTCTAAAGAACAATCTAAAGCAAACAAAATACTGAGTTGGCAGCTGGTAAACTGTACACTTCCTTGTATTATTATAAATGACAAATTCTTTCACATGCTTGGCATAAATGTAATTTGCAATCTTACTAAAACGTCTGACACTGTGCTCCCACAAAATTTTGCTTTAAGGACCATTTAAGTGAGCCTAGATAGAAGGCTAACTAAAAATAAAAAAAAATAAAAAACCAAACCAAACAAACAAACCACAGGCCATACACCAAAGTGTGTAGCTGAAAGCCATCTTGAAGAATACTAGAGGGATCAGCACTACTACACAAACCTTATATAATCTCTTTATTAATCATCTGGGAGAAAGAGTGAATGATACATACTAGCTCCTAGTACCACTAGAGTCTAGCTCCTAGTACCAGTAGTGCCACACATATTTTTGCACTCTTTTGGATCTGGGGATTAGTTCAGTCATCAGTACTTTGGGGTTCTCCATTTTGTGCTCCTCTGAACAGGCAGATGCGGGTTTTTTCCTATGCTACATACCAGCAAATTGCAGTGAAAATCCAAAACCATTTGGAGCAAAGAGTGTGTTTAGGCCTTGCGACAAAAAGCAAGCACAGGAAAGCGAGCACGTCCCAGAGGAACTCTTCTGCCACTCCCAGAAAGAAAAGCTGACTTTTAGGCAGCATTTGGTAATTAAATAGAGTAATACAAGCTACTGCAGGGAGCAGACACACTGCCACGCAGGTGGTGAGCACAAAAAATAATGAGCTAGCAAAGGTCAGAAGACAGGCAGCTGTTCTTCAGGGGCTACACCCAGGTGAGTGCAATGCAAGAGAGTTATGTCTGCAGAAGGAAAATCTCAGCAAGAGCCAGCACACTTACTGGTCAATGCTCTGAGGGTTGTTGGTTTCAGGCACATCTTGTTAAAAAAACCTAAAACACTCCGGGAAAGAAAGAACCTATTCACTTAGCTGGACGCTCAGTTCTGCACTAGATTCATATCAGTGCAGGAGGAAAAACATTGTACTGGTTCCTTTCAAAGATCTCTGAGTAGGAAAAATAAATTCTTCTTTTCCCCTGTTTCTGAGTGGCCTCTTGTTTGGCACGTTCCTGTAACAATTTGTCATGGCTCTCCACTGTCCTTTGGGCAGCAGGGGAGGAACAATCCTGAGTCCTCCTATCACCTCTAGGGACTGTGAACTGTACGGATACATAATCGTTATGTGCAATGGTGTACTGATGCCGTCTGGTGTTCCGTGTCACCTGTGTCCCCACAGTCAGACTGATGAGAGCTTTATCCATACTGAGGTTTCAGAAATCAGACTGATAAATGCCAGTGGGACCTCCGAATTTGTAAGGTGTGACAATTTGGTATCAAACATATTTTCACCTACAAAGTACCTGCTCTTTTCAAGACAACTCTGCAAACCACCTGAGCTTTTCTCCAAATTCAGGGCCCTGAGTTGGTGCCCAAACATATCTCCATCCATAGACATATCTCACCCAGGGCTCGGTTTTACTGTTCCCTTAAAATAAACAAAACCCAGGTTTCACCTATGTAATTTCCTCAAGCCTGACTCTGTTCCACCATTGGTCCCCAGTTCTCTCCCTTGATAGTCATTCCTGTCCATCTTGTATCCTCTGGGAAACAAAAGGACCACATCTACCCTAGTGGGGCTCTACGTGGTTTTTCAAGCTGCTAAAAAGTCAGCTCAGCTGGCTAGACATCATTGCTAGGGTGGGGTTTTTTTAACCATACAGCATCCTAAGCAGAGGATCAGAAGTTGCATTGCCTTTAGTCATCACTGTAACACAGAGCCTTGAAGATAATTAGGACGCCAGAAAAACCTCCAAACAACTGTGCCTCTACATTAGAGGAAATATTCAACAAAGAGGCGGTATCAGATCAGCAACTTCTAGCCTGTAAAGGCACAGGGGCTTCACTAGGATATCAGTGAGACGTGTCTCAGCAGTAAGATTAATTGCTGGCCATTAAGTACTGACAACACACAGCATGTTACAGGACTGGAAATAAAGGCAAACCTTATACTGAGGAATTGGCAAGCTGAACAATACAGGCAAAGCAGCAGAGAAACATGGTGCCCCTTCTCTTATCCTTTGACATGGGCAGATAGGACATTGCGGACTCAAAAGAAGAGTGGATTACAGGAAATAACTCATGTTCAACAGGCAACAGAAGTTAGAAAAAAGGAAGAACAACTGAATTTAACTGTTGAAGCTTCAGACTTGTTAAATAGAAAAGTGAATAAAAATGCATTTCTTAGAAGAAGCTGTCACACTCTCACGGGAAACTCTAATTTCTTTCTGGCAATTATCCTCCCCTGCCATCTCACACACGCTGCTGCCCTTTTTCATTGATGTAGGTGTCTTTTCCCAGCTGTATCAAGGGACTTTGTTGCTCTGTTTCTTCTACAGAAAGCTGACACCTGAGGTTCATAAAGCTTTGTTGTGCCAAGGAATGGCATTCAAATTACAGTGAGCTGGAAGAGAGACATTAAACCCATTCCCAAAGCCTGCTTACTCCAGAAGAAAAGAAACACTCAGAATCAGTGCTGTGTGAAAGAGATGGACTTGAAAAGAATTAAAATGCAAAAGACATGCAACTTCATTAGCTCTGAACTGAAAGACTTCCAGTCTCTGAGCAAAGTGTTTTCAAAATGATGCATGTCCTTGTAAGATAAGAGAAACATCTTCAAAAGAATATTTGTGGGCTTATAAGCACTTTACTCTGTGCAGAGAACTTCTAGTTCTCCACTCTCTGTTGGAAATGCAGCATGACATCCTAATAGTTGCTACAGTTTCGGGGAGTTCAATGGAGAAAGCAGCAGTGGCAAAATCATTTGCATGGATTACATTGCTTGGTTTCACTACTTTTTAATTCCTCTGAAAGACACAATTTCAAATTGACTTGCTACTGCCTTCACACAGAGCCCAACAAAAACATGAAACAAAGAGCAGAGCCTGTCCCAGCACACAGCAGGTGGAACAGGACAGGATTTGCTCGTCACCAGCAAGACTTTGTTTAATACTGGTTGAACTGAAGAAGAGGCATTTGGGGAAGAGAACTGTTGTCTTGTGCCTAGAGGAGCAACACAATGCGAAACATTGCTTTTTACACCTACATTCAGCTGACTTCCAGTGGTGGGAAGAGGTGGTCCCTTTAAAGAATTTACTAAAAAACAGGCAGTTGACTTTATTCTTCAAGATTAAGTTGAAGATTACAGGTTTGTTTCTAACTGATCCATACAGTTCACTTCTAAATGATACAGAGTCAATGTTTATGAGCTTGACATGGCAATTACCATATGAATTTTTGGCCTAAATGCTGTGAGATGCAACAAATGATAGGATTTGATCACTGCTTCTGGCCTGTAACTCGCACTAGTTTTATAAGACTGAAAATCTTACAGATTTGAAGACACAGATTTATAAGTCATTTAAGGTGGCACAACATTTCTTCTTGACATCCTCAAATGGACTCTACTGAGTTACAATTTTCCTTGCTTAGTCTTGGCCTCATGATATGGGAACTTTACATGACATCATTTGTTATTTCATTTGAAAACATTTAAACCCTCCTGACTACCCTATGTATTCATTCTTGTACACGCACCTGAGAAATAAGTAAAGCTAGAAACTTTGTACCTGGCCTCTGTATAATCCTAAGTGAAGAAAGTAAATTCAAACTCTAAGAAATTGGTCAGACCATAGGCTGATTTTTTTCTTTCAAGTCATGTATGTCTAAATTCAGCACTTCAGCACACTATCTGTGTTACAATTTTCACTTTCCTTCCCCAAACCTTTGTTAAGAAGGTATTTGTCAAGCACTTCTTCAATTAAAGCTTCCTGTATTAAGTATAACTCACACAAGTATTTGCACATTAAGGCTGTCACTGTTTAAAACACCTTAGTATAGATCCCTCAAGCAGATATGCCACTGACTGTATTAAACAATCCACATTTAAAGGAGCCTGAGCTATGTTTGCTTCAGTTTCAATCACAGCTGCACTTCTGGTGATTTTATCAAAAGTGAGCTGACACCAAAATCTTTCAGCTGTGCCAAGGTACCTCCTTGAAAACTTCACAAGCACCCTTTATTAATGTTTTCTTCCTTTTTATACTTATTTTACCACTGGAAAAAACTTTAAAAGTACCACTAGGGAAAAAAAAAAAAAAAGTCAGTTACTCAAGAGCCAGGCTATTAAAGAAACTTCATTCTTACAACACAAATGTTAGACAAGTCATTAGACCAGGTCTGGAACATGCTCGAGTCAGACAGCACTTAAGAAGCAGAAAAGAAAGACCCATTCTTTTCTTTTGGAGGACTAAACAGTCTGCAATTTCAGTATAATAAAGTGTTGATAGTAAACAACCCCAAAATTTTATCTGAACCACTTTTTTAATGCAATATGTACAGCAAGAGATAATATAACATCATTCAGATTACAAACAGAGAAGGCTGTAAGAAACATTAAAGACACTCAAGAGCGGTCAATAAATGATGAGCACAATGTTAAATTAAAACCATTGTTGACAAATGGGAGGTAGTGTACAGATTAAGGAGTGATTTTAGTCACTCAGATACCTTCCTTGGTCCTAAAGCAGTTACAGCCCTTGAGGTAAAAACTTTAGTGCTACCAAGAACAAGGAAACCTCCTTTCCACCTCCAGCAACTACTCAGAACATGTAAAACATTATAGAGCAAAAACAATCAAATTAAGTATTAAGATGCCACTTTACGAATCACTGGAATGCAGCGTTCCACTCTTCCTACCTTGCATCAAAAATAAATGAGAAAAAACAAACAAACAAAATGGTCAGGGAGGGTACTATAAATATTAGAAGCCTGGAGAGCTTTCCATGGGAAGAGAGGGGATTGAGCAGATTGGTTCTGCATGTTTTAGAGCAGAAAAAATAAGATGAAACAAGGTGCAGAAAGATCAGAGAAAGAAAAGTAATAAAAAGAAATATGAAGTGCACTCCTGAGCTCTTCCTCTCACTGCAGAAAGGCAACATATTTAAAATCAAGGACAGGACATAGTGTTTGGTGGCTTGGTTTGGTTTTTAAAATCAAACCAACTGTTAACATGTGGAACTCCCTGAGACAAGATTCAATGAGGTCAAGGATGCTAGAAGGATTTAAAAACAATTAGATATTAACATGAATAACAACAAAATCCTCCAGAGTTATATTAGAGTGAAATAGCAACAGCGTTTGCTCTTTCTTTTATGCAAACAGCTTATTACATCTCACTGCCTGGGGCTGTTGCAAGAGAATCCTGTACAGGCTGGACTGTCTGTGACCGTCCTCCCTGACTGTTTTCCTCCCCCTACCCAAGCAGTTTGCTTTGGCCAGTGTCCCACACACGGTCCTGGACAAGTAAGACTGATTATCTAGTTTGGAAATTCATGATCATTTCGTAGCTGAAATCCTGGCCTCTAAAACAGAAATGGGAAATCCCCATTGACAGCACAGTCCCAAATTTCAGCGCCTGAATGCTAAACACTCGATTCTCTGTCTTGGTTAGCCTTCAAGCTACCTTTTGTATTCAAAGATTTACTAACACTGCTAAGTTGATTTTAATTATTGTTCTTATTCAGCTGTACTAGGAAGCTTTTTTATATTCCTATTGTATTTTCAACAATGCCTTTACAGAATATTTTTATTATTCCCTGATTCAGCTATTTTGCATACACTTTCCTGTTCTAGAAAACCTTCTGGATCTGGTGTTATTAGACAAAATAAAAAGATGGGCATTTTACTGCAGTTTCACTCTATACTGATGTGGCATTTATTCAGCACTGGCAACACAGAAATAGAACAGCCAGCCATTCCCACAGGGATGCAAAGTTGGAGCAGAGATTTTATAACTTCTCCACCTCAACTTTCAGACAAGTTCAGCTGATGTCCTCTGCGTAGCTCTTCTTGGCAGAGCAGTCACCAAAATGAAACAAAGCAACCCACGTCCCTACAAGGGAATTCTCATCTTTATTCTACTGATGGGGAGACCAGGATTTAGAGACTGAGAAACGACAAGAGCCTTAAAAGCAAGATGGCACTAGAGCCAAGGGAGAACCACGGTGCAGTCTGCTCCAGCCACTGGATAAACCATTAATTAATTTGAATTTGAGGTAGCACAAAACATGTATACAAATGGGAAGACAAATTATAAATGGAAAGGGAAGGGAATGATTCTTTTTTTGAATCCTACAAAACCACAGAATGAAGCATGGTTACCTAATTGAGGACAGTTGCTGTTGAACAGTCACAGTGAATAAAAGTCTGTCAATACAACTGGCACTCAGTTGTCACTCTGTACAGTGCGATGGGAAATAACAGGTTCAAGCCACCATATAAACTGCTGCTACTTCTTCCTATTTCACATTTCGATGCTTCAGTCTTTTTCCTCTCTGGCCAGGTTGTCAAAACTCATGCCCAGACCACAGCCCTCTGGGGAGGTACCGCAGCCACCCCCCAGTCCTCCCAGGGGACCTGCAGCAGGGCAGAGCCCCACTCCCCTGGGCACACAGGCTGGCAAAGAGCTTCAGAGAAGGAAGCAGAAGCAGAGCAGTGGAAGCCATCTGAAAGTGGTCTTCCAAATACTGGCACCCAGGTTGTACACTTAAAACAGAGGCTGTAAATCCAGACAAAGAGCCACTTATATGCAGAATAGTACCAGGATGCTCTGGCCCCTGGCTTGTACACACCTTATGCACATGCAATGCTGCGATAAGTCACTGTGACCATACAATTACTTATTTGCACAAGCACATTTTAGCACATCAGGCCCCAAGCTTCAGTATGGCTTTCAAAACAAGGAATGATGACATGGCTTTTCATACGGTGCCAGCCCATAGTTTAGGAGCACCACAGAGTGGCAGCTCTGCCACCAATCTCGGATGACATCAGGCAAGTCACTATATAACGTTGGACCTTAGTTTCCCCATTTTTGAAGGGCAAGGATGAAGTTGACTGGCCTAAAAAGGCACCTGAAATTCTGGTTGAGACACCACCACTTCTTTTTCTCCTCATCATTGTTTTAAAAGGCATTTTTACTTTATTCAGATGTTTCAGCTTCTCAGAAAAGCAAGCAAGGAAGCAAACTAGCCCCAGAAGTTTTCTTGATGCTATGTGAACGAATTACATTGTGGTTATATCTATAGAGAGAGAGAGAGATCAGCTACTCTATAACACAGAAAGGTTATTGGTAATCTTTACTGTTCGATAAAAAGGAAAAGAAAAGCATGCTATTTTTTGTTAAATTAGTGTGTCTGGGTCCTTGTTAACGTTGCTCACAGCTTGCAATAAAGTGCGATGTTCAGTTATAATAGTTATAAAGCAATGTTAATATGTTCTGGGGTGAGTTTCATGCAAGTGATCTCTGTAGCTCATAAAAATGACACTCCAGTGTATTTTACCATCATAGCAAGAGAGGCTTATAAAACAGCTGTGGTGGAAAGTAAATAAAATATAAATGACTCATATAAGGGAACAGTTTCCCCACTGTGGAGACTTTGGGCACTGTATCACATTTTATATTATACTGTATTAAGACAATTGCTTTGATCTCAGCAATAAAGACAGTTGGCCCAGCTCCTTTATTTTTGCTTAACCAAACTGAGATCTTTTGTAATAACTTTAGTGTGACTGCCCAGAAACAAGCCGAACAAAAACAACAAGTGCTGGTTGGGCCCTCTCTAGTCTTGGTTTACCGCAATGGCCAGCAACACTGAGGACTAGTTTTGGGGCCCTTGTCCCCTGTCATCACCAGACTCTACTTGCCACAAAACATATCGAACCAAGATCAGGAGATCTCTTGCCTTACCTGCTTTGAAGATCCACTCCAAGTATCCATTTAGTTCCCGTTCAATTTGCTGCTGCCTACGGAGTTTCAGGAAAGCTCGACGATTTTCTACCCTCTCTCGTTCTTTTGCAAATTCTCTATGGAGAGAGAAGAAGCACATGTCAAAAGTGGTCACAGAAAATACGCAGCCCTTCTTTTGTCTTTCAGATTGTATTCACGAAGCTTGCAAAGACAATGACAGCAATAGTGAGTGGAAACCACAACATGCTACATGTTGTCCAACAAACTAGTACTCAGCTGTTTCTCTGCCTCTCTCATCCTGAAAGAGAACTGCAAACTGCCATGCGTACCCACTTCTTTTGTTCTTGGGCCACACCATATCCATTACAACAAGATCCTGATGCACAACCACATACACCTCTCCAGTCATGCAATACAAATTATCGTCCCCAACACTAAAAACTGTCTTCCATCTCTCTCCACAGCAGAATTTCCTCTAAAGCACAGTATTTTGTCAGAGAGACACAAGCACTCTTTTGGGTTTGGAAGGGATCTGCTCTTCCCTGATAGACTTTCTTTGAGTTTTCCCAGGCTTAAGATGACTTCGACAAACACAAGTCAAACAAGAGCTACAAGTGAGGATGGGATCTGGGGTCAAGGTGAAATAGCCCAGATGCTCTGCGTTGACAGTAACAACGATCCTGCTATTTGCTAAAATCACATGCAAAGCAAGTATCTTGAGATCAAATCACTAGAACAGGACTGTACAGGGGGGTCAGAAAGTAAGGTTCATCCAACCATTGCAAAAATCTTGTCCAAGTACATCCTACTGCCTAGTTCAAAATCATGCTGAGACAATAGTGCAGCCACCACCCTAAGATACCCACACTGGTCATATTACCTGTGGGAAGTTTCTGATGCCCCACCTGGGAATGCGCATGCCCATCTACCATTTATGGAGCTCTGAACCAGCCTCTGCAACCCCTCACTTTGGGCACATGCTGGAGTGACTACCACAATAGCTTAATCTATACGGTTAAATGTGGGACCGGGCTTTTGTCCCTTGTGTACACTAACAGTTCATTCATTCTCTCATTTGACATCTTAACTTTGCTGTGTCCTTCAAATCTTCAGTTAACAGTTAATTGTTGCAAACCTGTAGTTAACCACTGTTCTTGACTAAAATCTCACCTGATCACCTGTTCATTACCCGCACATGCTCCTCAAAAGCCAGCAAGGAGCAGGAGATGGGAGGAAAGCGGAAGAATGGGGGGAAAAGGAGCTGTAAAGTGCCAGAGGCAGCTTTATATTCACAGTCTACACTTTACCCTTCAAAGCTGACACTTTTGCTTCATTTGGCAGGGCTGTCTGACCCACAGAGAAGGGACTGCAGGGAGAACTTGGTGCAGCACTGCGACGCACACTGGTACCAGCCACTGATGTGAGACCTGCCATCAGCTGAGCTGTTATCTTGATTTTGGCAGTGCATTCTAGTCTCCTGACTCCCCTCTCCTGTCCCTCACCTGACAGCACAGCCCATGACCCCATCCTTGAAATGGAGGAAGCCGAAACATCACTCCGAACCAACAGCTTCTCCTTGGCATTCAGCACGTGTTTGCCGGGTGATTCAGGATCCTGGATGTGTCAGCTGGATCTCCGATTTTCTCCCTCTTCCTTTTTAATATTCTCATTTCTGGTTCAGTGCCTGCTGGTTGGGGCCACAGACCTCCTCTCAGTTTTGATTTCTCTCCGGAGCAGGAAGAATGAGATCAGACAGCCCAGGGTGACAACATGCATTTAAACTGCCAGACTTGGAGGGGTCACACTTCCCATGTTACAGGCTCATGTCACCACAAATTTCCCAGAGCTGGGCTGCACCGGATGGGAGCAGGAGGCAACACCCAGTGGGGAGTTTCATGAAAGACTGCAGCAGGCAGGAAGGATAGCAGATGAGCCACGGCACTGCTCCCTCTACCCTCCGGAGCAGGCAGGGGAGAAATCTCCTTGCAAGGCCTTTCATCTTCTGCCAGCTCCTATCTGGCCTAAGGAAAGTAAAAGCTACCTAGGACTTGTCCCTTTAATCTCAACTTAAACATGGAAAAAAATGAGGGAGAAACTGTGCTAAGTTGCCAACCTTCCATAGTTTCTGTACAGCCATGCACGCTTTTCACAAGACACCAGTAAGGAATATTGCTGAGGTTAAAGCCACCTGCACCCTTCTGTTCCCTCGAGCTGGCAGGTTTGGCACTGCCGTTGAAGGTAGGAAGGTAACTTCCAGGAGAAGACAGTACCTTGGGTCTCACTGAATGCCTTCTGAGTGCTACAGAGCTCTAGCAAAATCATCCGGATTGAAGACTGGAGGGTCTTGATGTATGGTCTTCCTGACGGAGGAATGCATCACTTGCTCTTTCTCCTATCTCCAGGAGATAGGAGAGGTTTGATGAAGCTGGAACGTGTCAAAAGACTGTGTTTTTCTTTATGAAATGTATTAATAAAAGTATGTGTCTCTTCCACTACATTCATCACCACCATTCAGGAACTGAAATATTCCCCATTTGCAGCAACTGGAAAACTCCCAGAATTTCTGTTTGAGAGCTTTTCAATAAAATTTCAGAACATATTCAAATAAAAAGAGGGGAAATTATATCAAAATGCCATATTTCATCTAAAAATATTTCAGCTAAAGTTTTCCTGCCAGTTCTAAATGAAAACACAGAAAGTCCCATAGGAATGTTTGGTAGCAGTAAATAAGTTTCCTCTTTTATTCAGCATAATTGCTATTTATGCTACTGACTTGCAAAAATCTCAAAAATCACCAGAAAGGAAACCTGAGCAGGAAATATGCTGCCTCCTGCCCAGCTTTACCTCCAGCACTTTCTTCATAGCTGGTCCTCCATGCTTTGGCCAATTCTGGAACGAGCAGTAACATTCACCCATTCTCATCCTTGACTCTCGTCAACCACCATGTGCCACAAAAGCCTTCCAAAATATTCATCTTTCAGCACTGTCCAGATAGGCATTAAGAGGAAAACTGAAAGGTCAGTACTCCTACACACAGCACAGCAACAGGAGACGCTTCTTTGGAGGAAGCCGAGACTTGCCTGGGTAGATAACTACAACGCATTTTAGTTACAACATGACAGTTGTGAATAACTGATTCTGTAGAGACAGCAGGAACAAACAGAAATCAAAGAAAGGACATTCATCATGGAAACCACATGCCGTCCAGTCAAGCTCAATGTGTCACATTTTTCTTCTCAAGAGTGGTCGCTGCTTAAAGTCACCAGGAAAATGGGTGATTGTTGCTTATCACCTTGGTGGGTGGAAAAGTAAAATAAATCTTCGTGTAAATATGCCCTGGAATAGCCACTTCAGGGAAATTCAAGACACACCCCCCAGCCACAAAAGAGACAAGGTCAACTTATGAGTAACCACCAGGTTCAGTAAAAGATTATAAACCAATGAAATTCTTACAAGTACTTTATCCATGCTGGTCTTAAATTAAAAATACTGTCACAGCAACCAAAAAGGAAAAAAATAAACAAACCACAACCTTCGTGCCCTGAGTCTCTTATTAACTTTCCTGTATGACAGCAGAGAGCTGAGATGGAGCATCATGTAATGTACCTCCTGGTCTTGGGTTTCATGACACACTCCCAGGGCCAGCAACAGCAGGCCTGCTGCAAGACTAATCACAACATTAAACCTCTGCAATTCAGGTTTTCTGCTTAGAAAGCAGACATAAATGCTTCCCACTCACGGGGAAGAGGCAGAGAGAGATCATATAGCATCACTGTCATTGCTACCACTAATAGTGCTGATGATTAGCGATTCATAATAACAACATAGGAAATTAGCTCCTCCTTCAGAATAATACCACTGAGCTACACATGATCTCATGAAATCTCAGATCTTAAAATGGGAGAACAGCCTTCATCTACTGAATCTAAAGCACTGTTCAGAGTGAGCAGAAAGAAGCACAGATCTCAGAAGGACTCCACCAGGGACTCCTGGAAAGCAGCTGTAAAGAACTTCTAGAATTTTAAGTCTAAAATGAAAAAAACCAATCAGTTTTAGGATTGGCTTCATGTCCAGTACAAGTACGTCAAAGGAATGAGTAAAGTTGAGCCTGGATGGCACATGACATCTAGGGACATAGTCCCGCCTGGAGAAATGCAGCCCTCAAGAATGGAGACGAGCCAGATAATTCAAGTGGGTGAGCTGCTGGTGAAGGAACCAGCCAGGACTGCAGATGTTTGACTGAGTTACTCACAGGCCAAAATGAATTCTCCAGGTGGAGAAACAAAATTGGCCAAGACAGGAGGCTTAATTTGTAAGCTTTGTTGCTTGAACATGGAGCAGTGCCCCAAATCAGATTTGATACTTGTCAGCAGCCTGCTAAGCAGCCCACGTCACTCAGGAGCTGGGAGGGATAGGCTGGAGGTAGAAGATGAAAACCAGCAACTCCTCTGGCTGCCTGACATGCAAGTCAGAGGAGCATCACAACACATGCTGGAAGAGTAGCAGTGGTACCAAATCAGGCATGTTGTGCTATTTGGGGGCTGCCTAGATGAGGAGAGGTGAAGCATAAAAATTCCTCTCTGTTTCAGTTCACCCCTTTTACAATCAGCAAGGAAGGAACCTCAAAAGAAGCCTGGTGCCAATTATCCACCTAACTTTCAGTAAGCTTTCAGCAAGAGCAACGTTGAAATAGGAATTTCTGTAAGTGGCTGCAAAGGGACTGCAGTGATAAGAACATGCACTTGTGGTACCCCAGACGTGAACATGCTGGATGATAAGAGAGGTAAGATGAACATAATACTATTTGCATTTTTCAGTAAAACCAAATCTCTTGTGCTCTTGGCAGGCTGCAACCACTTGCTCAGGGGCTATACATCACTTATGAGATCCTCCAGAGTGCCTTAGAGCAACTTGTCAGCACAAGGGACTGCACACACCTCCAAGCCTCCCAGCATCCTGAGAGCATCCACATGCAAGCAGAAACAGTTAATTGCATTTTAAGGGTGGAAGTCCATTTCCTACCATTTATTTTGGTTAATCAACTGTGAGAAGGAAATAGAGAAAGAGCCTTCAGTTAATTTTTCCTTTCCCTCTCAGGCCTGTTTCTGACGCTAGGGTTTGCCACCTTGTCCTAATCCAATCAAATCCCGACTGCTTGGGTGACGCCAGTTATAATAACATGGTAGGCAGATTCCTGCTGAGCCAACCCTCCTTGAGTTCCTGTCATTCTGTAGGTCCTGCTATACTTGTGTGATTGAGTTTGTTACCTCATACACACAGTCCTGCAAAGCCCCTCACAGCTTGCTTCACCAGGGTCTGATCCAGTTAACACTCCTAACATTTCATTCACTAACTGCATCAGCATCCATGTGTTTATAGAAAAGCAGATTCTTGCTCCAGGGAAAGAATTTGTTCTGCAGGTTCATATCTCTGTCTTTTGTCTTTCTGGAGAACAGTAAATCCTTTATAAGGGAAAGTCTCTGCTGGATGCAACAAAAAAGCACACCTTTATGACTGTAACTGTTTATACAGCTAAGGACACAAAGTCTTGGCTGTGCTAAACATTTATTTTACCTTCTGCAAACCTGTTCTTTGAGAGACAGAGGCAGTGAGGGAGTCCTAGCAGAAAAAGAGTGAGTCCATGGAGAGTGAGCAGGAGCAAGATGGACAGTGGGGAGTGGAAAGAGAGAAAAGCAGATGCTCGGTGTCCTGGATGCAGATGCAAGAAGAGCCTAGGGACCTGCTGAGCAACCTCACCCCTCCTGTGGGTGCTGTGGTGACTTAGGGCAGTGCAGAGGGAGGCAGGCAGGACACCAGGTAGGAAGCGGGGGCATCTGAAGCAGAACAGCAAACCTCGGGATCTAAGCAGGGACAGTGGACACCATCTACCTCGATTCCTGAAGCATTTTGCTTCAGCAGGGTGCAGTGTCACTAGGGAACCAGCAGCAGCACCGGTGACTCTTTGAACTCTCTTAGAGATTAAAGGACCCCCCTCAGCCCACAACAGCGCTCTGAGAGCCTGAAAGGGGCTGCCAGGGAGGCAGGAGAACAGCAATCCTGCAGGGACGACGCCCTGCAGGCCAGCCACCTCAAAGGCACCAACCTTTGGTGTTTCTCACAAAAGCTCCTCTAGGAGAGGAGGAAAAGCAGCCACAGCAGGGGCTGAATTATTCACAGCAGCACACAGGAGGCAAGGGGTGAGAGGAAGGGACGGGGGAGAGGAAAGAGAGCATCATTCCCTTCAATGCACTAACCTGGGTGGATGCTGGTGACTTAGAAATATAGGTGGAGGGTAGAATCAAATTTGGTTTAGGAAAGAAAAATATGATATAAATCCAGGAGTAAACAGACAAACAGTGCAATTTCCAGCTGCCTGGACATGAGGCATCATAGCCTGTAGCTGGGAAGATGCAAACCCAAGAGGACATGGCTCAGCTGTGTCCATAGCCAGCACTTTGCACGCATAAGGGCTGCAAACAAAATGAGAGGAGATCAGCAAAGACATCAGTTTCTTTACCATAGCATCAGATATCTCTACCACAGTAAGCCCCAGGAAGACTTCAGGAAGAGCCAAGGTATGGTTATTCTTATTCACAGACAAAATCCTGAAGTGCATGGTAAACCTGCAGGCAAAACTAAAAATAATTGGATGCCTCTGACTTACTGATTTGAAAACGTGAATAGAAGTGCAGGTAGAGTATTGTTAAACACCCCTAAAAATCAGGCCCAGGTCACCACTGAACATAGGCAAAGCGTATTGATTAGAAAGCCCACCTGGAACAAGAAGAAAAGGCATGGAAATGCACCTCGTTTGGGCAAGAAGAAAATCTGAGGGAGGTGAAAGAAAGTACATCTCAGGGGCACAGAGAGATAACACACTGGGAAGTGCTGGAACGAGATGAAACTAAGCAACTGATTCACCTGGAAAACCATCAGTAAGAATTTCTTTATGCTGGTGACATTTGGTACCTCTAAGATATTGTTTTCCTGCCCATAAAGGTGGTTTGCTGAGAAGTCAGAATTTTGAACCTTGTTATTAAAGAAGCAAAGCCCAGAGGAGGACTGAGATTTCTTAGTGCTGAAGATGACAAAGCTCTGTGGCTCATCATCTGCCCCAGGTTGTCCCATCAGCTGCATGAAATCCCACAAGAAAGACGTACAGTGTTTTATGTTTCTATCTCACCTGGAGCTACAGCCAGCCAAGATCACACTGGGCATGGTCTGAGGAGGCATGTCAGTCTCTCCCAGACTGAGCCCAAACATGCAGACCCAGCTGGGCGAGTTGCTTAACCCATCCTAATATCCACTGCTTAGCACTAAGGACTGGCTCAATCAATCCTGCACAGCTAGAGCTGCTTCTGCTTCCTCCTCATTGCTCTAAAGAGGGGGAAAATAGAGCTTTCCTCAACCAGCTGATAAAAGATGAAAGTATCACTGAGAGATTGATCTCTCAGCACCGAGCCAGGCTTCACAGTCACTTTTATCACTGAACATAGCAGGAAGATGCTTGAAATGCAAGCTAGATATGGGATACATCTTGTATTTCTAGAAAGAGAAGAGGAACAACAGAGGTGAAGCTTTCAATGCATCTTCCTTCCTTTTGTCTTTACATTCAGCTTGTGCCGATTTCACTTTGATTCCACTTAATCCGATTTGAAATGCTGTGAGTGCCACAGCTGGGCAAACCTGGCTTGAAGGAGGCAACAACAAAGAGAGAAAAAGGTATTAAAAAGCACCATTTATCTCATAGTATCAGCCTACTGCAATTGCTGGATGAACCTCTGGCTCTGTTCATCAAGTCTCCACCCCAGAGTCAAAGCAGAGGCCCCAGGAAATTCAAATTTAGGTCTCCTATGTATCATTCCTATATTACAGGCTTTAATTTCCATTGTGGCTTAACAGAAGGGCAAATAAAGGTAGTCCATCTCTCCCATACTAACCAAAAACACAAAAGGAGCAAAGGATCCACATTCAATAGGACATTTAGCTTGGTGAGATGAAGCTCACGTGGCAAGTCCTTGCTCCCTGACCCCTTCTGCAAAAAACACACATGCTTCTCCCACATTTCTTGTTTGCAACGATGGCTTTGTTAGAAAGGGTGATGAGCAAGGAACAACAGGAAAGCAAATATTTTTTTTTGGCCTGTCCTTTTTCTCCTGTTTAAGCACAGGCTAGGGAAAGACTAAAAGTAATGAGAAACCAAGAAGAATCTCATATCTTTTCATGATGCAGCTCTTCTGCTGCAAATAATTAACACCAGCCAAAGTCAGATCACAGCAGGTAACAGTGAACTTGAAACAAATTCGCAGGAAAAATGAATGATTGTCTCTGTAATGAGGGAGAAAGAGGACAGAAGAACGCTTTGCCATTATGACAAATTAATCAGCCTGATTCTTCTCCAGCCTCTGCACGTCTTGCAGGCTGAAGTTTTATGATCTCAATCTGGCAAAAATCCTCAGGATGGGAAAACATCATGAAACTCAGCAGAACAAGTCACCGAGACAGTCGGTTCTGTGAGGTCTGGATGGGGCTGTGCTTCCTCCCAGGGAGCTGCTCTAACAGCACAAAAGCCTCACTGACTCAAGGTACAACAGTCAGAAACAGAAACAGATATCCCCTAGGGAGACTGGAGCACACAACAGGGAGAGTGTTTAATGGGACTCTGCCCAGAGAGCATCACCCCACGCTGCAGACTGCTCAAAACAGGGTGCAGCAGTGAAGAAATAAAGCACCATTTGCCCTGACCCTTGTTCGCCTGCAAGGTGCCAGCATGGGCTGTAGCTGTATCCCTTGCCAGGCTCCTGCTGTCACAAAGATACTGCATGCATTCAGAATGTCTCCCTGCTGTTCTTACACAGGTGATCTCATATAACAAGAGGCAGGTGTTGCACATCTCAGGACAGAGCATGTCTGGACCGTGTTCTGGTAATACCTAAGCAGGGAAGATGCAAACTGGCCACTGCAGTGCCTCTCCACACTTGGTTATTGCGGCCAGATGAGTAAACCTCAGGAAAGATCATTACTCTTTACTGGCTGGTCTGGGGATACCTCAGGCTTCACCATAAATATTTGAGGACATGACAAGCACCATTTTTCACACTCAAGAGACACGGACTCTCAGTATTCAAATGCATCATTCACAGTGCGCTGCCCTCTCTGGCCAGCACTCCTGCTGTCTCGCCCCCCTCACCACTCCCCGCTGCTGCGTGAAATGGTGCCAAAAAGCACTTAGCCTTGAAATAAGTTAAATCATCTTCCTCGCAGCATCCCATGATAACGTTTATCCTCTTTGCTTTGTGTAATCCAAAGCTTCAAAACAGCCACAAATGTATTGTACGGAATCATCCAGCTTATTACCAGGCAAAATTAATATCCAACTCAACACCCAAGCAGTAGAAAACTCCATGGTTCTACCAGCCCACAGAAGAAAGCTGCTAGCTGGGCTGAGAGGAGGCTGAGGGCTGGGAGGGGAACAGCAGCAGGATAAGAAAAGAGCATTGGAAATCACTGCTAAGGGAGGGAACATCAGGAAGCTAAGGTGTATATGGAGATGGGTGCCAATCTCTTGGGTGGCAACAACTGCCAGAGCGGGATGACAGAGGGCTGAAGCCTGCTAGCAAGAAAACAATACAAAGTCAGAAAAAGAATGAGCATTGGTCAGGACTTCTCAATTCAATTAGGGGTGTTTTTTCCCTCACTGTAAACTGCAGAACCATGTGCAGAGCTCAGGATCATCATAGGGCATTTTCTGGTCAGAATAGAAGCCAAATCCCGTGACATCCCAAGCAGCAAACAACCCTGCATTGGGAAAACTGAAAGGCATCTGGGGTCAACCCTTCTTGGCATAACTTGGAGCCAGAACATTCCCGTGGTGCCACCAGAGGCGGCCAGTCTCTTTTTCTATGGAAAGGTGGTATTCCCTGTGATGGATGCCTTTATTGCTACCTAAGTCACAAAGAGTTTACAAATAATGTAGTAAGTAAGAAAAAAACACCCACCACAGTCAACGTAAAAAGATGTTTCAAGAGAAATATATTATGGATACAAATTCCTAAACATTTTCACTACTGCTGTTGTTCCACTCTGCACTGGAAACCTTACAAAATGCTACCTCAATTTCTGGGAACCAAGATACCCCAGCTTTCTGGAACAAGGTTAGCCCAGCTGGAATGGCTTCTCATGGTTAAAACAGATAAATAAAGTCAAGGGCAGCTCTCTAGTATGAACAGAACCTGGTTCATCCTTTGGGTGGATGGATGGTTCATCAGAACTTCAACCAGGTGTATAATCTCCTTTTTTTTTTTTTTTTTTTAAATTTCTCTTTTCCCTTTTTTTGTGTCTGTGATTAGGGAAGTATCAGGCTTGGGCAGTCACCCCAACATGCTTCCCAGCACGTGGATGGGCAGAACACATCCTGCATCTGTCCATTCTGATCAAGTGGGCAGACCTCTACATTTCACATGCAGAAGGAAATGAGCCTACCAAATGTCTTAATGCTATCAAACGGGAGACAAATCTCTCCTTCCACTTCTGCTCTCCTGGCCCTATACAGTCCTGATCTTCTCTTGAATCAGCTATGGCACTCAATAAAAGCTCCTCCAGAAGAAAATAATCTGGTTTTCTGCTCTATTGGTTTCTGCAGGGCTGTTGAGTTTTATCAGCTCACAGAGGGATCAAGCACCAGAGAGGGAAAACTGAAAGCAGGGGGAATACATAGGGAGGAGTAGAGAGGAAAATCCCCAAGAAGGGACACAAACCTGCATTACCACCACTCCACAGCAAACGGGGTGCTGTGTTCCTGCTGGAGAGCCCTTCTGCAAACAAGCAAAGGTAGTTCCTGGATTTTAGGAGCTGTTTCAATTGCAGTTCACTTCTGTACGTATGACAACTGCAATACACCAGGAAAACTCTAAATCCTACCGTATTCACAGCTGGAGAACAGCACAGTCTGTCTTTGCTTCTGATGTGCAATCTGGCAAGAGGGACCTGCTACCCATTTCCCCAGTCAGAGACCCAACTTTAGCACTGTGGTGAGCAGGTATGGCACAGCATCCATTGCAACATGCATCTTTTGTACAGACATAGAAGAGCCCAACATCCCTACTGCACCATCAGAAATACGATATTTGCAGTAACTCCACACCCCATGTCCTAGGATCACTGGGAAAATCGGGATGTTCAGTGGCACAAGAAGAACCAAGCTCTGCTGGCAGTCTGGCCCCCAGTGCTTGCATCAGAGAGGGGAAAGGAACTGAATGCAGAGCGTGCCATTTGGGGAGGGTATTTAAATATTAACTGACTACAAGAGCACTGGCAGTGCTTTGATTAGCACACATGAGGAAGACATACTGTACAGCAGGCAGAGCCTCATTTAATCTGAATTAGGGAGTCAACATGCTTTTAATTACATCCTTAGCCAGGTACTCAGAGGGTTTTGTCATATCAGCTGTGGCCCAAGATTGTGGGTTATTTTTATACCAAGTTTTTACCAACACTTACAGATTTCCCCATCTCCCTGTCACTTCCCTGCCTTTGCTTTTATTATAATTCCAGAAGAATCAGCAGAGGGGAAAGGTTGTTTGCTCTTTATTTTAAAACAGCTATCATCTCTTCTACAGCATTTGCAATGCAAATGCTTCCACATTTTGCTAGCAGATGAGACTCAGGATCCTAACCGGGTCAATCTATCTACACTGCTCAAACAGATAAACCCAGGAGCTAAGCCCACTCATATTAGGTATCTGTCCAGCGTTGACATGGGTTCACAAATAACTACAGAAAGGCAGAGAATTCCATTAAGAGTTATGGCAAAACTCTGTATAATCTAGTGTCAGTAGAAAGCTCAATAACTTGTTGTCAGTTCAGATTATTTATATTGCCATAATCTGTGACAGCATCTGCATACCTACTTCAGAAATTTGTAGCTTCCTTATTGCCCACTGAGGAACACAAATATGTGAGAGGAAATAGCCCAAAACTAACCACAATGAAAAATACTCAGGTAAAAGCTTTTTCTGTGGCTTTCCAAGGTACAGACAGTGGCATGCTGAAGCTTAACCCCCTAATGCTGATGATGCATATGGCAAAGTATTGGAAAATAAAATACAACCTGACCAACAGGGTTTTTGTGAAAAAGAACAGTAATGAAGATGGCACACGAGCCTAGGAAACCAGTGACATAACCTCAGTTTTCAAATTGTTTCCTGGGGGCATTACATCCCTTCTTTCTACCCCACTGTTCCCTCTCTGTAACATGTGGAAAAGGAGAGCAGAGCACTACACCACCCCCAGGATACAGCAAGGATAATATTAAAGGCTATGAGGCACACAGATCATGAAAATAAGAAGCAGGTGACCGATTGCTGAGTTAACCCAGTTCATGGGCTATTTGTAGAACCCCTAACCCTAAATCAACTTTATTTTATTGAAACAGGAATGTGGGATGTTGCCAATAGTCTCTGTTGCAGAAGCCGCTAGCTGACACTGTCACTGGGACGTGGATGGCATAATGTCCTTGAGTGAAACTGTACCCTATGGAAGTCAACATGCATTTGCCAATGACCCTTTCTCCATGCAGAAACCCAAGCAAAGAATAACCTCCAGCAGAAATTTCTGGTTTTTTTCTACAGTGCTGTCTGGAGCTTTTGGCTAGAGAATATTATGACAACAGTCTCTGTCTTCAGTCTTTCCATCTCTCTGGTGTCTTCTCATCACCAGTCCACTCAGATATACCCAGTTTCCTTCATTGCTCAGTAGCTGCAAGCCCACCAGCAGCCTGCTGAGCGGTGTGGTCAACACCTGTGCTATGATGTTTATTCTCTTCAGCCTCTCCCCAGGAATTATTCCAGTCAAGGATGTCAAACCACTATACAAAATAGAATTTAAAAGCTTCCCTCTGTGAAGAAGGTATTACCATCCTTATCACTAACAAAGAAAAATCTGATGCACAGAACTGCGTTTTTAATAGAAGACATACATTTATATAATATTCATATTTTGCCCCAAGCAACAAGAAGCTTTCAGGAGAGCCAGACAGAGGTCTCCATCTTTTGGTCACCAAACATGTTTGAATCCAGCACAAAGGAACAGGAGCCTGCAGGCTTCTGAGTTTTGTTTTACATCACAAGTATCATTTCAGCCAACGTGGGCTGACCCCACTGTGGAACGAGGAAGATGAACTACCTAATGAACCGCACTCAGCCCTGGCTCTGGTGCTCACTTTAAACCATATGTCAGACAAGTATGGTCACGAAGCTCTCCTTTACAAAACCTCTGATAAAACAGGATGTCCAATGAATGGCTTTGATCGGTTATTGATCATGACCATTATTCCTGGACTGAAGGAACAGCAAAGTGCACAATGAAGCCTTCCCCATGACCCTCTCCTGTAGCAGCATGTCTCCCAGTCCTCAAACAAAACTGCACTGCTGCCTCCCTGCTCCTGCCCCTAGCAGGTGCTTTGAGGACGAGGATCCTTAACAAAATAATAAAATTGAGCATGAGTCTGTTCTTTGGAAAACATTTTTCTTTCTCTAGTAACTTAAAGAGAAAGAGCAAAGGTGCAGCACTGAAGGACTTTTACCACTCAGCAGCATTAACTCATTTCTCTTTTCCTGTGCTGCCAAGAGCCAGAAATAAATCTACATCTATATAGATCTATATAATCTAGATCACCTGGATGGGCTAATAAGAAACTGTGTGCAAAATGAAGTGCCAAAGTCTAAGAGCTTGAAAACCATTAAGATGAGTCAGGTTGTTAATTCCAGATCAAATTTCCACAGACGCTGTGGACATTCCAGCTAGGCTTCAAACTTGGCAGCTTGATCTCTACAATGTCCCAAACCTGAAACTCATATGCAACAAACACCAAATCCTTGGCTGACCCCTGGGGTTTGAACATCAAGAGACCCGTGTGTCCCCAAAATCCAGACATTAGCTTGAACAGATAGAGATCTAAAAAAAAAAAAAAACAAAACCAAAAACAAACAAAAAAAACCCTACCACCACAAAAAAAAAAACCAATCCCTAAACAACAAAACAAAACAAAACCCTGAGATCTTCTAATTGCCTTTTGTTTGATCTTCCCCTTTCTCCATGCTGCAGTTACAGCAAATGCATTATGAACACTTGATGTCCAGCTCCAGGACTTAAGTATACTGGCATCAGTGGTTCCTGATGGGTTTTCAAGACAATGCAGGGGTAAGTGTTGGGTGCAGAGGCCCAAGTCAGTATAATTACAGGGAGCTCACTTAACTCTTGTGTCTGTATTCAGAATCACCTCAGTTAATGATTTTCCACCCAGCCTATCTCCCAGCCTATTGCTCTGTAGCCTTACAGAAATACCCCACTGCAAGGAAAGTAAGGGGTAGGAAATGTGTGAAGGGGAACAACGTACAGTGTGATGTATCACCCCACCTTCTCTTTTTCAGCTACATCCTCCCACATTGCTAAAACCAACATGTCTTCCCTTTTCATATCCAGGCAGAGACAAATAGGTGATTAGTGTCTTACCCTGATAAGACACCCAGCACCAAGTTGAGCATGAAGAAAGAGCCAATGATGATGAGAGGGATGAAATAAAGCCAGTTCCAGGTATTTCCTGCAGCATCATTTGTCTGTAAGCAAAGAAGAAGGGAGAGAGAAAAACAAGTATTAATTCACCACAGAAACAAAATACCATACAGAAACTTCAGGGCAGAGGGCAGGGGAGATTCCCCTCAGATTTCCATACGGCTGTCCACCACTGATGTACTGGTTAGTTCTGTTATGTTCACCAGTTGAAATGCCAGGAGAAAGAACTAATGAACCAACCTGATTGTCCCACCATCCACACCATGGTCTGTCATCAGCTCCACTGAGAAGATTCACCTAATTCCACAGCTCCAGGCTGACCCTGCTGCAGGGCCAAAACATGCTTTTAAGTGACCTACCTCTGTGCAGGCTTTCTACACCAGCCTCTTCCCTCCCTACCTCAACTCTGACTTCTCATGTGCTGAGCATCAGTGTCATATTTACATCTGAATTGAGACACACAACAACGGGAGGGAACCACAGTCTTCCGTTAATCTGTGCTGCAATTAAGGCAGAGGGTGGCACCATGCCCAGAATCTGTGCATACACACAGAGCAGGAGAAGACAAGAAGTCTGCAAGAAAATGAGGCATCTTCAGAGTGATTGCAATTCCACATCTGCTTACTCAGCACTTCGGGCTTCTGTCATCAAAACCCGTCTGAAGCTCCCTGAGTAAGCAGCAGTCTAGATTAAGGGGAGGGAAGGGTGGTTTAGTTTATGACAAACTTTCTGCATTCATCAACCACAAGGGAGCTCTTTAAGGAATTGCTGAAAAGTAAAATGCCACATGGCCATTTACTGAAGCCAAGTGCTGAGAAAAATGCAAATTCTTCTCTTGTGAGTGAAGAATGCAGCAATTTGAGAATCTGATGTCAGGTGTAAGGGAGGGAAAAAAGGAAGCAAAAAGAAAAGACAAGACCCAAAGACATTCTCCTCCTCTTCCCTCCTCCTGCAGAGGGTAAAGAATAACATCAACACAGAGCTCACCTACCTGCCCAACCACAGAGGCTGGCAGAGACCACAGAGAAGCGCTCTCAAACACCAACTTGCAAAAAATGCATTCATTCTAACTGATATTGGTGCCTTTTATTTACTATCTGTGGTGCTTTTTGGTCACTAGTCCCAATCATATTTGCAAGTATAATTTTGCTTGCAGAATGATTCATAGAAAGAAGTGCTTTAAATGTGCTTTATTTCAGCCATGCATGCACTTGATGCCACCTCGAAATGTCTCTGTGTAAGTAGAAGTCACCCAATAAACAAGCAAAACCAACATGTGATGTGGGTGACCGATGTCATAACATTTCTTACAGGTAATAACATTTATAGCATTGATGCAAGTAAATACCTTCTGAGACATTTTTAATATGGTGCATATCTGCGCAAATTCTTCCTCAAGTAACATGCTCCGGATCAAACACATGACAAGCATTTCTCCAAATAGCAAATATCTTCAGAAATATCTATGTCAGTTGATCAGTGACTCACCCAAGAGGAACAGGGACTAACTAACCTCGCCACAAACCACGCCTGCTAAAGGCAAAACCAGTGCGTGACAGACAAATGAAGCTGAAGAGAAAACAGGCTGGGAAAATGAGAGCAGAAAGACACGGAAAACACTGTGCAGCCCAATCTCTCATTAGGGTTTTTAAATGCCTTTTGCAATACCTGTCATCCCATCCCAGCAGCACCACTTCTTCGTTCACTGTTTTGTCTTTCCATTCCTCTCTCTCTACTTTTAGCTATTTCCTTTCCCTGTTCTGCACGGCATCCATACACATGGGTTCGGAGGAAATGAAGCACTGAGGACGAGTGCTTTTCCCCAACACTTGGGGAAAGTGCCTGGTACAGCCCCAGCCTGCTCTCCTGGGATTACCAGAGTGAAACCCATATTTTTATATTTAGAGGCTGTTCTTCAATTCTCCTTTTGTCAACCGATTCATGCCTATGGCTGGAGCAAGCGCGTCCCATTCAGCAAGGCTGGGGACTGCCGTCAGCCAGGCAAGGGGGGCTGGAGAGCCAGCCCACAAGGAAGAGCTGGAGGAAGGGAACAGATGGAAGAAGGGAAACCACATAAACATGCAAAGAGAGTGCAGCAGGTTCATTGCTGCCAAATGATCGTTTATCATTTATTTATTCATTTGAAGCCCAAACTTGGCGACAGATCCACAATTCCATGCCACGATCAAAGCCCTTAAAAATGAAATGTGCTGAAATATGACTAATTAACCACCCTCCTCTGAGCATTTGCTAGACTACCTTATGCTCAGGGCAGGGCAGGGACTCGCTCTGTTTGCTCTGCCTCGCACACAGAGATCCAGGACAAACTAGAGGGCAAAACACCAGGCAAAAGGGTCAACAGAAAACCTCTCCCAAGAAAGCAGAGCCTTCACAGACATGCAACATCTTTCTCAGTGCTCCCAAGCATGCTTGAACCCAATCACAGTTTATGGCACTGGCTCTGCCATGCTGAGATGCTTTAATGAATCAAATCTGTTTGCTGCCAGGAAAACCGAACTCCTGTCCTCCAGGGAGAGCCTGCAGAGTTCCGCAGGCACCCCTGCCCACGCTGAGCAGAGGAGGCAGCCCTCCGCCCATAAAGCAACTGGGGCTTGGGCTGTGGCTCAGCTCCAGGCTTGCTCATTAAGCAGGATGATCCCAGAGATCAAATCAATTTTTATGTTCCAGCTAAAACATTTCACTGGTGTAACGCCTGGCTGACTGTCAGTGCTACTTGATCCTAACCACAGGTCTAACACGACAGGGAAGAAGGAGAAATGAAATACTTGTCACGATGTGCCAGAATTACATCCAAATACAGTAAGGGCTTACAGGAGGGCTCCCTCACTGCTCAGGAGCCAAGGAACCCACTGGTTCGCAACAGCTGCAGGGCTCTTCACAAGCACCCCCTGAACAGTGCCCGCATGAAGCTGAAGCCTTGCTCCAAGAATCCCTGGGCACCAGCATCAAACAGCTCATGTGTCTTAAACTTGACAGCACAAGACTCCCACAGGCAAGGTGCTGCACAGCGGGAAACTGAGGCACGGGAAATCTAAGGGACACTTTCAGGGTCACAGCAGAGAACCAGAGATCTGTACCTCAGGCGTCTAAAGCCCATACAAACTGTCCAGACCCTGGAGTGCTCTTCCCAACAAGCCCAGCTACCATCCTCCCTCTGCCTAACTCTGCTTAGCTCCAAGCTGCTTCCACCCCCTGATCTGGCACTTGTATCAAGAGGTACCCACCATGCCTATTCACAGCTGGTGCCTCCTTTTCCCTTCTTTTTTTTTTTTTTTTCACCTTTCTTTCTGAAAGTCTAACCTAAATCCCCAACAGCATCCTTCTAGCCTCTTTCATGTGACTCTGCTTCATCATCCACCCCAGAGCCTGATGCCACTGCTCAGCAGGAGAGCCCAGGTTGCAGCTGAATGCCAAAGGACAATCTTTATATGTTGAGTCTCTGTGCAGTTGGCTTTAAGCACCTAGGGGCTCTCTCCTCCCTTTCACACAGCACTGAGTGATTGCCAGCATCCCCAAGCAGTGCCAGCATGCCCACCTCTCTACAGAGGTAGGTGGGTGAATACTCTCATCTATAACAAATGCAGAAGCTAAACGGCTTCTGTCATGCAGGGAGATTAATGTCCTGAGCTCCCAATAAAGCCAAAGAGAACGGAGTGTCCTCCAGCAAAGCACAAGATACTTCCCATAACCAAGCCTTTTGTGACTTGTCCAACATCAGAGAAAGGCCAGTATTAACACTCACTTTTGTCTCAGACACTGAGCGCCATTAGGCCACTGCTTCATTATGTTAACAAGATGGCAGCTGCATCTGATTATTAATTCATTTAAAGATATGTTTTGAAACAATTGACTTGAAAGCAGCCTACTGCTGCTTGCAATGTGCTGCAGAGACCAAAAATGCTTTTCTATTACCTTTCATCTTCCTTTCTGCAGCCCTGGCCATGGCCCATGTTCCTGGTGCATGTGGGGAGGCAGAGCCCTTGTGTCTGGCTGCCCTGAGACGAGTTTCTCATGTTGCTGGAGCTTCTTGCTGCTGCAAGACCAGAAGCAGCTTTGCTCCAGCCAGTCCCATCCCATCACCATGAAATGGTCAGCAAAGCCCTGCCTGCTCCGACATCCTTCTCCCAGCCCATCACCATCCCGGCAGCACAACGCCAGCTCTCTGGGGACCCTGCCTACTTTCAGCTCGGTGCTCCCTGTGGCTGGGGCATCACCAGGGGGGTCTCGCAGCCTGCCAGCCTCACGGCCGAATCCCACGTGCTGCTGACTTCACACAGGGCTGATCAAAGGGAGCGGGAGCTGGTTTGGTAGGGGAAGGAGCATGTAAATACTCCACAGCGCTTCCTTGACAGCGAGGCTTCCGTCAGCAGTGGGGAGTTGTTGGGAAAACTATGACAGCCCCTGCAGAAAAAAGACCCAGCAGCCCCCAAGGAAGGGAAACCTGAGCAGTTTCTACCGGGGTTGCTTGATCACAGTTTGCATCAGCGATGAGATTCTGGTTCTGCAATCCCAACATAACACACACACAATTAAGTGAAATTTGGTTTACATGCAGCCTCATGAACAGGCAAGTGACGGCCTCTGTTCAACAGGTGGCAAATCCTAGGTTTTGGGAGGTTTACAGACTGCAAATTAGACCAAGTCAAACACAGAATAATCCCCCAAACCCTGCCCCTCTCTTTTCTCTAAGCAGACAGCACAGCCGCTCACAAACTCCCACTCTCCTCCGGCTTCTGCAACACAATCTAAATCTATATTTCATGTGGCGAGAGGGATAGGGGATTTCCACGTACCTAGGCATGTGTGCCACTGACCAGCAGCCAGCAAATTGGCATACTAAGGCCGTGCCCCAAGGGTCAATCTGAGACCTGATGGATCTGCAACTCAAAGCTGACAGCTTCTCCTAGCTGGTGCAAACAGACGACCTGCCACCACTCTGCACTGCCCACAACCCCATTCAGCGCATGCCAAGGACCAAGTGAGCCAGGTAGTAATAGCACATGTTTAAATAACTTATTCAAACAACCTATTAAACATGGCTGAACCTGATTAAATCCTCTTGGACAACACAAAAGCAGCAGAAGAACAAAGACCTTTGCCATAGGAAAATGCTGGCTAGTGCATGGCAGGGACTGGATACCCTGATTGGAGACTGTTGTGCTGCAATGAACTTAAGCAAAAAAAAAATCTTGCATTTCAGCTCCTGATTTCCAAGTTTCTAATCAAAACACCATCATTCTCTTTGCCCTTCTCCCAAAATCATTGCTGGCCCCATCTGCAGTCCCTTTATTGCTGTACTGGGACGAAGAAAGAGAGCTCAGGAATGTCCACACACAAGGCTATACCAGGACAACTCTTATCACCACAGACCCACATGTGAACACACTGACTTTATGGTAAGCCTATAATTAATATAAATTACACAGACTTCTTGATGACTTTGACTTGCACAGGAAGCTGCTGCACAGGGTAGGATGTCAGTGCAGGCCAGCTGCCAGGCACTGCCCATGCAGGGGGGACTAACCCTCCATGGCAGACCCCCTTCTGAACCTGCACCTGCACCTCCGTGGGTACAGTCATCACAATGCAAACTCACTCCTGCTCACAACTGGAGCTAAGGAAACACACTCCAAGCTTCATGGCTCAGGGTCGAATTCCCTTTTTGCTACTGCTGTGGTTGGCAGGCACCTCTCAAAGAGAGTAGCTGTGCAGCAGCCTTCCCCAGAGCTTCTCTGCCAGCACCTAAAGGCAGCCAAAATGCCTTTATAGGTGTTCTTCTGTTGATTTTGGAGCTTTAAATGAGACCTTAAGGGCAGTGTCTGCAGAAATGTAGTCACAGACCATCCTCCCACGTACCAGCACCAATCTGAGTAACAAATCCCAGAACAAGGTCTAGGCTGGTCCTGCCAGCAGATCTGCAGCTAGTGTTCCCTGGCTGTGCAAAGATGCTGCTTTGGGCTCTCAAGCTGTTAGAAACCCATTTAGATTTAAGAGTTACTCCGCTTTTTTACCAGTAGAGCAACAAAACAATGCTCTTTGCCTCTGAACAAGGAGCCATTCTGCTGCTTACACTTAAAGTTTCTTCTTTCAGCCACTTTTGACAGGAGTAGCAACCCTGAGGCGATTGCCCCAGATTTCCAAGGAAGAAATTCTGCCACCACTTTGCTCAGCACATTGTCCATCGATGTGAAAAACAAGCAATTAATGGGCTAACACATAATCCTTTTGAAATGTTTCCAGAGTGGGGTTCAATAAAGAAGGGATCTAATTTGACAGATACAGCCAAAGCTGAAACACCACAGACCATTAGTTCTTTACTATGTTTTTAATCAAAATGTATAGTACACCTAGAGTTTACTCACTTTAATCTAATCAATGGCAGAGCCTGACTTATTTGGGGCAATTAAAGTGTAATCTTCCCTCGGATAAGTGCTTTTGCATTGAGGAATACTCTCAGCTGTCTTCAAGAGATGAACTCTTTTACCCTTCATCTGATTTTTCACAATTCACTCCTCGCTACTTCTGTTAATTAGTGACACTATTTATGGTTGATTTATTTCTATCTGTTCCTATTCTTAGGATTAGGTGAACACAGAAATTACTAAGAACAAAATAAAAAATATTAAAAGCATGTACAATGAGCACACAGAGCCCCACCTTACCCAGCACATTTTCTCTAGGCACTAAGTAACTCTCTGTCATGGTTTAACCCCCGCTGGCAATTAAATATCACACAGCCACTTGCTCACTCCCCGCCCTGCAGTGGGATGGAGAAGAGAATTCGGGGGGGGGAGTAAAACTCATGGGCTGAGATAAAGACAGTTTAATAGGACAGAAAAGGAAGGGAAAATAACAATAATAAAAATAATGATAAGAGAATATACAAAGCAAGTGATGCACAATACAATTGCTCACCACCTGCTGACCTGGTGCCCAGCCAAACCCTGAGCCGTGGTGTCCCCCAGCCAACTTTCCCAGTTTATATACTGGGCATGATGTCACATGATATGGAATATCCCTTTGGCTCATTTGGGTCAGCTATCCTGGTTGTGCCCCCTCCCAGCTTCTTGTCCACCCCCAGCCTCTGCTGGCAGGGCAATATAAGAAGCTGGTAAGTCCTTGACTTAGTATAAACACTGCTTAGCAACAACTAAAGCATCAGTGTGTTATCAACATTCTTCCCATCCAAAATCCAAAACACAGCACTATACCAACTGCTAGGAAGAAAATTAAATTTATTCCAGGACACTCGCACTGAGCTCTTCGTCAGAGACAGACAGACCTTGCACAAGAAAGCATGATGGCAGAGAACTCAAATTTGCTGAGAAAAGCCATTTTGAGCTCAATCTGTGGAATCAGTGATGACCTACTCTATTCACAAAATAGTCACAGACTCAAATTTAAACCAGTCACTTCTCTGAGATGCTACATAGTCCACAATACCATAATATCCCAAAGTGTCAATCTTCAATTCTGGTAAGTGCAAAGTGCTTTCACAGATGGAGAATGAGGTATACAGGCTTCATATGAACTTAATAGGTTCAAGACCAAATCTAAGTCGCATCTGAAGTCCCTGAATGCATAGCTGTGGTCAAGCATAAGCTTTGCCTATTCTAATTAAGAAATATTCATTATTACATGCACTGTATTTTTAAGCAAAATCCCTGGAGGAAAGTCTGGACCCCATTCTGCTGAAAACCCTGGAGAAAATACCTCTGCCCCAAAATCCAACCTGGTGGAATGCAGGCCAATATATTTGTCAGATTAGAGCACGAGACACTTGGCTTCCCCCTTAAAAAGATATTCTCAAGCCCAGAATCTAGCAGGACATTGAATAACTTTATTGCATTTCAGGTTTTATTTTAAACAAAGATGACCACAAAAGGGCACTGGAGGGATTCCCATAAACTTCTTAAAATATTGCAACCTTCAGAAATAAGTCCAGGGGTCTAGGAGATAAAGAAGGGGCCTCAGTCTCCCATCAATAACATATTGGGAATTGCTGAGGAGGACTACAGCATCTTCCTCACCTTCCCAAGAAAGTCATACCTTAACATCTCATTCAGTAGAGCTGTGAAATATTTTTTCTCTATTCCATTTATTCAGTTACCAAAAAGGTATTAAAATCTATTACTTTTCAAAAATACTCATTTTTCTTCTTTTTTTCCTACCTTTTTTCCCCAACATCTCTTTGGATCAATTGAAAACAGAACAAGAAGAAGAAAAGAAATACATTTTTTTAAAAGGCTTTCATGTTTTAAGTCTTACATAGCCTTTTTCACACAGAAACACCACCAGCCCCGCACTGAGGAAGTCTATTGCTATCCCCAGCTTTACAGAAGGTGAAATTGGGTCACAGCCAGGTGAAAGGAGAGCTCCTTCCACATTTCCCAGCAGACCAGCAAGAGAAGTCCCATCTCTCAAGTCCTGACCCAGTGTGCTGGCTTATACGAAATACCAGAATCTGAAAAAAAGCTCCCCCCGCCCAGTTCCAGTTTAAATACAACCTTGGCACAAATTCAGTCCAATAACTTTGGTTACTGACTTTCAGATGTTACAGTCCATTTGCACAGAGCATCTGGTGTTCAGCTCTGCAGGGACATGACAGCCGGTGACGGGGGAGTGCTGGTGATTGACCCTTCTGAGCAAAATTAAATTGGCAGAGAGGTGCATTTCCGATTGATGCTTAGGGGTTGTACCAGCCACAGGAGGGAGATGCCAGAGCACCTGCCTGGTGTGCTCATCTGTGTGAAGAATAAAACTAGAATGGGTTGGTTAATGAAATTAGCGGTCAGCCCAAATCACACTCCCACACGTGCTACGTACTGCGTGACAGGGTTGGATTGGGGTTCAAATACCCGCCTCAAGCTTCCCTCCATCTGGGCTCAGTGAGTTTAGGTCATTCAGAGCAGGTGCCCTTGTATGTAGAGGGGGTGAATTAAAATACAAGAGCCCCAGCGCAGCAAGTTGCAGGGAAATTTGGGGTCAGGCTTAAACACTGCTTCTTGTGGTTTTATCTGGTTATGTGTGCTTTGAGGAAAACTCCTTAGCTGGAGGTTTCCATATGTGGCTATAAGATGGCCAGGATCTCAGGAAGCCCTAAGGTCCATATGAGGTCCACTTATCAACTCAAGAGTGGAGGATCTCCTGATCTCCTCCTACAGCATGTTATAATTGTGCCTCCTGTGCCTTTATGCTAGGTCCCAAGCGCATTTTGGACACCAGGAAAGATTTCATGATAGAGGATGTGTTTTATGGGGGCCCTTTCGGATGGGGTATACTG
Organism: Haliaeetus albicilla; assembly: GCF_947461875.1. Taxonomy (NCBI): domain Eukaryota; kingdom Metazoa; phylum Chordata; class Aves; order Accipitriformes; family Accipitridae; genus Haliaeetus; species Haliaeetus albicilla. The sequence goes on along the minus strand of NC_091508.1, from coordinate 12,639,176 downwards.
TTGTCTTGAGGACCAGCAGTTGTAAGAAAAGCATTCAGAGTGCCCACTGGCCTCTGCACTCCTTTTCACATCGAACCTTGGCCAATGGCAATCAAGTCCTGGGTTTACACCTGCTCAGACTGAACTCTCTGGGAAGAGGCACTCTAAACTCCTGGCACATTTACACTCAAATCAGTGTTTCTGAAAAGATCCTCTCTCTTCGCAAAAGGTCTTTGAGTTACTCCGCTCTCCCTTTTACCTTCGGGATAGAGGTCAGTCCACTGCTGTAATAACAATCCACCTCGTTCAAATCCCCCAGTTACTCCTCAGATCCATCCATAACTCCTGGTTCCCAAGTGGGCATCAAATGAAAAATACCTGAAAATCCTTTGAGTCCCATGATACTAAAATTGATGATGTTTTGAAACAAAGATAATCCTTCTGCCCCCAAAAGCAAAGTCACTTGCAACCAGCCCCACAGCCATTTGCTGTTTAGAGAAGCAGAACACAGAGCTGCTCACTACCAGAATCAAAATCAAAGCCAGAGTATCTCACATCCTGCAAACAAAAAAAAACTACTCCTGGCCTGAGACCACACACAACCAACCTCTACCAAAGACTCCAGAAGCCTTGACAGCACCAGCTATGGATACGGGGTGAGACACCAGGACTGGCATTAGCTCTTATCCCCTTGGACCAAGAGCCCAGCCGAATCTGCAACAAGCTTGGGGTGCAAAAGATAAAGCATCCCTTTGGTGGTGTTGGCATAAGAGCCTGTCCAGGGCAGGAGAACGCAAAAGGCAGCAGCGTTCAATGCAGTGGCAACTCATATCTGAGCAGAAGGCAAGGGGGGGTAGTTTGATTTCAGAAAATCACCCTGAAAGCATAACTTAATTTGCATTCATTTATCATTTTATATTCTCAGAAGCCACTGTCTTACTGTCACTGCCTTTAACATCACACCAGTCCCAATAATTGGGAAAGGTGCTTTTTTTACCCCTCTAAACACACCTAAAGCAGGAAATGCTGTAGCAGTCCTGCCTGCCCTGTGCTTTCACACCAGACAGCGGTACCCATCCATGCCATACAGCAGCACAGCTCTGAGGGAGTCCTGCCCGATGTTCTGCTAGAGAAACCACTGTTTTCCAGACTGAGCCAGTGCTCTGTAGAGTTGATAATGCAGATCTTGTTGCTTCTCCATAGGGCTGGTTATCCTTTGCACTGACATGGCCATGCTGCTTCCATCCAGTCACAGAGCTATCCCCCTCTGCCTGCTCATCCCTGCACCCTGCGGGGCTGCCCTGACACCCAGAGGTCCCAAAACAACAGCCACAGCACGTTTGAAAATCAAATGCACAGCACTCAGGCAACAAGTGTGATACATGTGCCTTATGCTTCCCCAGTGGACGTACAGGTACCCTAAACATAAGGTGAATGACTATACCCCCCTCACAAACCAAAATGATGTGCATCCTCTGGAAGAGAAATACCTTTCACATAGTGGGCAGTAAAAACAGAGAGGGAAAGGCAGCTCAAGAGATATCTTCACAACATCAAACAAGAGAGCAAAGCTCCTATCGTTTTCTGTGGGGCAGGAAATACAGGTGGAAGCCTCAAGCAGAAGAGATAATTGTTTAAAAAAGGAAAAATAAATACATACAAAAGGAAAAATAAAGACATACACCTAGAATATTAGCCCTTGGGTTTTGATACTTTACGATTCAAATTTTCTAGCTTTTGTTTCCAATGACAAGAGTTAGTCCCAAATAAGAGAGGAAGGGAGCTATAATTCTCTTGAACACATAAATCCAGGAGCTGGGCTTTCAGAGGAAAGCATCCAAACACATAAAATCAACCCAAATACCAGAAGAGTCTCAGTAAAATCCTAGAAGCTGGCAGCACTTTAATTTTGCAATACTGCTAGTCGTGTATGAACACGTTTTAACTATAGTCGTTGCATGCAGTAATAATGTTAATTCAGCCAAGCTTAAACAGAAGCAAATCCTTCCCTTTGTTTCTCCCCCTCTCCAGCCTTACAGAGCTGGGGAGACTGAAAAAGCAAAAATGCTGATGTTTTATGCCTTGATCCGAAGGCTTATGGCACCAATAAATCAATATGTAAATATGCTAACAGGATTTCTTGATAAAAAATTCATTCTTTCCCAGCTAGTGTGGACTTACTCAGCTACTTTATTCATGAACATGCTTGCCTGCCTGGCACTGGGAAAGCTCTTTCACTGTCAAAAATTACAGGCTGGCCAAGGGACTCTACCTATTTTTTTAATAATCTCGCCTCCCCTTTCTTTTATTTTTAAACAGCTGTGGACTTTAATTACGGATGTAAACTTGGTCTAGGCAATTCCTATTGGGAACAGGTAATGCACATTCACCACAAGGAAGGTCAGAGCTATAGTGGAGGTACTCGGGAGAAAGCATTATCCCAGCAAACACACAACCAGCCACCCCATGAACTCCACTGGGCAGTTATGGCACTGAAGCTGTCTGGAACATGCATTTCACATACGTGAGCACCTTCTGTGAGGTCGCACAGCAAGTTAAAGGCACAATGATGAACAGAGTCCAGAAAGACCATAGCTGTAACCAGAGGCATCCACGTGCATCTCATGGACTAGCTGCAACCCCAAAACCTTTTGCTTGGCTAGGAGTCTTTAGCTATGACAGCAGACCAAGGCACTGCCTTGCTGATGACCACAATGCTCAGCCCACAGGTCACCCAGCAGTGCCATGGGGGCATCTGCACCAGGTCAGACCCATTTATCTCAGCACCCTCAAAAACAATGTCTAACAAAGAGCAAACCTTCCCTACCTGCATTCAATATTCATCATAAATCTAAAAGCGAAATAGCTAGCAAGACCAAGTAATTCAAATAGTTTCACCTAAATGTAACTCAAACTGAGATGCTAAGGGGGCAGCCAACTCATCCAGCAAAATGCCAAGATACTCTAAGATTCAAACCAGCACCACAGGTGCCTCTCATATTTATCTTCAAGTTTCTTTTCTCTGAGTACACAACCAAGTTCTGTTTTCTGCAAAGGTAGAGAGAGCACTGCAGGTCCCCACACAAGGTTAGCACAGAGGCTGTTGGGGTTGGGTTGTGCAGAGTTTGAGAAAGGGTCACGCCTTGAAAAACAGGCACAGCTTTTAAGTTTGAAATTCTTGGAAAGCCAGAGCGCTTTACATGTCATTCATTGCTTGAGAAGACTCATGTGTAAGTCAAGTTACACTTAGAATAAATTCAGTGCTCTCTTGATGTTTTTTCTTATACTGCAAAGCTAACCAACAAGGCTTCACATATCTGCTATCTTTCACTGAAGAGCCAAAGCTGTCCCCAGGTGAACTCCTAAAGTCAAAAGGAGGGAGAAATACATTATGTATACACACAGACACACGTATTTAGAGCTCTGTTCAGTTTGGTTGCTCATGGATACATGTGATATTTAGATAAGGATTAGGATGCATTCAGACCAAAACATAGGTTTTGTTGTTCTAGTGAGTAGATGCAGAATAAACTTTTACTCCCACTCAGCAGCCCCTGTGGTCTGCAGCCCCTAAGTCAGCAAGACAGAGCCAGTCACATGGACCGATTCCCAGAACACTGAAACAATCCAATACTCAATCATTTTCTGACTTTAAACATAGGAAATTGTGGGTCAGTGCCCAAAATCATTGTAGATAATAACAAACCTAAGAATAATGCGCAGGCTTCCTCATCATCTTAAATGCAGATCTGGATCCTTCCTGATTTTCCCTCTAAACATTGCCAGCAAAAGCTTCCCAAGAAATTTTCCATAGCAGAAAACTGTTTAAATGAATTACAGTCTTGATTCCATTGTATAAAATTACAACAATGGCTATTACATGCATGCTTTCTTCAGCAGAGGATTGGGATTGAGCAGAGTATCGATCTATTTAGGTTAGGCCACCCTCTCATTTTATCTTCTAATGAGACTACCTCCAGCAGTACAGCTTCTCTAGTTAATTATAAGCAGAAAATATCATTTTAGATACATCTACAGCTCACAGAACTAGCTGGAGCTGAGAGCTCAGTCGCACAAACTTCAGAGCACGGCAAAGCTCCCAAGTCCAACAGTCCTTCAGCAATGCAAACCCTACTTCTCAGGCCTAGAGTCAAAAGCTATTTTATCACTACCATTTTCCTGTTTCAGACAAAACAAAAAACAGTTGGTCATGATCCTCTCAGCTCCATCTAAAGGTATTTCACAAGATTTTATGAAGACATTTTAAATAGAAAAGAACTGCCTGTTAGGGGGGGGGGGGGGGGAGATTTTTCTTAACCACAAGCCTTGCACAATTGTTCCAAATTTGAATGAAAACTGCCTGTGAAATTCCAAATTTAAATGTGAAAATATTTACTATAGTGTAAATTCATTAAGTCTGCAGAAAATTATGAGACTAGCCAGAGCTGCTCTTCTCCATATTTCAAGAGTCTTCACTAGGAGGGACAGTGCTGAACAACAAAAGGTTTTGCCACAAACCAAGCTAATAAACAAACTAACCCTAAAATAAGCAGGTATACCCAGCTTTTTGTGTTGAGTTGATGAGCAGGTGACTTAACTGTTATTAAAACACAGTATCAAATGCTTCAAGTTACACCTGCACTGCTAAGGAAACATCTGGTCCAAAAAATGGGAACTATCCACTTTTTTCTCTTGGCTTCCTCCCATGGCTTATGGAGCAGCTGTGCAAGCGCTGGTCTCTACTACTGGAAGGTTTCACCATGCTGCAGTCTGTGTCTATAATTACTCCGTGACCCTGTGAGGAGCTGACCTCTGGCCAGTGAGCTCGATGGCTGCTATCAGCATGGCTACAGCACTACAAGCTCTGCACAGGATAATTGCTCCAAATTTACCTGCTTCTTTGTTCACAAATAAACGAGCAAATATTTTTAATCCAGCTAAATGACAAGTGGTGCTTCCACCATAACAGCCAATGCAAGTTCTCCAGCTGCTTGGGCTGTACCCTGAGCTCCTACACAGCTACAAACCCATGCAGATGAACTCTCACTTTTGCATGACTTTTCAGTCTGGACACTAGGCAAGGTGACTTTGACCTAGAGTTTCTCGTTTCATGAGCAGTTATCCTGCTTTCCACAGTTACTGGGCAATTTTCCTCCTGCAAGGGATTTGCAGAGCGTTTGCTGGATTTTGGCACAAAGAACACAAGAAAGAATAAGATGATGTTGCTGGAAAAAAATATCTGGATTAAAAATTTCCTATTTGAAAGTCTCTATAGCACTGGGAATTTTATCTGTTGGAGGAAAGGCAGGTTGCCCAGAGAGGCTATAGATGCCCCATCCCTGAAAACATTCGAGGCCAGGTTGGATGGGGCTCTGAGCAACCAGATCTAGTGGAAGATGTCCCTGCTCACTGCAGGGAGGTTGGACTAGATGACCTTTAAAGGTGCCTTCCAACACAAGCCATCCTGTAACTCTATAAAAAGAAAGGAGGCTTGAATGTCACCAGTGCTGACCCTCAAGGCAGGCAAAAGAGAACGATGGCACCTTCTGCCAAAGAGCAGCTTCAACTTGCACCTTGTTGTAGCACCCTCATGACACATGCCAACAGACTGACCTCTACCCAAGCAGACTTCTCCCTGTCTTCTCTGCTGTTGACACAACCCAGAAAACAGCCCTGATGGCACCCACCTGTGGAGTCCCTTAGCCCAGCACCGCCTGAGCTGCCTTGCACCCACACACAAAGCATCCCACTCGTCCCACCACCAAGTCACCCAGATACAACGCCACACCAATACACCAACAATGTACCCGTTAAAGCAGCTTGCCTTTGCTCCTCCTGTGTACCCCAGGGCAGGTGGTGTGTAGATTAAAGGGCAAAGACTTTCTCCCAGAGCCCCCACACAGCCAGTCTCTTCTGTCAGAGAACAGAAGGTTCCACCTACAGCTGCAGGTATTTTGGGTTGCCGTAGGAACTACAAGAGCAAAAAAAGTCTTCACTTTTGGTTTTCTTAGAAGCGTTCTGTTATTCTTTTCCACTCCAACACCCAGATGCAGCAGTCATGGCATAAGCAGACTGGCATACTTCTGAAAGCATGCAGCTGCCTTTTTCATCCTGTGTAGGAAAGCAATTGCTGGGCATGTAAGAGAGCTGCTTGTACCCTCGATGCTATAATGTTGTCAAGCTGCAAGTGAATTTCTTCAGCTGGAGTTTTTACTTCTTGGCAAGCACTGATGATTAAGCTGTTGTTTGGAGAGATTTTCATTTCTTTTCAGAGAGCAATTGCTCTGTTGAAGGGGCTTTTTAAGTTTGTATGATATATGTCACTCTCCTGCTGTATATCTTAAATGTCTCCTATTAAACCTGGAGGTGGCCACCCCACAGTCATTTTGAGTATACCTTCACTGAGACATTAAATAAAATGCAGAAGATTCAGCAAGGCACTTAAACTCTTGCTCAGCTTTACACATTTGCTCAAGTACTTTTCCAAACAGGGTAATTTGCTGAATCAGGGCTGAAATGTTCCAACCCTTTTAGCCTTAGAGAGAACGTCCATGCGGGCACAGGGTCAGACAGTCTGTGTTTCGAGACAGATGGAGACCCAGGCATGGTCAGAGACATGCATCGCACCCATCTTGGCACCTAAATATTTCAAAGCCATTTTAGCCTTAGACATGCTCCACATATTCTATTACAGTATCTTTGGATTTCTGCAAAACCTTCCAGATGAGGAAGTATGCGAAGCCTGCCGTGCAGTAACACTGCATCCCTAAAAGATCTGGGAGTTCAGCCCTTTGGCAAATGGGCCCTATGGCCCTCCAAAATCCAGAAGGAAAGCATGAATAAATGGATATCAGCCAAGGCAGAATTTAGACTGGTATAAGATTGTTGTACTGACAGCTCATCATTCCACACAGGATCCACCAGTTGTACAGATTCCTCCAGTTACCACCTGCTTTTCTCTCACAAGGGGCCAGCAGAGCAGTTCAGCTAGGCAGGGGAAACTTGTGATCTCCAAGGGATTTTTCAGCTGAACTACAAGTCTGTTGAACACACCAATTTATTATACTGCTATATTATATATATCTGACATGGTCTCATTAGTAGCAAATATGTTACTCCAAACCCTGTTGTGAGGCTTCTCTCTGGGGAAAAAGGAGATGAAAAATCCAGTCCACTTTCCACTCAAGAGTGAGATGCTCAGGACAGTTTGGGCATGGAGCTCTAGGGAGGGTTTTGAGGCATGGATAAATTTGGTTATTTTTATGCTACTAGAATTCTGCCTGGCAGCAGGGCACAGGTGATAGGCTATTCTGTTTATACAAGAATTTTTGAAACTTAGGGAAGATGCTGAGAGCTACATGACTGTCACACACAAGTGATAATGATAATCTAAATGAATGAACTTTGACCTAAAAGACTCCTTTTTCTACATAACAATAAACCTCCCTGCCACTCAAGCAAAATACATGTCATAACAACACAATGGGATGGAGCAGGCCTAAAACCAGCAGGAAAAAAGAGTGAAATACACACCTCTACAACCAGCTGGAAGAAGGTCTACACATCAACCCATTCAAGACATCAGAAGAGGTATAAATGGAACATGGGCAGTGCACAGGCCACATGCAGGCTCTCTGTTGGGATGGGTTTCACATATGGTGAGGCTCCAGCCAGAACTTCCAACATAGTTTTGTGCTCAAGTTAATAGTTTGGCTGATATGTTCTGTGCTTTTCTTGCAAGGACTTTGTCATCCCTAAGTCAGTCCCTGCCTTCTGCAGACTTCCAGTACGAGTTCTGCAGAAGCACCAATCCATAGTCTAGGCTCTTCACTTCTTCTCGCTCAGCTATTCACTGTCGCACCGATCCTGCACTCAGAGCTGCTGCTAGGGTCTTGGCTGCCTGCTCCTAATCCTGCCATTGCTGCCCAACTTTCCTGTAAGTGATTAGTGATACTGAAACACAAGAAATCAACATTAGCCCCATAGCAGCAGCAAGAGACTGGGAATTATCTATCACCTTTGTGTGCGCGTATAAGATGGCTGATTCCTATTAGCAAATTAAAGTCATCCTAACTCAATAGTGAATGCAATTTAACACTAATAACATTAGGGCATTTTCTCCTCTTTATGAAACTGCAGGGAGAAAGAGAGCACAATTACATCCATGCAGCACCTAAACACAGCACGGGAGCTCAGCTCCCATCTCCATCATGAGTCCACGACACCAGCACATTACACGTGCACTGCTGGCTCCATAACGTGGCGCCTGGTCCCAGGCATCTCCCTTGGCACTCTGCATTTCCAAGAGCAAACACACAGTGACAAGAAAATTTCAGCACTGGTGAACATCAGGTCCCAAGGGTAATCTCTCCCCAAGACAAGGCTGTGGGAAATTTTACACTATATGTGTAACCCAGCTGTTAGGCAGATGCTCTGTGTTCTTGGCTCTGAGATGCTCTAAAAAGCTGAGAAGTCAGAACAGGCTCTTTGCTATGGACAAGACTGTGGTGGCACATTTCTTCACACACCTCTAAGCATTGCTTGCTTTATCATTGTTAATTTTTTTTCATCTGTTTGCTCCTCGCTTCCCACAGTGTGCTGCATTATTAGATCTCCAACAGGGCTATGTCCACCTCTTTGACGACCCAGGTAAATCTTGAGGCCCTGGCCACATACTGTGTTCCCAGAGAGCCTTTCAGCTCATGCAACACAATATCAGAAAGCCCAAGTAAAAGCAGAGCACCCTTGTTTTCATGCTGCTCTTGTGCAGCTGTTAATGCCAAGCGTGGCATCGGTCCCCCGGTCTGTTTTGGTGATACTGCTCTCTTCCAGCCCTGGGTCCTGACACCCCACATTCAACTGTAGCAAAGCTTGCCCCTTGAACACAACAAAGGATGCAGTGTAAAAGAAAGAAACCAGATCAGAAATGTGTTGTGTCATTCAGAGTGGCAAAACAAAACCGTTCCTTGTGCTCATTCTTCCTGTTAACATAATGTAAGGAAAGCATTTCAGCTAATTTTTTCCCCCTTTTCCTGTCTGCTCACACTTTTGCTGGCTAAACAGTTTTGTTCCTCAATATGTTAATTCAGAACAAGGAGAGCTGATACACACGCACATGCACGAAGAGTAATCATAGCAGACTGAACCCATCATAAACCACCTCAGCCACTAACACCGCAGGCTGCCAGCCCCAGGACACACAAATATCACTGTAAACAAAACCTCATTTATTCTCATCCATCTCAGCATCCAGCAATTATAGATTTGTGCTTTAGTGGACTGGCTTCAGGTCATTTCTGACAGACAGCAGACAACAGCACATTAGATGTGTTAGGAGAGAAGAGCAATTTCAAAGCCACCTTCACAGAGTCCCACAGGCTCTGCTATTGCATTTACTGCTATACCAAAGTGGGCGTGACAGTCACACATTAGGAAAGCCAAGTGCATAACCTCACAGGAAACCACAATCATGAGCAAAGGGCCAGCAAAAAGCCACTTAAGTCACCTTTAAGCCTTAACTGGAAGGTTTAAGAGGTGCTTGAAAGTGTGGGGGCTCTTGAGCCCAGGAGGAATCTCACAAGCAGGCAGCAAGCCAAGAGGAACCTTAATCCAAGTCATCCAAGATGAAGGGATGCTGCTTTTATGTTATTTATTTCCATTCTACTTCTCTGTTGCACATTCACCTGCACCCTTCCTCCCCCTTCCTGGTGGGCTTTGAACAGGAAACCATCTCGCAGTCCAGGCAGCCAGTGCTAGCCACATCCAAACTCCTCCTGGGAACATCACCTTTGATTCCTCAACTCACAGTTGTGACTGATGAAGACCAAGTGGCAATGGTTCAATCTTTATAGATAAATGCCCCCACAAAGGCAAATGTGAGCTCTCCAAACAACTGGATCAAACAGATTCTCTTCTGCCCCTACAAGCCCCAACATATCCACCATCCCACCAACAAAACCATCTCGGGATTGGGCTGGAAATGGAACAATGATTATATCCCAACCTTCTATTTCTGTGTCTTTATAGAAATCAAGAAATCAAAGACATAAAGGGGAATGAAAAATACCAAGTGAATCATAAGCTATTCTAAATTCAGTGAGGGTAAAGTTCTAGCTGGGATCCAATTTAGGGTAGACTTATATTTTATTTGAACTGTTCATTCCTACTTACAAGCATATTAGGTTAGGCCCAGTCCACAGTCTTGAAATACCCACTGGACACTAATATTTGTCAGTAGAAAATAGAAGAAACATGAAAATCTCTTGCCATTAAGATCAAAAGAGAGTGAGTGTACACTTTGACATTTCTCCTTTCCTGCAAGGAGTCCCTATTTTGCAAAGCAAATTCCACCATGTAGCTTTGAACTCCTGCAGAGGAAAGATAAAAGGTGAAAACCCAGCTCTTTGAAAGTCAACATCAAGACTTCTGCCAACTTCAGATGAATCAGGTTTGACCTGTGGTTTGCTGTAGGAGAACTGGGACCACAAACCACACTCCTCAGCTCCTTGGAAGCTCATCATGCACCTCCACTGCAAAGGCATGACTACACCTCACTGAGGGGTATAGACCAGCTAGCTCAAACAGTGCTGGCTGTGTAACCACCATAGCAAGGAGCTTAAAAACCTTGCTAATCCACCGAGTATACAACGGAAAGCATTGCACTCCAAGCTAACCACAGCTACAGTGCTAGGTCTACCCTAGCTACCTCATGAAGGCCACCAGTGTGTCTCTTCTCTGGTTACAGGCTTTGTAACGATGCTTCTACTTAGCATAGTAAAAGAATTGTTTTAATTGAGGAATTCATGGGCAGGCACAAGACTTTTCAGGCTTTTCTCACTTTGCAAAACAATTTGAGCTTCCCATGGCAATCAGGATCAAAGGCAGGAGAGTGTTTCACAATGAAAAATAAGGTTCTTGCATGGGAAAAAATGAGAATTACTGCTATAAGAAGAGGAAACAAGGAGTTATATTATTGCCTCTTTAAAAAGTTCTACACCTCCAAATAGCCTATATTAGCAAAATGCAATAGATGAATCACTGTCATTCACAAACACTAAGCATGTAAACAAGATGATCTAAAATACCATTGTTTAATTTGAAAACTAGATCTGGAGGAAGATCAGGACTCAGAAGGAGTCAGATCCCAGGGCACCACAGTTTCTCTTGCTGAGTATCTGCATTATTTCCTCCCACCTCTGTATTTGTCCCCAATACTCAGCCCCAGTTTTCTTTACCCAGACTCTGCACCTTAGTTTGACAAGAACTTGGAGGCCATCACTGGAAACACTCTCCTCACTCAGCAATGCTAACATTCTCTAGCTCCAGCAGCACTGGTTATTGTCAGACAGCGATGCTTAAAGCATAACAAGTGCAGCATGGTAATACTTAACATATTAAAATACTTTATGAGAACTAATTAATAAATTTACAAATTGCTCCCAAGAGATAATCTGATCACCAGTTACCACTTTACCTCAGTAATGGCTCCCTCAAGTACAAGCAAAGTGGACGCAGCAACCCTTGCTGTCTCACATCACCCTCAACCCCAGTGTGATGCTCCAGGTGAACACTACTTAGAGCAGAAAGTGCCTACCCTGAGCAAGAGAGCCCACAGCAGAGCCTGTGTCAGCATCACCAAACTAGGATGCAGAATGGTTGCATCAGCCCAGTGCAGGGGCTCGTCCACATTGCTGAGAGGCACAACTCCTGTCTCTGGACCTGCCTGGGACTAAACTAGTCCCAGTTGCAGAAAAAGAAGTCAGGTTTGCTACTCTAGGACATGTTGTACTTGAGCAGCATCGCTGCCCGCAGTGAGCTGGTGCTCTAGGTAGGTTTTTCCCCTAAGTTCACGATCCATAAGATGCTCTGCCTGTACTTCAGGGATCTCTGATCTGTCTGCACTGGATTAGACTGAAAAACTATTCACAACACTGGAAGGTGACACTGAGTCCTCCCACAGTGAGGAAAACAGTTTAGTCACTCTATTTTAATGCATTCCCAGATCACTTTGTGGCCTTGAATTAGCAGGAGGTAAGTGCACTCCATTGACTGGAGAAAATGTTCTTCCCTGTCCTCAGGACACAGCAACTTTCCTAAATCACCTGTTGCTCCTTGGACTTTTTGAGCAGAAACAGGCCACAGCTGACACATCTCCAGCTCACAGAAGTGCTTGTCTGGGGCAATTGCTCTGATGCTATTGTACTGCTGATTCAGGAAGGAGTTTTCCCCAGCTTATTCTTAAAGCATTTCACCCAATTGATGATTCAGTCTTTTTGCTTCAAGCATAAATCACCTTCCAGATAAAGTCTTGCTAGAAAGATTTCATTGGCCCTAATTAAAATGAAACTCTGTGAAAGTATAAACAGTGGATCAGCAAGGAAATATTGGGCTGAGATTTGTGAACTTGCATTCTCCCTGCCCTCCTAATTGCTCAATTTATCACAGGAGAAGTGGTGAATCTTTCCAAGGTAGATTACTTACTGCAAAGCCTAGCCTTTGATGCTATTTTTCTCTAAATCTGTAGGAAGGCTGCATCTGGACCACATATAAAGTCATCTCAATCCTTTGGAAATGACTGAATAACCCTCCTTTCTTTGGAAAGACCTGAGCCAAACCATCAAACTCAAGCCCAAGCTCCCTCTTTCCTGAACATCACTTTACACCAAACTCTTCAGCTTGCCTGATGCCACCACAGACCAACTTTTCAGTCTCAAAGCTGCTTTCAGGACAGAGCAAACTCTCCCCTTGGTTAAATTAATGCTGAACTGGTAAAGCATGTCTCACCCTGTGACTGACCCCAGCCATCACCACTGCAAACTAAAAAACCTAACTCTTCTGAACACCCCACAACAAATGCAGTAGCAGGAAAAGAGGAGCAATAAACAAAGCCTTATTGATGCAGGGCAATAAATCAATCACCATTTTCCAGAAGGAAATGAATGGCCCATTAAGGAAGTAGTCATAACCTCACCTTCTCCGTAATGGGTCTTGGTCCTAGACTGCCTGGCATCAAAGGGTTTTCAGCCCTAAGAATGGACCCCATGTGGGGCTGCCTGCTTTAACAGCAGGAAGGGAGAGTGTTTGCACAAGCAAGGCAACAAACCTACCCCAACCAAACCCAACATGTGGCAGTGGGCACACAAAGGGAAGAGTGAAGGAAGAGCATGAAGAACAGCAGCTTTCCCTGCTTTCTACTTAGTGGGAGAAAAAGCGCTAGCCATTTTTCTTACTAATGCATAATCACTGTTTACACAGACTGCATCTTGTCTCTTGTGGTCCCACAGCCTTTTGCAAATCTTAATTAAGCAAAACATTGAAAGTAGGTTCACAGCTCAGCTCTGATGCATCAGGGGAATGCTGGTTTCCTTAAGCAGGCCAGAGGCTGGGGCTGGCAGGGAAACTAGCTCCACCATTGCAAAATTTTCCTAGCCAAAAACATTCTCCCTAGCAGCAGAGAACCCAAATGATGAATCAAAGCTCCCTGAGCAAGTAATAACCTCCGACACTCACCCGCTGTCTGAGCCTAAATATGCTGGCTTACTTCCTGTCCTCCACAAACCAAGAAGGACCATGACACATGTTCGCTTACCCCACCGTTCAAGTTTTGGATGCAAGAGGCAACATCTTCCAGTTTCTTCCCATATCAACCCAATATGGGTCCAGTAGGGATTCAGCTGATTCAGGCAGCATTAATATGCAGTTGCTGAACTGCCTGGTGCTGGATGGACGGACTGGTTGCATTGCTGTTAACCTCTGCACAGTCTGACATCCACAAACACCCACCATGCCAGGTTTTCAGTCATTGCTGCAGTGTGGTTTGGGCTTTTGTTTTGTTTTTAAATCTGATGAACTTAAGAGTAGGCACAGAAGAAACCAAAATGAAAGTCAAGCGGCCAGAAAACAGCAGATGACTGAAGCTGTGAAAAAGTTAAGGGCTGCACAGAGTGGATCTTCTCCACCCACATCTTTTCTCAGCTACTAACCTGCAAAAGCACAGCCAGCTCCTCAGCAAGCAGAGCAGCGCAGGGAGGGGGTGACACAGCATGCAGGGCAGAGCCAAGGGAGAGGGGGCAGAGATGGCTGCTGGCACTAGTTACATGAAAGCCATCTGCCGAGTAGTCCCATGGCACGACACACACCACTCGCCCTCCACCCAACAAGCAGACCAACCAGAGACCCTCACATCTGTCAGAGACATGAACCCACCAAGCATTAAAACCTAAGCTGGGGTCTCAGACAAGGCTTGATACTATACAACAAATACTCAACTGCATCTCATCCAGGCATCTGTTTCCAATTAGATTAATGGGTATCTAGAATGATACTATAATAGTTTTCAAAGCAACACCCAAAATCAATACCCCAATAGTAAGCCTGGTTTTTGCATGTGGTACAAAAGGCAGTTTGGGAGAAGATGATCTAATATACCACATATTGATTAATCAATTCCAGCCAGGATACTAATGGGCTTTCTTATAACAGTTGGCACTACAAGTAAGGAGTGGGATTGCTGAATAAGAATGGGAGAAACTGGTTGTATGATGAAGTTTCAGGGTGAGGGGAGGGCATGCAGTGGGGAAATGGGCACTTCTAGATATCGCTCTAAGTGGGCAGAGACTGGGAAGAAATGGAGGAACTGAGCAATGAATGGAGAAGGTAATAAATCAGATATATTGGCTTCAAACACAGCAGAATTGTACCTTGCAATTTACTGTGGTTGATATTAATAATACTTTCCTGTTGCTACAGAAACCCTCACAGGAAGGTCTGCAAAAGAGCCCAGCATGGGTCTAGAGTCTATAATGAAGTAGACTGAACACTTTTTAGTCCTACCAGCCAGTGAAATAGTCTGGAGGCTTTATTAATGCCTACCTTAGTTATTTTTCCACATTAGCACTTCTGGCTAGGACAGCGTGGGGCAATTCAGATCATCTATGCACAGCTGTCAGATTGTCCTTCCTTCTACAGTCAACGGAAGAAAGCAGCCAGTGTAGCCATACATTGCTAATCATCACCACTCGCTCCCTCCTTTCTGCTCCTGTACTTGATAAAGTCCTTTACTACCATAGAAAATGAAAGTACAAAACAGCTGGACCACCCTCCAGACCCAAACCATAGCACTTTACACCCACTGTAGAAGAATGTGAAGACCTAAGCAAATCACAAAGCTGGGAAGAACAGGTCTGCAACAGATACACAGGTCCCTTTCAGTTCCCAAAGGGCAGCTGTCATACTTTGCAAGAAAATATGATCCAGATGCTTGAAACCAGCTGAAGGGCTCTATTCCCAGCCTGTTAGCAAGGGTTAGGTGCTTGCCTCTCAAGACATGACACCTCAAAAGGGTAGGTATAAATTACAGACACCAATGAGAACATTACAGTGCCTGAAAGGCAGTGGAGTCATTCAGTTGTTGCTCATTGGGTGAGGTTGCCCTACTCTTTGTAAAATTGGAAATAGTAAAACTGACCAAGAGGTTTTCACCTTGAGTTGCTGTGACAGTCATGGTCCTGGCTGGCAGGAGGCACAGCCAGCAAAAACCCTAGCGAGAAAATTCAGCCTGGTATATCTTCTCTACAGCCAACAGAGTCATGCCAGGTGTGAAGGTGACTCATAGGGCTTTGTAAAATTGGATTGGAGTTGCCAAAACTAGTACTGGATGTTGGTGCTAACATCCAGCTGATGCTGGTTTCATTGATGTAGGTTACAAGTTTGATCATGAAGGCTAGACCCAGTCAAGAGAAGAAACCCCTAGGTACAAAATATTAATGAGTCACTGGTTTTGCCACCCTATATTGTGCAATTTGGTAACTGATTTTCTATGGGATGTCGTGAGAACATGCTCCTACTCACCCCCACCCATCCTACAACAGAGCACACTGGCATCTTGGAGCAATACACACCAATTCTTACACATGGCTACACCACACTGACACAAGACAGCATGTTGCAGGTGAGAAATTCTGTAGCCTCAAATGACCACAGGCCATGATAGTGGTTCATATGCTCTTACAGGATCAGCAGAACAACCGTCGAGAAAATAGGAATAATCCTCCTAAAAAACAGGCTGGGATGCTAATCAATAGGGGGGGGAAAATGCACAAACTAAATTACTTTTTTTCCAGAACAACCTTTTCCAAACTAACACAATGCATAACAGCACCCCAGGAGTCCTACAGCCCTATCAGTGGACTCACATTGTAGAGGATGTCGGTCCATCCCTCCATGGTGATGCACTGGAAGACGGTGAGCACAGCAAAGAGGATATTGTCAAAGTTGGTGATGCCGTAGTTGGGCCCTTGCCAGTACTCCCTGCAGGTGGTCCCACTCTCACACTGCCTGGCAGGAGGCTCCTCTCCACAAGGAAAATCTCCCACCTCGTCACCTGCAGAGAAGAAGAGTGGGGAGAAAAGTTACCGACTGAAGCCAGTCAAGCAGTTGGTGCTGCTGCATCCTCTTTTCACCACTGCATGAATATAATTTACATTTCAGGCTTCCTTGTGCCACTGTGGGCATGTAAAAGACATTATGCCTATGTAGTCATTTATATACTGCTATGTTATAAGAGATGGCTTAGTTGCAGGGTGGAGCAAAGCCATCCCTGAAGTCCTCATAATTTATACTTTGCCCCAGCATTCAGCCATCTCATATATGAGAAACACCACAAAAAAAAAAACCCAGTGCGGTAAAAGCAAGGGCTTGGGAATGGTGTATACTTCAAACACTGAGCCAACAATACACCCTCATAGAGCATAGCTAAGCGCTAAATATTGGCAATATAACATTAAAGCAAAAGGGCAGGTTCTTCACCAGTGACTTAAGAAAGAACTGCTCATGGATAGCCCCAAAATTGTCCAGATACAGATGCTAAACCACAACTGCATGAGGAGCCCCGGTTTCATCACAGGGCAGTACCACCACATCAGCCTGCGAGGTAGACTAACAGCTCCAGCCCCTCCATAAGCTTCATATTTCTGCCCTAAAGGGCAATGCCATGGAGCGTAGGCACACATGGCAGGGAAAGCATCTAGCTGTCAGCTTGTCTGCAGCAGGCATGGAGTTTCTCTGCTGAGTTTCCTTTTGGACCCAGAGAAGGCAGAGGAGGATGAGTCTGTCATAGTTAAGGACCACAAGAGAGGGCCAGAACAGTGGCCAGCATCTTCCAGGGTCAGCTGTGAAGTCTGAAGTGTTGCAGCCCTCCAGAGACATTGCAAGCACCACCACAGAGCAGTTTGGAAAACTAAAGGGCTCAGTTTTCAAAGTAAATAAGTATACTAGGTAATACTCCTATTTACACAGAGACACAATTCAGGAAATATTAAAGGGTTTTAAAAGTGACACATTATGTTAATGGAGCAGCAAACTGCACAAAATCAAATTCACCAGGGGGAAAACAAGATCAGCACTAATAATTAGGAATAATCATTCCATAGAGCAGAGCCTGCAGGAGGAAAACAAGATTGTCACTGTAGGTCCGGAGCGGGGGGGGGGGGGGCTAATGAGGAGGTGGGGGTGGGTGTGACGCGCTTTCCTGCTGACTCAACACCTTAATGCAGGGCATCTCTCTCCAGTTCCCATATGGGTCACCACAGGCTTTCACAAGGGAAAAAAGTCAAGTCTGCAAAAAGAAAATACCAAATCTGGCTCTTGCAGACCATTTGTGAGCGTGCTTTAAAAGAGAATCCCTTTTTATCTCTGTTTGGCCTTTTGCTGCAGGGTAATGCTCTGAAAATGCAATGCACATCTACTACAAAGTGTCCTGGTTTCAGTTGGGATAGAGTTAACTGTCTTCCTAGTAGCTGGTAAGGTGCTATGTTTTGAGTTCAGTATGCAAAGAATGTTGATAACACCGATGTTTTCAGTTGTTGCTAAGTAGTGTTTAGTCTGAAGTAAAGGATTTTTCAGCTTCTCAAGCCCAGCCAGCGAGAAAGCTGGAAGGGCACGACAAGTTGGCACAGGACACAGCCAGGGCACCTGACCCAAACTGGCCAACAGGGTATTCCATACCATGGGATGTCACGTCTAGTATATAAACTGAGGGGAGTGGGGGCGGGGGATCACCGCTTGGGGACTAGCTGGGTGTCAATCGGTGGGTGGTGAGGAATTGCACTGCGCATCATTTGTACATTCCAATCCTTTTATTATTACTGTTGTCATTTTATTAGTGTTATCATTATCATTATTAGTTTCTTCTTTTCTGTTCTATTAAACCATTCTTATCTCAACCCAAGAGTCTTACTTCTTTTACCGGTTTTCTCCCCCATCCCACTGGGTGGGGGGGGAAGTGAGTGAGCGGCTGCGTGGTGCTTAGTTGCTGGCTGGGGTTAAACCACAACAAAAGGGTTGTGGTTTTTTCCTTTTTAAAAAAGGCACTAGAACTGGTCCCTACTCCCATGGCTGGGGAAGACAGAGAAAAGTGGTCTCAGGGAAAAATGGGAAACAAATGTGATGCCCTCCTCTGCTGGAGCAGCTTCAGGGCACTTGGGCTGGGTCAGCTGTGGAAGGTGGCTGCTTAAAATAATCCTGTGTCAGCAGAACAGGAGAGCATGGAGGATGCAGGGAGGGGAAAACAAGTCAGACATCCACTGGAACATGTGCTGCCATTAATTTTTACCCATTTTTCATTAAAACAGAGAAGTGTTTCCACTAGCTCAGAACAGTCAGTCAGGCTGAGTGGCAAAGGCCTTGAATAACCCTTTTGCCATATTTTTGTCCCCAGCAACCCTCTGTTGCAGTTTATTACCGACCTACCCAGGGCTACTGGATTAGCAGGGCTACAGCAACATTTGCTGTTGACACCTCTACTCGGTTCCCTCCACGATGTGCTGAAGTAACAGCTGGTACCTCTCACGTGGCTCCTGATTCCAGGAAAAATCCCAGGAGTTTGCTCACTTTGGGAATTTGGAACAGAAACAATCATGAGCAACTCCTCCTCCTCCAATCTGCTACCCTCTGACAGAGACATCTCTTTAATGAGGTTCACATTTCCACACTCAAGCCAGCTTTTGGAGCCCGTGGTATCAGGCCTGGGTTTGTTAATGCACCTCTTTGGAGATGATGAGCACTTAGGTTTTAAAAGGCTCGGCTGATGGCTTTGCGGGATGCTCTGCTGCTCCGCTCACAGGGGACCGCAGCGCCAGGAAACCTCACCACGCTCTGCCTTTCCAGAAACACCATCGCGCCATTTCCCACCGAGAAAGTGGAATCGATCCCCGTAATTCATCCGACAACCAGCTCGTTAGCCCTTGACAAAAGCAGGGGTCGGTGCCTGTAAACACAGGCGCCTTCCCACACCGCCCAGCCAGTGGATTCAGGGGGAGGTGAGCCCGGCCACGCCACGTCCTCCCACTGAGATGCCAGGTGCTGCAATGCAGAGATATGCAACACACACAACAGTTTTTCGGCTGCACTCCCAATTCCTAGCTGGGAGCCACCCAGCAAGCAAAAGTCACTTACACACGACATTACACGTGACAAAAATCTGTTCTTGGTCCCCAAGTCTGGCACAGAGATCTCTCAGTCATCACTGATGTCAGAGAGTTTTCTCAAGAGAACACAATGAGCTTTGGGGTTTATTTTTCCCTTTTACGTTAACTAGTTTCTGGGGAAAAAAGCCAGAACAAAACAAAACAAAACGCTCTTCTCTTTAGCCCACTGGCCAAAGTCAGCCCATTAGGAAGACAGCCTCAGAGCTCAGCCTGCAGCTGCTACCTGCAAACAAAGGATGCAAACATCACCCACCTTGTTTGCAACTTAACAGACCTGAAAATGCTCCTAGAAAATGCAAACCTGCTCATAACTGCTTTCTCCCTGCCATCTCACCAAGAATGCTTCTGCTTCCTACACACCTATATTGTCACCATTGTTATTATTCCTCTGTAATTGCTGCAATAGCCCCAGAGACCTTGCAGTGGGCTGAGACCTGTTTTACTTGGCATGAACACACACATCCCGCAAAAAGATTTTCCTCTCCAACAAATCCAGTCCAGCAAATCATTTCTTCCAGGAATCCTCATGCTTTGCTCACAGGTCACAACACCTGACTGTCCTTTGCAAGTTGTGTTATGTTTTTCTAACATTACATAGGAACATAAGCAAGAAAACAATTTTACCCTGCTTTTGCAAAGCTCTGTATAAACTGAATATATTAAACTATTTCCATGTTGTTGTTAGAAAGCACTGTGAAGGGTGCCCAGAGATTTGGCAAGGATGTTGTTTTATTACCATTTGAATGCATATAAATAAATCAATATTAAGACCTATTAGTGATAATCACTAAAAATACAAGACTCTGTTCTAAAGATAGTCAATTGTACCTTAAATTGCAATTTTTTGGAGACAAGAACAATATTTTCATCTGTGGATAGCCCAGATAACCAACACATTAGCACTGCTATAAAGGAATATTAAAAAATTACATGGAAAAAATTGGCTTTTTTTTTTTTTTTTTTAAATGGGAATGAGTTCTGAGCCATGGACAAGCAGCTGGCTCTGACATGGGACCTTTGCCAGTCCCAGCCAAAGGTCTCTGGCCATTACTCCCTTCCACCTCCATCTTCCAGAGTTTATCACTCATTCACACGCAGACACATCATTTACTCTGCAGTACCCAATTTCCCTTGCCCTTCTCTCTTTGAAGGATATTTTTATCCTTTCTCCATCAAAGGGCTCCTTGCCTTCCATCTATTGTCCTTTTTTATTTTTTTGGTTGCTCCCAGTCTTTCCAATCTTACTATTTCCTACTGAAGTTTTCTCATACCCATGCAACTTGCCCCAGAAACCTTGCAAGGATATTCAATGTTCAGCAGCTGTTCATAGCGCTAAACCCAATGAAAATGTAAACAGAGACCAACAAATAAAAAAAAAAAACCAACCCACCCTTCAACAAGCTGGAGCAACAGGAATTTGGTTCTGTATTTCTACTATGAAAAAATTCTCCCATAAGAGGAAGCCCTAAGCACCTTCATCTCCCTCTTGTGTAAACTGAAAGCAACCCGCTAGCATCAGGGATGCCACAGTGGTGTAACAGAGAGGGGAATCTGTCCCAGTGCATGTAGGGTGAGCACAAAAGTCTATTAACTCTTAGAGTAGGTGGGTAAAGAGGGAGAGAATGCAGCGAATGTGGAAGAGGAGAAAGGAAAAGCAACATAAGAGCAAGATAGAAAGCATCCTGATGAGATGAAGGGGACTAGAAGCATCGTGACAATATGCTGGGAGGGGAGCGAAGCTCAAAGCTCACCCGTCTCGTTAGAGAAGCAGGTTTTATGAAACTTCCCCATGTAAAACTCCAGCCCGATGATGGCAAACATCACGATGGCGAAGAAAAGGAGCAGCCCGATCTGAAGCAAGGGCACCATCGCCTTCATGATGGACTTGAGGACAACCTGCAAGCCTGTGGGGACAAGGAAAAACACATAATCAGTGAGGGAAGGAAAACAAGGGCTTGGGGGTTGGGGGCAAGGTAGGACAGAGGGGTTGTCTAAGGGATAGCTTAGGACTGGCAATATCAAGCAATGCTGCTTTTCCCAGGATGCTATGAAAAAGATGCTACAGCCATAATGCACCCAAGATGTGAGAGAGACAATCAGGAGAGTTATCTTTTTCTGACCCCTTTTCTTCAGATTACAAATTCAAAGGTTTCTTAAGCTTCAGAGACACAAAAAGGACTTTTCCTGAAGCCAGTGGAGTCCCAAGACTCAGCTTGGAGCTGGAGCAGGTCCTTAAGGCAGATCCTGCAGCAGTGTGGATGCAGCAGCAGAGCTGGGCACGGCTGTGGTACCCCCTGTCCCAGGGAGGGCAGGGAGTGCTGGGCTGTAGAGAGGCTGCCTCTCCCTCTGTGACACACAGAATAGCTGCAATGTTGCTGTGCCTATCACACCCTGCTTCTGGAGAAACAAATCCCTGTCTCCAGGGTTATCCATTCATAGCTTTTTCGCTGGCACTAAGACTCATTTTCAATTAAAACCAGGGGAGATAAGGCAAGAGAGGTTGGAGAGATGGAGGTGTCAGATAACGTCATACAGACGCACATAACAAAAAAACTTCAGTGATAAGCAGCAGCTGAAAGCCACCTTGGTGTCCTGTCCTAAGGTACAGAGCATGAAGGATCATCATGGTCTTGCCACCTCGTACAGCACTAATGGGGTCAATACGGGTGCATGCAGAAAAAAAAGCATGAAGATCTGTTGGATGGGAAAAATACTGAGAGTGTAGAAGAAAAACATATACCATCCTTCTGTATGAATGCACCTCAAGATTGTATGTACGTTTAATACAGGGAAAAAAAACCCACAGCACACAGCTTTCATAGCAACACTAAAAACAGGGGAACACATAATGTTCTGTTGGAAAATACTGTGCTGGTCCAGGACATATCACCAGGCAGGAGAGCACATCCTCCTGGAGGGAACGCGTAACACCAGGACAGGGATAGCCCTGAGGGGCCACCTTACTTCTCAGACATCCTTAGACTGTCACTACCACAACACCATATTGCCTTGCACAGGCAAGAAGTCCATGAAAAAAAAGCCAGCATCATCTCCGTATCAGAGATCCTGTTAATATGTGACACCTTTCCCAAGCCTAGCCAAGGACCTCTCTTTCGTGGGAATTCAGATTCAAGCCCTGCCCATGAAAGGATGCTGATTTCAGGAAATTTTGGTGCTGTTATTGCAAAGCATAACCCCTTGCTGGATTTCTACAGCACCAACATTTCAGTCCTGAAGCAGCCAGGGAGGTGGCAGAGCTGATGCCCCAACCCACTGCCCAGGAGGAGAGGGGGCTGCCTGCCTCCCAAGGGGTTAATGCAGAGAAGAGCAGAGCATCCCACAGAGCAGTGGTTCCCTTTCACTGGCTCTTGCTAGAGGGAAAAATCTCTCTGTTCCACATCCAGAAATGAAATCCACTCCTGAAAGCGATCCCCCGCTAGCGGGCAGAGCAGCTGGTGAACAGCAACAAATAAAAAGGCAGTAAGCAACAGTGTGGGGACTTTGATGGTTTCAGGGCATCAGCAAGGCATGATGCAGCTCCTCACTGGAGCATTCAGACCCTTTACGTTAGCATGTAAGATATATCAAGTTGCCCAATGAGTAAACAAGACCAAGTCTTATCTGCTCTTTCCCTTTGTTTTTTTTTCCCTTATTAAAGGGGTAAAATCCCCAGTGCAAGATGCTCAGCTGGTAAAAACTGTCAGAAGATCCAAGTTCAGGGCCGGGGGCCCGAAAGCTGCAAAATTTGGGTCTCAGGTCTTCACACCCCAGGGAGTTAATTCAAACCCAAAGGCAAAGGACCCCTAGGACAAATCCCTGCTGCTCACCTGCAAATTTGGGAACGCAGTGCTGAAATCGGCTGGCTGTACACAAAACGGGATGACAGAAAATCAGAACCTAGCAAGGGCAGGAGCCACAGACCGTGGAGAAGCAGGGGAAGAAAATATTGCTCAGAAAAGCATCTAACACCCCAAAAGCTCTAGAGCACCTTTGACTGTGAAGACAACGTTATCATGACACTCACTTGGGATTCCTGACACAAGCTTCAGGGGTCGTAACACTCGGACAGCCCGCAGGGTCCGCAGGTCAAAATCAGTCCCAGCAGTTGCTAGAATCCTAATTGTAAAAGGGGAGAGAGGGGAAAAATTGAGATTAAATGCAAATTCCTCTTTCTAAAGCATGGATAAATGTTGTGTAAAACCAGCAAATAATCAAGCTGCTCTAAACTTTATACTTGTGATCCCACTGCAAATTGTGTCCACTGAAAACCATCAATTCACACGCTCCTCCAGAGCTGCTGAGCCTTGCTCAGACTATAAGAAAATCTGTAATATCTGCCTGCTTATGAGGCCGTTTACTGAGAGCGAGCAGGCGTGGCTCTGGCCCTTAAAGAGCAGCACCCTGTGCTTATAGGAAAGCATACACCATTTTTCAGAAGGAGACAGTGAGGGGAAAATAAATCCCTCAGTTATGCTAGAAATTACCAGCCAGAGCTTCTACCTATAATAAATCCAGAATTCCCTCAAGTACTGACGTCTGCTATTTCCTAATATCTAAAGCAGTTTCTAGTTATACAGTTTACTCTGTGCGTGCAAAATTAATTTTTGTTCAGAGCATCTTATTTGAGGAGAATATCCAGAGAGCACAGTGCAAGTATTTCTTCTGATATGCTGCAGTAACTCTGGTAAGAAATACAGCCCTCAAACCAGAATGATTCTTAAAAATTTAAGTGCTCTGCACAGAAAATGAAATGGCTTCACTGGTTTAGGGCACAGCAAAGGAATAAGTATTGTCACAGTCTCCACAAGCCACAATGATGCAAACTCCTTAAGCAAAGACCCTGCAAGGCACACTACCCCACAGAGAGTATGGCAAAACTGTGTTCATTAATTACTGCAGCACTTCCTATGATGCCTCAACAAAAACATTCTTGATTTGAGACAGGGTTCCCCTAATACAAGCCAACACACAGTTAGTTCAGAGCAAAAACCCTCACCCCAGCTCCCCATTGACTGAACCATTTAAAGTGGTTATGAGCAATTGCCATTAGCTTTTGCTAGTTTCTCCTCAGCCTGTTCTACCAAGGCGGAAGTGGGTGAGCAACCAGCCCACCAGCGGGGTCTGCAAGCCCCTAACCACCTGGTACCAAATGTACGACATGCCACCACTTTGTTAATGACAACTGCTGAAAGCTCTGCCCATGGGGACCCAACCTTGCCCATAATCTGACACTTTGCCAACCCTTCCTCAAGAGCTACAGCAGCAAGAGGGACTTGCAAACCTTGCTGAAAAGTGGGATTCCAGAGCTGCCATAAGCCACAGGCAGAGCTGGAAGGAGGCTGCCAGACTTGGGCAGTGAATCCCAGGCAGCCCCCTGGGGATTAAGCACCCAGGCACAGCAAGTATCCCATGCCAGAGAATCGAGATGCTCTGAGAGGTGCAGAGCACCCACGGTGTGTACCCGCGATTTATCTCCACCTGCCCAGGAGCCTTTTTCCTTGGTTCCTGATAATAGGCTGCTGAGCATTCAGCAAAGTGGCCAGCTACCGTAAAAAAAAACATAAGAAAAAGTGGAGTTTTTCAAAACAAGACATAGTTTTACTATGTAATATGTATTATGCAGGATGTCTGGCAAACTCAGCAGTGGAGGATGTAGCGTTGTAGGGAGCACTCAAAGCACAACTACACTTAGATAAAAACCCTGTCCTTGACTTACTGACTGACTTAGCACTGCTGCCAAGCATGGGCCAGGGAAGAGCAGGATCAGCATTGCTGTGCGGAAAGGGCCAGACTCCATCAGCAGGAGGTGCTGGAGTTCAGGAAAAAAGCATGCTGAGACGTTGGATGGCAAGAGAGGCAGCAGCAAGCCAGGACCTGAGGAGCGGAGTTATCTATTCTATAGAACACCTGTTCCTACATTTTCTTCACCAGAAAATTCACATTACATCAGCTCTATCGATGCAGTTTGAGCATAAGCAACAGGAGACAATTTAAACTAAGAACCATCACATGCAGAGACTTCTAATTTAATCTTCTGCACCCATGCCAATGATTTAATTCCTTTTCTCCCTTCCCTCCATCCTCACAACTTAATTGCTCGCTTATAAACCTCTGCAGTCTGGGAATAGCACACACTTCAAGTCAAAAGATAATCTTTAACATCCACCTTGGATGTTGCTACTAACAGCACAATTAGTCTCCAGTGAGCTAAGATGGATTTGTGCTGTCATCAGGCACAGCCCTGGTTCCTGGTACAAGCTGAGAGAAGGGGTGCTTGATATGCTCATCATTTTGTTTCTAAACTCAAAGAGAAAACTGGAGTGAATGGGGGACACCATCAATTAGTCCTATGGTGCCAGTAAATGTTCCAGTGGCTGGAGGTCTTCATGCCAGTCTTGTCTTCCTAATAGGCTTGATGCTAAAAACAGCCTGCTCAAACTATGCCAACACCCTCCCCCCACCACCCCCAGCCAAAACCCCTAATCATTCACTAATTTGCACATCATTAGCACTGTGATCCCCTAGCTAACCTACACAGCGCACCCAACAGCCCACCATCTCCCATGGCTGGAGAGTTGGTCCATGGATCATATCAAACCACAGCTGAATCATGCAAACTATCCATGCCTGTAGAGCTGAGCTGTCACTGCTACATCTGCCAATGAATGAGCCACTCTTGAAAAGCAATACAACCCTGGCCAGATTTTGCCTAGAGAGAAAAAAAAAATACATCTGCATCCTAAACAAAGCCACTTTTGGTGGAAGAAACAGAAGAGCGAGAGGATGAGGCCATAGCTCTAGGTCTAAAAAAATCCACATTTGTGCCCTGCAGGTAAATGAGGCAGGTGGTAAGAAAACCCAGGTGGTCATCCAACATGTTTCCTGCGCTAGTCAAAGCGGGGAGGGCTGGATGCTGCACCCTCCTCACACCGTGTGCTCACAGCCATGGCTCGGCAGCCCCAGGCAGGCTGTCCAAAGACTGGAACTAGGGCAAAGAGGGCCCTGGGCCTTTCAGAAGGGTTATGTGCTCAGGGTCCATCCCAGGAGCCCTGGCACATGGGGTCTGCCCTGGTTTCAGCCCAGCCGGTAACAAAGCACCACCCAGCCGCTCGCTCACTTCCCCCCTCCTGGCCCTGGTGGGATGAGGAGAAAATATGCTCATGGGTCGAGACAAGGACTGGGAGGGATCACTCCCCACTTATGGTCACGGGCAAAAGACAGGCTCAACTTGGGGAAGAAACAAAATCAATTTAATTGACTACAAATCAAAACAAGGCTAATGGGAAGTAAACCCAGCCTTAGAACACCTTCCCCCCCACCCTCCCTCCTTCCCGCCTCAGCCCCGCTCCCGGTTCTCTCTCCCTGGGGAACAGGGGACGGGGGCTGGGGTGGGTTCCTCACCCCTTGTCTCTGCCGCTCCTTCCTCCTCGGGGGGAGGAGGACTCCGCACTCGGCCCCTGCTCCGCTCCGGCGTGGGCTCCTCTCTCCCCCGGCCGCAGGTGGGCGTCTGCTCCCCCGCTCCCCCCGAGGGCTGGGGGCAGACAGCCTGCCGCCTCACCGCGGGCCTCCGGCACTCCTCCTCGCCTCCTGCCTCCCTGACCTCGGTATTCCTCTCACATTCCAATCCCCTACTCACTGCAGGTTCCCCTTCCTAAATCTGTTCTCCCAGAGGCGCTACTGCCGTCGCTGATGGGCTCGGCCTGGGCCAGAGGCGGGTCCTGCTTGGAGCCGGTGGAGCTTCTAGCAGTTTCTCACAGGAGCCACCCCTGTGGCCCCCTCCCCCGCTACCAAAAAAACCCGCCACACAAACCCGTAACAGGGTCTTACCGCTCCAAAGGACCCACTGGCAGAAACCTGGTGCCCAGTAATTGGGAGGGAAGAGCTGAGCGGCAGCTTTCAGCAGCTGGAGCTCAGCAAAGCAGCTCGGCAAGGGGACGTTGTGCCAGGGTGGAGATGGTGCCTTTTCTCCCTACAAAACCAAAGCTAATTTACAGCTGCTCAGCAGTCCGTTCCCCTGAACTGTTCACAGACATGCGTGGAAAAATGCCCCAGTGAGGCAAAGGCCTTCATTAACTTTGTGGCATTTGCTAAGTGCCATGTTTCTGGTTTACTTTTTCCCCCACTCCAGTTGAAAGCTCACAGAAACCACTGTGACTTAGGCCAGAACAAGGTGGAAATTATCATTAGAAATAAGAGAAACAGAGAGATCAAAGATGCCGGCTGACAAGTGCGTCCTGACAATTCTGCCAAAGCCTCCCTGGCTGCACAGCGAACAACTGAGAACAAAGCAGAGGTGACGGGCGAGCCAGTGCCGCAAGAGAAAATCAGCTGTGAAAGGTAAAAAAAAAAAATAGTAAAAGATTTTAGGAGATACCTCACAAAGAAGAATAAATTACTTGCTCTGCAGCTCTTTTTGTATCTTAACAGGTTGTACAGAAACACTGAGATTTGATAGGCTTAGGATATTGCCTCTGATAGCACTTCAGGTGCTTAAGTGCAACAAAATCTCATTAAATAAGTTCCTCTGTGTAATTTGCCTTTTTTACAAGCAGGATGGCCGACCATCAAACCTTTCTTGCTCATATGCTGCTGTGGCGGATCTGGGCACACGTCCTGCCAGCCCAGCAGTGCTCAGGAGCACTGCGCTCGCTCCTCGCTTTCATGATAACTTGTTTAAATGCTGCTTTCTGTATCACCACCTCCACTAATGAGCTTTGACTGACATCTGTTGCCAGAGACAGAGGCCAAATTTGTGATAAATACTTGATAACTTTTGTTCTAGCAAAGCCTGGAATAAATTATAAAAGCAGCTTATTCCTTTGGGTATAAAAGAAAGCAAAGAATGAAGGGAAAGTTCCTTTCCTGAACATTATGCTAACATAAATAATTGGCAATCCATTTCTTAAAGTACCTCAGAGCTCAGGATTTCTGCGTACTGGTTCAGCAAGACACTTGTCGTATAATACTGCACTTTTCAGAGCTACCCAATAATAAATCTCCTTACTGAAGCCCTAACTAAAGAAAATGCCTCGAAACTCCTTCAAGCTTAGCCCCAGATCTCTACATCCGGAGGAACGCAGCGGCAAAAAGCTAACCCTGCTCCTCAAGATCATGCCTACCTTGTCCTCCTCGTGCCTTAATGGCCTTTTAGTGGATTTATTTCAGTTTTTCCAGGTGATCTCTGGGGGAGCAGGTGACAGAGGTGCTTTGCCTCTCCCACAAGACAGGAAAAGGAGGAAGAACAGAAACACAGGAGATGTGCCGAGTGAGAGCCAAGAATAGATGGTCAAAAATACAAGGTTTTCAATACATGTTTCTGCTTATAGGAGCTACAACACCTTGGGTCCAGCCTCAGCAAAAAGCAGCCAGTGAGGCCATGCTCAACACACGCATATCTGCAGGTGACGGAGTGTGTTTTCTGCCCGGTCTCCTAGCATCACTCTCTATAAATCACAAGGGAGGCTGCGTGAGAGAACAGGAGATACTGGAACTGGCTGCAAGTCCAGCAGCTTCAGCGTGTCTGCTTGTGAGCAGATAACATACAGCTACAGCAAAAAGCAGCAAGATTAATAACTGAGAATGATTAACACTTCCAAGAGGATCTCACCACTGGACAACACTGGTGCCAGGGCAGGTTCTGCTAGAGGAGCAATTGCTGGCATAAGCTGTAGGCATTTTTAATGTAACCTTGCTATTTATTATAAACTCTAGTCCTAGAAAGTAAGTGGAAACAGCATTTTTTTTCAGAGACCTTATCCCAAGCACCTGTTCCTAAGAACCAAATCAATCTCTTCAGTGGGATTAGAAGAAAGACTAAATACCAACCAGACAGCTTCCCTCAAAAAAAGATAAAACTAGCCAGCAGTACAGCAGCTGTCTTATGAAAAGAAATAGCAACCACCACTTCTTACGCACAGATTCAACCCCATCTAATGCAGACACCTTGGCAGCATCAACTCCAAAATCTCTGACAGAAGCAGGAGCACAGAAAACTCCAGCAAATCACCCCCATCCCCAGAGCCTGACACAGGCTGCTGACATTTAACAAGCCCCAGTGACCCCCAGAAAATGGAAACCAATGGGAAAAATAAATAAATATCTTCATAAATACTAGCTAACTAGTTTAAAGACGTTTCCTCCATCTGTGGGCGGTCTGTGGGCTGACCGTCCCCACTATCTCTGCTACCTGCTAGCTGTGACCCTCACCCACCCGCTCCTTCCCGATTCCTCCTCTGCTGCCCGGGGGGTGGAGAAGGTCCCCAACCCCATGGGAGTTGTCACCACCACCAGGATCATTGTCGCCGTGTTCATGGTAGCTAGTGACCCACAGGGAGAACCTGCAAGGTCTTTCTGGTCCCATGCCATTGTGGGAACACTTAGGAATTTTACAGTAAAAATCAAGTGAAAAGAAGTAATGCTTTTGAAATGACAGATTCCCTGGAAAGGATTCATTTCCCTCAAAAAAGGCCCATAAAATTCATCTTAAGTACCTGGCTTTTTAACTGGTGTTTTCCCTTCAAAAGCATACACAGAGCATTAAAAATTTACAAAAAAAAATATTCTCCATTTCTTTTGAAACCATTTGCCATGGAAGGCTGCTCTGCCTGCTGCTTTCCTGAATGACTGAAGCATTTTAACCCCAAACTGGCACACAGCATGCTTCTGGCTGGAGCTGGCAAGACTTCCCAGGATCAGGAATACCAGCAGAACACGAACCAGCGCAGGACAGCCACTGGCCTCGCCATGCACATCCCAGCCTTTGAATTAATGGTCTTTATTTGGAAACACCAACTTCTCCAGTGTCTGTCCTGCGCAACAGCCAGGAACAATCTACCTAGCCAGGGGAGCCTTGGACAAGTAGAGGCAGCCACCAAGACAGAGCTTCCTATAAGGAAAGCTGCTGCCCAAGTGAAGGTCTGCGAGGGCTGTACCCCACACTCCTGGCTGGAGAAGGGTGCAAGCTCCACCTACGCAAGGTGAACTCCAGAGGAGTCACTCAGGCAGTGGGAGGAGGAGCTGCAGGAGGAAAGCAGCAAGTCATGATGGATTAGGGATGGGGAACAAGAAATAGAGTATTATTGGAGGCATCACAAGAAGAAATATTAGATCCCGATGGCACTGACCTCCGAGGACTACCAGAGCATCAACAGCAAACAGGCAGCAGCATGGAGATCACCATGCCATGATCTCTGGCAACTTGTGGCAACAGGGCATCATTTGCCCCCGTTTCCTTGTATGTACCAACCAGCAACAGATAACAAAGCCTTGGCAGCGGGCGGAGCCAACGAGCAAGACTCGCAGGGAGAAACCACACCAGTTGCACACAGTAAAAGCTGCAAGGGGATGCAGCGAGTGTAAGTAGCAGGTGTCTGTCTGCTGAGAGGCACCTCAGCTTCAGTGCAAATCAAAATGAGTATTTTTCACCTTCTTAACTCCAGAGTGCACACTGAAAGCATTGCTCAGTCTTACACTGGTGACGTGGTCTGGCTGATTTCCTTGCCCGGGACTTGAGGGCAGGTCAGCAGAGGCAACCAGCCAAGGGGTGCCCATGAGCCAGCCCCTGATGCAGGCAGCCGTTTTGTTCAGCACAGCAAGCCTGGCTTGTGTTTGGACTGCAGTGACATGGCTGTCAGTCCCGCTGCTCCCTTGTTCTCCCAGTCACAGCACAAATCTGCATGCAAGCAGTGACTAGAGCATTTGGAAAGATGCCCCTTTTCACTCAGTTTGATTTCATGGTGTGTGAGCTTTATCTTGACTACCAAAGACACAGAGTCGACACCAGGTCTGAGCCGATAAGTAGGTCTGGCATGCTAATTGCACCGTTTAATTTATGGCATTACCAGGTTCATCTGTTGGCTCCATCACTCCACATTGGTGACTTGTCCACCAGCTGTCCATAGTCCCTCCTGCATGAAAGGGCCCAGCTTGCCAGCTCTCTGCCTGTCCTTTGGATGACTAACACCAAGTTTAAGCATCCAAGCAGATACCTGCATATTGCATCTAAGCCTATTCCTTTCCATCAAAGCGCAGGTACAACACAATGTACCGGGTCCCAATCCTTTCCTTAACACCAGCCTATTCAGAGCTACTCAGGCTGGTGCCCTTGCTCAGATAAACATGTTTGTCCCAAAACTGACTGTATCCATCAAAATGGCCTCACCCTAATGAAGGATAAACCTTTCTTTAGCTATAACATGAAAGGAACAGAGGACAAAATAAAATACACTGAGGAAATAACAACATTCAACAGTACAGGGTTGCTCTGCTTCAGAGGCACAAACAGCCAATTCATTCCTTGGTCTCACACCAAAGGGGGGCATTTCTGAGTCTTTTGTAGCAAGCATTAAATTTGCCACTAGCCTTCAGCATACAGAGCTGCTCAGATATGAATGCAAACTGTCTCCTCTTTTTATAGCAGAAATGCTCCAGAGTCCCGAGAGGAGACATAGAAAAATGAGAGCAGAATCCCCCACCCCCCCCAAACCACCTGCAGCCTACTTTTCTGACTGTAATTCCTGAGCCAGGCTCCAGGGAGAAGACAGGGAGAGGAGCATCTGTAGACACATACTCCTCCACTACAGCAAGACACGCACCAACCACACGGTGCGCGACACTCAAACAAAACAAATGAGGTTTTGCAGAGTGCAGAGAGCTGAGGGCTTGGCTTCTGCCCAGGATGAAGGAAGATATTCTGGTTATGAGGCAACTGCTCAAGTAAGTTCTTGTTGCTTCTAAGCAGGAGAGGCATGAACATACCACACAACAGAGTAGAAAAGGAGGCTCATTTGCAATAAGCAATGACAGCTGGCAGGAAAATGCACATGTCCAAAACATTTTAGTGAGCTCACACTGGGGAAACTGAGCACAGAGGAGTTAAAACCATCTTGCACTTCGTTGTAGCTGGAAAGTAGGTCATACCTTGAGTCTCACTACATTAACATTACAAAGGAGAGACTGCTGCTTTCTGTCCTTGGAAATGGGCATCCCAGAATCTTGTTCCTGCCATCAGAGGATGTGGAGAGCAGGAGCTGAGACCCCAAAGTGCTTTCCTGGAGACTTCTGGTGTCACGCACCCCACCCCGTGGTCTCTTGTGTATGGGCAACCTATGGAGGGTTTTGGCTCAGTAGCAAACAAGATTCTTAAAGAGGGGAATTTCAGGGTCAGCAAAATATTTCAAGTATTTTTACTTTGCGGGGGGTGGGGAGGGGGGGAGAGAGAGCAATGAAACACCATTTGGGATCGTTTCATTTGTCAAGTTCTAAAATGAAGTATTCTGACTTTTAATGTGTTTTCCTTTCTAGTGAAAGCAATTCATGTCGAGTTCGCAAATATTTTTTACTTGATTTAAAGCTGCCATTTGCTGAAAAATACAACCCCCCAGATTCTGTGTGCATGAAAAATGTCACCCAAACTAGACAGTACATTTCATTGCTGTGCCAGAAAGTCCGGAGGAGCATGACTCTGCTCTCTACTAGCTGGCGGTTGGAAGTTGGGCAAAGGGCACAGGACAGCTGGTAGGTGGATAGGGGATGTGTTTTTCTGCCAGGTGGGCTAGCAGGGCAGCACAGGCAGTACAGGAGGTAAGAGGTCTGAGATACTAAAAGCACATCTCAACCCTCCTTCCTTATAGTACCCACCAAACGAGAGCCTCCTTGCCAGACTTCCCTGGGAGCGGTGACAAAGTCTGGTATTTGGAACCAGAACCACATCACCCTCTGCATTTGGCCAGTCCCCAGAAGTAGTTGTTCATGAGTTGAGCAGAAAATGTCATCGTTATCAAATGACACTAGTGTTTAAAAAGCAAAACAAAACAGTTCAGAATAAGACCTCAGCCTTGCCTCCCGGGGTGGGGAACTGGTGCTACTGGAACTGGCAGGAGAGGGACGGGAAGCAGCAGCCAACGAGGGACTGGTGCAAAGGAGAAGGAAAAATATCTGTCAACGCTGGGCACATCAGTCAGG
Organism: Haliaeetus albicilla; assembly: GCF_947461875.1. Taxonomy (NCBI): domain Eukaryota; kingdom Metazoa; phylum Chordata; class Aves; order Accipitriformes; family Accipitridae; genus Haliaeetus; species Haliaeetus albicilla. Next base: position 12,605,751 of record NC_091508.1, on the reverse strand, counting down.
ATGGAAAGGAGACCTTTTGTTAGGTTACTGTCTTCTGGGCCTTTCTGCACTGCAGGCTTTTCTTTTCCACCAAGCCGCCAGCTGAACTATGCACTAGCTTCTAGAGGGAGTGCTTGGAGGGATGGCCTTCCTCTGAGTCCATCCCCTCCACCTTGCCACTGCATCGCTGAATCCTTTAACAATCTAGAGATGGGCAGATAATGAGCAAAGATAACACATCATGCAAAATAATAGCCAAGAACATTCATATAATAAACGGGAAGGTACAGAGTGGGGAGTTAGTCAGTTCATGCTGCCACATTCGCACACTTTTTACATTCACTCTCCAGCACTCAGCCAGCTAAGCCTCACTGGCACAGCCAGATGGATGAGAACTGGCAAAAACGGATCATCAGCATCATCCACGCCTGGATGTACTTGTGCACTTGACCAATGAGAAACCCAAAAACATCCACAAACTGAACCAAGCCATCCTAGCTAGAGAGCTTTACTAGAATTTCAAGTGTTCCTGTTCTTTTTTTCCCCCACAATATAGCAAAATATTGACAAACAACAGGTTCCTGCTACCGTAACCGTGCCATTGCACCTCTCCTCCTGCCTGCACTCTCATTGTATTCATCTTCACAGCACCAGCATGTGAGGAGTCATGCTACATCCAAGGAGTGACACTCAGGTCATGCTGCCACTTGCATACTGGGGAGGAATACCATCCAGGTGGTATAACCCAATATATCAAAGAAGCATCAAATGTGGTTAGTGGTTGTACAAGCACTCACCACTCCTTTGGTACTTCCTTACAGTGACCAGTAGGAACAACCACAGTCCCTCCATACAGGGGAAGACCCTCACTCCTCTGCCTACTCCATCAGCTGGGAAGGTCTTCTGCCAGTGAAACTCAGCCTCCTTCAATCTGCAGGCCTGGGGCTAGCTAATTTAATGACCTGGTTTTGGCACTGTGCTCATGACTTCCAGTTTAAGTCCATCACAAGCAGATGATACATTGAGCATTTAGTTCACAGCTAACTACTTAAGCCATGGATGAAAGCCAATACTAACTCCAGAGAGGCTGGGGCTGAAACTGAATTTGTTTTTATTCCCCAGGTGCATATTGAATGGCTCTGACTGCTTCTCAGGGCCATGGGCTCCAAGCAACTACCAGGTTACACCACCTCGTTACACCCTTAAGAGCAGTGCTGCCTCCCTCACCTATGCCTGCCTCCCTGTGTCTTCCCAGACAACCTCTTGAATCAAGCTAGATGATGTTGGAGTTGAGTTCAACAAGACAAGAAAACTGCACCTTATCCATCTCTGGCAAATGTCCCTACAGGAAATTTCTCTGACAGCTCAATTTTTGGAGAAGGACAAAGACTGGAAAGCTATCAGGTACCTCTACAAGCAGGCACAGAGCTTGGTTTCTTCCCTTTAGAGGGAAGCTGGCCAGGGAGCTCATTCCTAGCCATGTCACAGATAGTCACGGGACCATTCGTCACCAAGTTCAGTGGTCTCTGAGGGAGGTTTTGCCCCTGAATGCTCTGAGCAAGCAGAGAGATGCATATGTTCATCATACACCTCCTGTCCAAATCTGCTGCCTCAAAGGACCCAAACCCCAAGCATTTTTCCACCTGCAGCAGGTGCCCCTTACTCAAGAGGCGCAGTATTGCCAGTGGTCACACAAGTAGGCAGCCCCAAAATCAACAAGGCTAGATTAAAAGTCATAAGACCATTGAAAAAAAAAACCTAGGAGACTCTATTTGTCTTGTGATTCCTCAGCTTTTGTAGGCAGCTGGGGTCATGTTTTCAAGCTTTAGTCTATGAGCCACAAAAAATACACACTTTCAAATAAAAGCTGAAACTCTCCTCTTGTCACAGGGATTAATATAAGGCATCAGATATCATAAGACTTGCAATATAATATCTCTTCTTTAATGCACACCTCATTGTCACTCCCAAAAGAGATCATTCGCCCTCTTTCTTAGATTTTTTTTTTTTTTTTTTTTTTTGGCCAGAGCTATAACAGCAAACATGCAATGTTGTTCTAAGGAAAACACAGTTTGCCAAGACATCTAAAATATTGTGTATTCCCTCCATCTGCTTCTGCTAAATAAACCCAGGGCCTTATCTAATATAATGAGTAGATGTTGGCAATAATCACATAGCCATCTGTACTGTGCTTTAAACCTGTTGCAAGCTGGGCTGTGGACACAAGAAAGTCAGAATTTATTCATTTCATACTGAAAACAGAAATTGTAACTTCCCCCTTCTGTTTTTTAGGATAATTTAGCCATATCAGCTCCTATGCTTGATGCTCAGGGAACAGTATTTCATGAATGTGACAGATAAACCCCCTCTTTTCCCTATTTTGTATAGATAAAGCTCAAGTTCTCAGTTGACAAGATTCACAGCAGTCCCAGGTGAGTGCTGTTTGCAGCACAGCAGCCTCAAAGAGCTGTTTCTGCCCAGCACAGTGCAACCACAGCGCAATGTGTTTCAGCAATGACTACACAACGCCAGTGCTCTGCCTGTGCACAAGCCCTGCTGAGGATGACCATCCCAAAGGAGACTTCCCAGAAACTTTAAGGTTTAATTAGAAAGTCTCTTCTGGCTGCACTCAGCTGCTAGAACCACAGCATGCAAGTCACCATCACCCAAATTTGCTGGGGAGTTACTCACCTGATCATCCCCACTCAAACTGAGCCCATACCAATTCAACAGTTCAAACAAGTCTTTTTTTTTTTTTTTTTTTTTTTTAAACTTTATTCTTGCCCTCTTTGAGTCAGATGGAGATATCACACCAGCTTTTCACTGGCAAAGCTGGGGAAATAGGGATCCAGCTGCAGCATACAGGACCATACACCAGCAGACACTGACAGATGTGCAGCCAGAGAAGGATGTTTGGGTGAATTTACCCTCTGTAGGACATGCCTGAAAGTGTCCATAAGAGAGCAGTAGCTCAGCTACTTTGCACACGAGTCAAAAACCACCAAGGTCCTTGGATAAAAGGAACTGGAGAAACAACAACTTGTTGCCTATGAAATCTAATTAACTAGATGCACCCAGGTACACATTGGCCTGGAATCAAGATGTTCAGAGAACACAGCATAGCTGCTGCATGCTCAGGAGGCAACATTTAATGACTGCAAGGATCACCTCAAATCCAATACAAAACATGCTCATGACCACTCTCTCTCTGAGCATTGGTGTGCCAGTCCTGCTTTGCTGCTCCTCTCCTCCTCCTCCCCACACTGCAGATGCCCACTCTTTCCCCACTTTGCCCATCCCTTTTCACCCACCACAGCATGATCCCAAAACCTTCCCAAAACCAACACAGGTGCACAGACGCCTACTAGTCAGCAATGCAAGTGGGCAGTGCAGCCAGGTCCCATTGAGCAGAGCTTGCAGGACCTCAGAGGCCAGAGCAATGTCACTGGTGCAGGGAAGTGACGTCTTTATAACAGGATAGGGGAATGTGCCTAAATTAATTGGCAGTTCAGATAACAGAGGCTTTCGCTCTCCACTGGGCTGTTAAGAACGCTGGAATTGCTGCAGATAAAAGTCTGGCAGCATTTTCATCATAAGCTCAACATTTCTGGGCTGTATAATCTAGCCATTAAAAAATATATCCTCTGGGCTGAAACCTGACATACCAGGTCCCAGCACAGCAGCAAATGTTTGTGTTTTCCACATTCCCAGAGCAGTCCCTTTGGGCCCATCAGGCAGTTACAAGCCAGCAGAGCGGAGATGGAAGTTGCAGTTTTCCAGGGGAGGCTGCATTTGCATCAGTCATGGGTTTTGGAGCTCGATTTCACTCCGCTGACCAAGCAGGCAAGTTTGTCTGCATGCTGCAGCCATCTGAAATACAAGCAGACAGCAGTATCCAGCAGAGAAGACTGTATGTTCATTGGCGCCGCTGATTTGCTGCGGCAAGTTTTCCCTGTGACATGAAAACAGACCTGAATTATGGGGCAGGAGGCTGAGATCTGTGGGGAATTTCTTAGACAGCTGCAGAAAACATGAGAAGTGCCCTGTGGTCCACAGCAGCTTTCTGACAAGGCAGCACATGAGAATACAGCACCAAGAACTTTGGGATGTAGGCCAACAGCATCAGATGCTTTTTGTTGATGCAGCCTATTGCTGTGAAATGGTCCAGAAATCCCCCCTAGCTTTTCAGCACCAGAGTTAAGTGTTTCGGTAGGAGCTAAATCATCTCAGGCTTACCTCTACAGCCAATGGAGAAAAGCACAAGCAGAGAAAAAGAAACCAAAAGCAGCACTGGCAATCTCTGGTGTGCAAAATGCATGAGTCAGGTTCAACAAGGAGTAGCAGGAATGGCTTTAAGATCTGACAAGTTTAATCATTGAGTAAGAACACAAGTCACTGTTTCACTCCATGCTGCTGTTTTCTCTTTATAATATACCTCTCTCGCTTAAGCTGTGATTTTTAGGAAGGAGATGCTTTGCATTTGACTGGGTTTAAATCTTAGGGTGCAGGTAGTATCCAGCTCTAGTCTCTGCCCACTCAGTTCCTCTCCTGGCCATGACATCCCTCTCCATTAAATCACCCAACTCGCTGCTCTCCAAGCAGAAAAAAGCCCCAGAAAGGCAGCTCTGGGGCTGCATCCACCAGTGCCAAGGCAGGGAAGGACCTCTGAGTACTTTTCCAGTCTATCAGCATTACATTAATTGAGAGTTTGCACAGAGCAGACCATTGTCTAGACAGCGTTAAGCTCAACCAGGGAAGGTGTGAGGAGGATGCTGCGTGGTTTCCAGAGTAAGCGTTTCTGACATTTGCTTAGTCATCGCCTTTCCTCCAGTTTGGTATCCTGAGCAATTGGTTCCTCCAGTAGCCCTGGAAACAGCACGAGGAGGCAGCTCCAGTTGTGTATGTGGCAGCTAGAGGTGTGGGCTGCTGCTGCAAGGTGGCACTAGGTGCCATCTGGGCTTTGTCCCCCCGGCCATCCTCGCCACCACCCAGTCCCTCTTCCCACAGCACACAGGTGATGACTTTGTCGCTAATTCCTGCATCAAACCTCAAGGCAGGGTACTGGGATAATGACAGAGGACTGGGAATGAAATGCGCCCATGGTACTGAGGTCTGGGGAGATGCCAGAAGTGAGAAGCACCTAAAAAAATTCAAGTCCTCCTTCCCATCAGTTCCCCAGCTTGTTTTGGGGCCTTCAGCAACTTGGTCTGCTTTCTTCCTGCTCCAATTCTTCTTTCCCCAGCTTTGCTGGACCAGTCCAAGGCTTAGGCCAGACACTGCCAACAGCTCTGCAGCACCCCAGCACCCAGCACAATGACATTACCATCATGTTTCAGGGCTCTAAGAACTATCTCAAATAAGAGAAACAGCAGAAGAAAGCACAAAACACTGCATTGTGTAACTCCTACATTAAGAGCAGCCCTGGCAAAATGCAAATAGGTGGCATCTTAGTGGCAATAACTCGAGCAAATCAAGAAGTATTACTAGTTCTTCGACAAAGCACTCAGCAAAGGTTTTTGTGCTGAAGAATGCCTTTTTTTCCACCAAAAATATTTGTTTTCAGGGAAACATCAATTTCAGTTTTCCAGTGGGAAAGAACAAAACATTTTAGTTTCATTTTGACTTCAAATATGACTTCAGATTTTATTTTTATTTGGTTGTTTTTAACTGCAATGATATTGTAAAGCCAGCTGAAAGCAGGCATTTTCACTTAAAATCAGGTTGAAACCTCCCAGAGGAAACTCTACCTTTTGAAAAAAAAAATTTGGAACCAGGAGTTTTCCTCCACTATTTCTCATTGGGCAAAAATCTAGATTTCTGGGCAGCCATCCTTCTAACCTGGAGGGAGACTGCCAAGTTAGTTCATACCACCTTCCCATCGGGATACTGTGTGGGGTCTGAACATTGGAGATGGAGACAGTTGTTTGGCTGCATGACCCCCACGGTCAGTTCACCTTCAGAGCCAAGTGGGCCCCAGGAGAGCGGGGAGCAGCAGGTCTCCCCCATGACGCAGCCCATGTGCCAGAAGTGCTCGTGCACAACCACCATTCCCAGCCTGAATTCTCAGGGCTGAGGGAAACCCACTCACCTCTTCAGCTGCTGATGGCTCAGATTACTTTGATTTTTATATGAGCGTGCTGCTTGTCACAGCAGTCTTCAGTAGACCACATTTTTGGCAGGCAAGGAAACTCCTTTGGTTCCTTGCAACTCGTGGAGAAGTAATGGATTTATGTTGGCCCTTTTCTTTTGTTGTCATATTCTCCAGTAGCCTGGCATGGTATGGAGGTGAGGCAGGAAAGCTCAGTCAAACACAAATACAGGTTGCTGAGAAAGAGCAGGGGTTCAAGATGGGTTTTGCACCATCGGATCAAGGAGAAGGAGGGGAGTGAATGCAATGCTGAGGGCAAGCAACATCTATCTCAGAAGGTGCAAGCTTGGCAAGACGTGTCCTTCTCCTGGAGGACAGGTCTTGGGGCCGTGCAGGACACAGATCTCCAGCAAATGAGGACAAGTCAGGTTGTGGGAGGGAGAGAAAAGGAGGGGAGCAGAGAGGGAGGCTGGAAGATACCAAGCAACATCAATTGCATGGCTTTGCCAAAAGCACAGGATGGAGCTGGAGTGATAAAGTTTGCATCTGGGGTTTGCAAATGACAAAATCTATAGGCTGGGGTAGAGTCAGGATTTGGCATTTATCCCAGGCCCTGGTCTCCTTCAGGAAAAAAAAAAAAAAAGGAATGTTTTAGCCTGGACGTTCCCAAAATCAACAATGGACATGCTCAGATGAAATCATCAGGCAGCTTTCCGAGGGACACAGCTACAACCTCTCCATTTACTTATCCTGCTTTAGAAAAGAGACCAGGGCTCCTCTTGAATAGATCTGCTCACTACTGGCAATAGCTTTTTCACTGTGATTTGAGCATGGAGGTAAAGATATACAAGTTTGATTACATCTCCTGCAGCTCTCGCAAAGCCCAACTCAACCACAGTTTGGTCACTGCTTCCACTGCAGTTGTTTCATGGCAGTGGGTCAGCCCGTTAATGCATGTCACTGTTGTCCCACCGTGTTTCATGCAGCTCTATTGCCCCTTTCAGAAGCAATGCTGAATGCAGGTGTATCCTGGCCATTGCTGTCCCAGTCCTCAGCACATCTGCCTGAGCCAGCAACTCATCCTCACATTATGTTATTCCAGCTTAAATCATGTCAAACTGACCTGCCAGGATTGATGTCTCCCCATCCCCAACACCTCCCAGATTCTGAGCATAAGGTCCGCTGAAGACCAAGGTGGTGAACCCAAAACGAGGAGAAAGCTGAGATCACCGAATTCATTACACTAGTCACTGTTCCTGGAGAAAGATTTTTAACTCCTCTGCACAGAAATGAGAGGCTGGACCTGCATACGCAGCTACCTCACCCCCCTGGAAGCCACAGCTAAGTACAAGAGTTAAACTTGCACCGTTTCCATTTCCCTGACCCAACTGCAGGAGGGAAGACTTTTTTACCTTTTTCATTTTCCTTTTGTTACAATTTTCTCCCTTGTTATATGAATGAGACAGCAGAATTTTAATGCCTCTTATGTTCTGTGAAAGATAACAGCAAAGAGTACCACTCTGACCTTTTCAGTGTTTTATAATTCAATCAGCTGTCCAGACCCACTCTTCCCTTCTCCACGCTCAGCCAGGGAGAGCAGGGTGGAGGGGACAGCCGGCGAGAGCATCACCGTTGCTCAGAGTAAAACAGTGATGGGGCTGTCCTGGTGAGAGTGGACTGAGGAGCTGTCTTCTATAGCATCAGCCCTTTGTATGGGATCAGCCAAGGCACAGAGGGTTGGAAGCAGGAGGCTGACACTGGTCCCTGCCACGCATCCCATAGCAGATGGCACCAGGGTGGGGAGGAGAGCGCAGTGTCCCAGGGAGGTCCCAGAGATATAGTTTTGTCTTTCAAAAGCCTGAGGAAGAGACAGCAATGGAAAAGCACTTCTGTGCTGCTAAAGGGTAGAGGGCAGTTAGCTCCTCCTGCAGCACAGAAAATGGATTCCTTTGATCTCACCAGCTGGGAAATGAAGATGCAGTGAAATCCCATGCCTTACTCAGCACCACAAAGACCAGCCAAGACCCAAACCCATAACCCCAGGCTATTTCCCAAACGCTAAAGCGGGTGCTGTCACCCAGCTGGGGAGGGGGACAGGGATCCCTGCCTTCTGCTTTGCTGCTCTAACACGGGGGCTTGCCTCCTCCTCCTCATCCGAGCAGGGACCTGCTGTTCCCATCCGTACACCTCCGGCAATTGCAGAAGGGACTGGTCAAAGAAGAGCACTGACAGGCAGGGACACACAACAGCCTCGACAAGGAAATTGCTCACAGCACACATCAATGAGACCAGACCTCTGTGCTCCAGATCCACAGCCCGATTCACATCAGACCATGGCACCTCGGCTGTGGGTGGGACCATCTCCAAACACAAACTCACACGCAGGATGGTGCATCTCCCTCCAAGCTGCTTAAACAGCACTATTTCTCCCCCTGCTCCTTCCTGTTCCAAAATCATCCTCTTCCCCAAATGTTTAACCTGAAATCTCCTCTAACAAACTCCTCCCCACTGTGGGGAGAAAATGGCTCTGGCTGCCATAGACGAGTGATAACCTAGTAAATTTTAATCCTTGCCTGTTATTGTATTACCACCAGAAGTACACGGATTGAGATAAAAGGCTCACCAGCCCAGCCATAATTATATTAGAAAGGTAATTATCTCCTCTTCCACCCAACACTGTGCTTTCTTTCTATAACGAAGTTTCCAGCTAATGTTTGCAGCGACAGGGCCAGCCACCACAAAATCACTGGGAAATGTAAAAGCTAATTGTCTGTTCAGCATGTGAGAAACAGTGGATCAAGGCTGCAGAGAAGAAGAAATGAGCAGGGGAGCCCTGAGCTAGGAGCAAATCAGAGCTCCTGGCTGCTGCTGATGCCTGTGCCCCACCACAGAGCTGGTCCTGGAGGCACCCTCAGGCTTTCAGCTATAGACAGGAGCATCCCAAATCACAGCAGCATGCTCTTAAATACACATCTGCTTCAAGGCACCTGCCCCACAGATCCTGCTCTGTTCAGACTGTTTCCAAACCACCAAGAAGGCTAAAGGGATATTAAAGTAAAAAGACATTTTCACTTTTTGAGCCCACTGATTAATGCAGTAAGGAAAGTGCCATCCCATCATCACCAAACCAGCTCACTGTGTTGCTGGGTGTAGATGGCAGGTTACAAATGAAAAGGGAAACTGAGGCACAGAGTGGGAGAGGCACTTCAGTGCCAGACTGTGGGTGTCCCCAACGCTCACCCACGTTCAACTCTACCCAAACGGTCTCTCTGCATTAATTTGGACCAAAGCTGCTTTTGGCCTGTGAGCAATCCTCACTCATGTTTCTAAGCATGGAAGCAACACAAGGGTTCTTGTCCAGCAGACAATAAATTATCCAGAATTGAATGAGCTAAATATAATTTTAAACAAGCACACATTGTACAGATCACAACACGAAAATGTTGGCTTACATATGTCGGGTGCATTGTTTCATAGAGGGGTTTTTTGTGCTTTGTACTATTACTGAGTAGAATAAAATTACCATTCAAGACGCTTAATTGTACTAATTATAATCTTTTGGGGAACATTTTGAAAAATTACTGTCTTTTACCAATGCATAACTGACCATATGATGTCCTCTATAGCATTGCCACCGGAGTTTCTTCTATCTTTCCAAATTAAGAGGTAGGACAGTACTTTGTAAAAGCTCCCAGAAGGGTCGATTGCCAGCCAGCACAGCAGCTTGCACTGTTTGGTTCATGCCATTGCAGAAGAGGATGGTTTTTCCCTTAATGATAAGTGATGCTCTAATGATTTGGAAAGGTATCCTAAAAAGCCAAAAGTGAAAACACATTTCAGCTGAGTTTCCTCAACATCAAAATTTGAACTAATTTTACTAGGACTGAAAGGTTGGTGTCTGTGCACCACTGCTCCCCACTTCTGGTGCTTTCCATTTTAAGATGGACCTAAACGCTCCCAGGACTTTGGTCCCAGCCCTCTGAAACCATCCAGCACCCAACCTCTCCAGACACCACAGAAGAACCAGCATGGACATTGGCCTACACCTCCACCAGTGCTTTGCTGGGCATCAGGAGTTGACCTTTCCCTGTCTCTTCCCACTCAATAGCACTCATGACCTGCCCAGCAACACAGGGCTTAATTTTCCGTTTGTGCTATTTATTATACATCTCAGCACCTTGGACTGCTCTGTCCCTGCATCTTCACAGTGATACACAGAGTCCTCACGCAGCATGAGAGCTTTTCTGTGCTTGGCACCGACCCTCCCAACTCCTTTCAAGGACATAGTGCCCATACCAAACAGCTTATAACATCCTCCCTATGCACCGATGACCCTTCTGAGGACACCTGATGCAGCGAGGGGGGCATTTGGGGGAGTTCCTGCTCCCTGATGAACAATTGTGCGAAAGCTGCAGGTTTCAAGCAGCATCACCAGAGCAGGGCAGAGGGACGGAGGATGATTGCATTGCGGGAGGAGGCAGCGGGAAGCAAGCGCCTGCCGCATCCCGCACCTGCCCTTCCAGCAGCATCTCCTGACAGCACACCACTCCAGCAGCAGCGTTTTATGACTTTGCAGGATGCGCTTCCCAAAACCCAGCCAGCTCATTCCAGAAACTGCCTGGAAAGGAGTCTGCCACCAGCTACGCCTAGAGATGGGGCAACAGGGAGAAGGGATTTGGCTGGAGGTAGTGTTTTATTAGGTTTAAAACTTTCAGTCTGTAAACAGCTCTCCCCAGGTAGTTGCTGGGTGCAGCTGGATGAATCTGGATGAAGCAGAGGGGAAGAAGTAAAGGAAGATAAAATCAGTTGTGCAATCTGACACGATGTTCCTTCCACCTGCCCTCACTGCTCCCCTCTGCTTTCAAATGTGCCTGTTTAGAGAGCTCCATGTGCTTACAGAAATACCTCTCTAATCCTTCATTTATCTGAGAGATCTGTCCAACTCATTTCCAAGGGGGCACTGGTAGTAGCACAGGAATCACAGAAAAGTAGAATTGATCCACTCCTCATCTGGGGCAATGCAGAGCCCCTGGGCTCGCCTGGAGCTGCGCACAGGGCAGCATGACCCTGCCAGCTCCAGCCTCCCTGCTGGCACTGCCATCTCGCAGGCACAATCTCATCAAGCTCTGCACTGACACCAGAGCCAGGGCCAGACACTTGAAAGGCCCGGGGCTACAGAGCTGATGAGACTTCTATGAGAATCCTTATCCCCCAGCTCAACACCCAGGCAAAAGCCACAGGGGAGTCAGTGCTTCCCTGCAGCACAGCCAGTTTCAGTACCTCCACCACAACCACACAACAAGCAATTTTGGATGGGCAAACAAGTGGCAACCTCTTGCTGCCCCATTTCTCCTGGGACAGGGTCTCCTCTCCCATCACCAGCCCTGCAAGTTGCTCCCCTCCAGCCAGGTCAAGCTGCAGCAGTGCTTTTCCATGCTCCCCACCTCCATGACAGATCATCTTCCATTGCAATATCCAGTCTCTCGGTAGGGTGCAAGGTCAGCAAATCCTCCTCCGCAGCTCAGCCTGTGTTCGCCTGCAGCCCGGATAATTGACTCATCTGTAGGCTTTCATCTCCTCCCCGGGCTGGGAAGATGAAGTCAAATTGCGCCTTCAAAATTCAAGCTGCCTTGTGCCACCCTTGCTAGTCAATAAATCCCTACCACCCTCACCCCATGGTTTTCACTGCAGCTGTGAAAAGATCAGGCCAAAGCACTTGTGGAAGTCTCCCCTCTTGTCTGTCACACAGCTTGCCCTGAAACATGAGTATCCTTTAACTTGCTTTTACCTATTTATTTAAGCAGAAAAGGAAGGAGAAAAACATCCCAGGCCAGCCTGTGTCAGCAATTAGGAGCATGAAATATCTGGCAGGAGCAACTTTATAATTGGAGCTTTACTCTGTCCTTCTCTTCTCCCCCTGCCAGAAAGAAATCACTGAAGACCAGCCATGCCTTCAAGTTTGTGCTGCTCCCAGGGAGCCTCGGAGGACGAACGGGCTGAGGCACCGAACCTGCTGGCTTCACACTCCCATCAGGCAGGAGAGTCGTGTGAGCAGGGAGCGCAAGGACTGCAGGCAGCACCCTGACCAAGAGGAATTCTGTCCCAAGGGATCTCTCTTTTTGCTGATCTGGAGCATTTTACCCCTCCAAGGTGGGACATCCTGCTGCTTCATTCCCTCAACTTATAAGCACACCCTTCCCGTGCCCTAATGCACACCAGTACCGGCACTCAAGTTATTCACACCTTCCCCATTGCCTTCAAACAATGCACACCTCCAGCCCTACACCATGTACCACATTGCCCCCCAACCCTTTAAAAAATATTCATCCAAAAACACATGCACACCTGCATCAGCAGCCTGCCTATGCTCCACATCTACAGTCACTGCCCATGTATCTTTAAGCCTTTCTTTCCACACACCTGGCTATTTCCAGCTTGCTCCGTAACAAGTATCTCTGATCTGTCTTTTAATTCTGAAATCATAAACTGCAATTTCCACGGTACTCTGACGTCATATGTTCTCAGGCTGGAATAAATAAACTGACCCTAACATCTATTTATTAGTGAGATTAGCCCCTTACAACTAGAGCCTGTGGTGATTACCAGTGACAATAAAAAATTAATAACTAAATATGGTATAAACTTCCAAACATCCTGAAGGCAGAATACAACAGCTGTGTAGCAGAGCTGTGCCATCCCTGGGCAACATGCATTGATATCTACCAGGGCAGGCCAACATCCACAGACCATCCTAGCTCCTGTGTCCCAGGACCACGGTGGCCAGAGCCACCCCCTCCCTGCAGGGCTCTTTTATTCCAGTAAGTCTGGTGAATTGGAGAGACCAGCTCTGCAATGACCCATCCTGGCCCCAAGGGACCTCCTTTTCCCCCCTAGAATGGATCCAGAAAGATTACAATAATTGTGGTACCAAAGATTTTAAGACCCCCAGGCATACAAAGGCTGTAAGAGCATGAAAGGTCCCTGCCTATAACCTGTAGTGTGAGTTGGGATTTTGCTCCATGAAACAGTGGCAGTGGGGCAGGTGACCTGCAAAAGGTGGGCTACTGAACTGCAAAGCTCCTTGCTTTCAGGCCTGAAGGAGCACCCCAGGACGGAGGCGGTACAGAGAGGGCTGACGGTGCCGTGCAGCCAACGCAGCCCATCCCTGGCACAAGAAACAACCCAAGCTCAGACACATCACTGCACCGGAGCTCCTCAGGGCAAAGACTGTCAATCCTTGTATGCAGAATTCATTTCAGCCAGCCTTAAAGATCCTCAAAGCTCACAAAATTCAGATTAATCCTTTAGGGTCCCTCTACAGACATCCCTCAAAGGCCATGCACTGAGAAGAGGAGCGCCCAGGAAGGGTGGGGTGAAGAAACATCATGGAAAGCAGGTCCTCTTCCTCAGCAAGGCAAGGTGGACACCTCACCCAGACTTGGGCAATGGCCTTCCAAAGTCTGAAATGCATGCTGCAGAGGCAGCCCTCCATCACTAACGTAACATCAATAGTAAGAAATAGCAATAATTACACAGCAGAAGAGCACTGCTAGCTGTTTTACTCAGCGGATGAAGAGGGGCAATGCAGGGGGTCTTAGATTGAATGAGGTTACCTCCATGGCCCATGCCAGGCTTTTCCATTAGCAGCCATGTGCCAGTCTCTCCCCTCCAGGCTGTAAGTGCCAATGCCCCTTATAATTTATATTACCCCAGTTTGAGCAGTTTCCTTTGTTCCAAAGCTTCCAGCTCCAGATATTTAATGGCATTTAATGAGGAGCAGCTCATGCCTTTTCATATTTCACTTCCAAGCAGTACGTCACAATAGGGCTCTGGGCTTGGCAGGGACCTGCTCACCACGAGGAGCCAAGCCTCCTCTGCTTCCCCCTGCCTGCCCCACAGCAGAGGTTCTCTCCTGGCCACCACGGAGGAGGTTGTTAGCACGGAAAGGTGATCCCCATGGCCCATTCTTCAGGTGCTGGATGTTAGAAAGAGACATGAAGCAATCTGAGGAGAGGTAGACTGGTAATGCTCTCTCTTCTAGTCAATTGCAAACATTTCTAAGAAGATTGCCCCATGGATGCCATTTCCCTGCTTCATCTGGGAGAAACCCTTAAACGTACAACGCACTTTTGTTCCCTCTAATCTCCCGGGCATGCCATCCTTCCCTCTGCACACCGATGCCTGCACCCACAAGAGAGCTTCACCATCCCCAGACACAGCCCAGCTTCACACAAATCCCATCACCGCCCTGAGCCCCTCCAAATTCTCTTGCAAAAGCAATGTGTAACCCAGCAGGATAAAGGCTTTCAAGACATGCCCTCAAACCCTGCATGTCAAGTCAGCAACATCACACATTTCCCCTCGCCAAACCCTTCGCTTCCCCAAATAGTGGATTGGCACACAGCTGCGGTGATCCAAGAGAGCTTTTTCATCTTTAAAAGGCATAAAGGAGAACAAAAGGCAGGTATATGTACATAGCACACACATACATAACAGGGCTAATAAGAACTCTGGCTCCTGGGCTTGCAAGCCAGCACAACATTATGGAAATCACTGTGTAATTTGTTACCCCTAAGCAAGCCAACACGTTTCAGGAGCAGCTGGATTCATGTACAGCATCAGGGGCCTGTGGCTGACCTGCAAAGAAACCCCATGGACTGAGAAAGGGACCTGGGGAATTACAGAGCACAAGGGAAAAGGGCTGCTGCGCACCCCACAGCACATCCACCCTCCCCAGCACTTCTCCCTGCTGGCAGAAACCACAGCAGCAAGGGCTGGGCAATGCGACTGGGACCCGCATCAGGGTGTTCACAGGCTACAATGAATGAGGTTGCATTCTTCTGAGACGAGCATAGAAGATGCCAGGATTGTCTACACCTGCCTTAGCTGTGTATGAGCACTGACAAGTGGCAAATCAATTCTTTAGGAGGGCTAATCAAGGCAACCCAAGAATATTTCTGCTGAATATTCAGACAGGAGAACAGGTCTGGCTGCCCGAAGTGCAGAGATATCCCAGCCAAGACCAAAACCCCTGCCCACTCCAGAGACAGGTAACGGCTTAACACACAGTTTTCTACCTTGCACAAAAAAAAAAAAAAAAAAAATCTGCAGAGAGGCTAGTAACTGCTAGCATCTTTGGAGACTTGTAGTCTTTGTGTGGTAAGTGGATTTCAGTTAAAGCCATCCATAAAGAGAGAGGGCCTCTCTTTCTGTCTAAATCACAGCAGCACATCAGGAGGAGAGGAAAATGTATTTTTAAATGATATACCTCAGGTGGTGGAGAGCACCTTCCTCTTACACTGAGGGGAAAAACAATTAATTGATACAGGTCAAACCAGAGCAAGACTCTCAATTATTCTACAGTAATTACCCTAATAAAAATTTAAACACACATAAGCTAACTTGGTAAGGTTTAGCCTCAATATTAGCAACACAAGAAACTCATCTTCTACAGCTGCCCAAGGGAAAATTAAGAGTCAGCTACCGATATCCAGACTGCCAGACAGGTCTCCTTCATGTGTGCTCCAAATGTCTGAAAATACGTTGCCAGCACACACACATGCAAATTCCTAGCTTGTGTGTGAACACAGCTATCGCTTGAGGAAAACAAAATCTGTGTACAATACTTTACAGCATCTTCAATCCACACACACAGTTTCCCTTACAAAAGCACTGGTGTGCACCCTAAATAACATGAGTTTCCCATTCAACACCCTCTGAGGATGAGAAATATTATTTTCATTCTCATTTTAAACACTGGGAATGAAAAAGAGCTGAACAAACTCCTTCTGGAAAATACTTTATCAAAGGAAAATGCATGTGGAGTGAAACCAAAAGTGCTGGCTAATTTGGGCTGAATGCAGTAAATAGCCTCAGCCAGGAAAAATGAAGAGCTGAAGGAGTAATCAAACATTTCCTTTTGGTGTTTGCTAAATTAGGTGGTTCAAAATTGTGTTTTAACTTCAGTAATTCTCCATATGTCAGCATAGATGAGCTTTAAAATATATATATAAAAACAGTAAGACAGAGCAGCACATCTTATTTTCACATCTTGTGAGAAAAAACAGTGAGGAAAAGTACCTAGGGACCACCAAGCATGCTGGAGCTTATTTTTCTCAGATTGTTCAAAAAAAATGGAAAAAAACCAAACCAAGCTCTAGAAATCAGGCTCAGAGGGATGCCTTGAAGCCCCTGGACTGCTCGGTCCACCCCTGTGCCAGCCCATGCCTGGACCTCTACCACTAGGTAAGCCATACCGTGGTGGCAGGGGCTCCAAGGTGATGGATACCCTGAGGAAGGTGCCTTCGCTGCCACCTGGATCAGGAGCTGGTCTTACCTAAGGTGGCAGAGGTTCCCCATGGCCAAAGCGATGGGACCAGCCTGCAAAGTCGCACCCTGCTCCACCGGCTGCTCTGTAACCAGAGCTACCAACATGTCTCTCTGTCTCTCCCCAAACCCAGGGCTTTCATCACGCAGGCAGTAAGCCTATCCTGATGGTTCTGCTCTTCCCAGGGGTGAGCAGAGCTGCAAAGGCTCAGAGAGGAGGAAAAGGTGTTTCAGGAGTTACTAGCCACACCTCATCCATCCCTTTTCACTTGTTCTTCATGGACCTGGTTCTTCTCACCTGTTGCATGGCTGCAGTTCATCAGGAGCTAATGTTTTAATAGGGAAAATACGTGTGTAGGACAAGTCTTCGGCAGAGTTCGGTGATGGTTTTAGGGGTACCTTTGCCTAGAAGAATGCATCCCTAATAACCTCCCAATTAGGTTCAGTTGTGTTTGCTCTCATATCAGATATTTTGGTGCTAGGGGAAAAGATGGGATTGGGAAGAGGGGGGCTAAATTCAGAACCACACCAGACAAGGATGAAGCACTGATGCCCACCCTTTCCCCCCAAGATCTCAAGGCTGGCATGCTTGCTCAGGGCATGGGAGGCCACGTCGTCCCCCCAGTGAGCAGATCTGGGCTCATTTCTGCCAAAACAGGGTCCTTGTTCCTAGGACATGAGAGCAGGGATGAGTAGTTCTCAATGCCTCCTCTCGAAGACTCTTCACTCAGTGCAGGTGAACCTGGTGCCAGGCAGGAAGCGGAAGGCAGATGGCCAACATCAGCATGGGTGCCCAAAGCACCCGCTGAGGGATCCTCCCCGCTCCCTGCCTCAACAGCTACTTACATCTTTTCTGTAGAGTAGAAGAGCTACTCCACCAGAAGGGATTCAAAATGCCCAGCAGCCTGATGATTAGAGTACTCTTTAAAAATGCAACACTGCTTTCGGTTCATGTCCTAAAAATCAAGCAGAGCTTAGCTCTGAATTTTGCTCTCCTGAATCCAAATGCTGTGAGCATGATGCTGCAAGGAGCTCTTGGCAAGTTATGCCTTTTCACTGGAGCTGTTCCACGTGATGTAAATAGCCTTAAACCATCAGAGAGGCTATCTAAGTGAGCAGCTACTGCTTCACCTCTGCAGCAGGACACCTATATTCCTGTTTACCAGACATACCATTTGATTAAACACCAAACGAGATCAGGTCAAGAAGAATCTTAAAACAGGACAAGATGTTCTTATTTAGTTCCTCCAAGACACAAAACCTTCAGCTGTCCATTCTGGTTGCCCAAACCAGAAACTACTCCTGATCTCCAAGCTGGTCCCAGACCGGGGAAAGGTCATTCTGCTCCATTGTTCCTCCCACCAGCAACAACCCTGGAGATAGTTAGAAGGTGCATCCTGCAGAGGCATGCTGCAGCACACAAGCATACTACTCCAATAGCTACCCAGTTGCATACTGGTGCCTAAACAGCTGCACTGGGATCGCTCTTATCAAAGGGAAATGAGATGAGCATCAGCACAGCAGTGATGCATCTTTCCACCTTAGCTGATGGCAGGTGAGCATGTGCAGAGTGGGAGTGCTACTTGTGGATTGATGTCTCCTGGGAAAGCCACAGCCCAGAGATTTCATGCCTGTTGGAAGCTCTGCCTGTGCAAGGTGAAGACTGTGCTGTCACACAAGTAGCAGCGTGCACCGCTCACAGGTGAGCCGGCTTCGCTGCTCTCAGTAAAGACACTGCTGCCCTGAGGCAGTTCAGTTCCCTCTGGTACATACATAACTCCCCAGTGTGTGTTTTATACCTCTCCTCAGTGCCTGAACCAGGGGTTAGGAGTCTGTTAAAGCCACAATTAAAATGGCAAACTTGGGTATTTTTCCTCTTAGAGAACTCTTGAATTCCTGACAGACGATGGGTAGGAGCGGCAGGGCTGGTGGGAGAGGTAATTTTTCTTACTAGCCCCTCTGGGAAAACAGAGCAGCTTTCAGGATTTCATTTGCCATTAGATGATTGCTAACAAAAAAAAAAAAAAAAAAAGAGTCATGTGTATTTTCTTGCAGCTATATCATTTAGTCTAACAGAAGACTACACCTCCCAAAACATCTGCCTCCCCCTGCCACTGCTTAAGCAACCCCCACTGCTCAGCTCCAGCCCTGGAAATAGGTTCTTTTAGCTCAGGAGGTCACCAGGCTCAGGTTTTATATTTCAGGCAAAACAGCAGACATCAAGTAAGAATTACTCAAACCTCATCCCCTTTCTAGGTCACTCTGCACCCCATCACCACCCCAAAGAGATGCTCCCCCCAAACCCAGCAGCCCCACTGAACCCCGTGATGCCAACGATTATTTGGGGCTTATTTCACACCAACCCTTTGAGATCTCATGTGTTGCTGGACATCCCGACATGCATAGGCAAGTTTGTTCCCTGCAGAAGGACCTGGGGACTGAAATGGCTTTAAGGTCTGCTGCTAGCAGAGATGCACAGCCTGCCTGTCCCTGCCTGTGTATCTCAGGGCTTGAGCCAGCCGCTCTCCCAGCACCATCAGCCCAGGATGGAGGCAGGCAGGCAGCCGGTGTAACCCCTCTTGCTGTGCATCGCCTGCTGGGATTTCCCAGCTTGGTTTCCAGCAGTACAGGGCAGAGGCAGAGCTGGACTCCAGATGCCTGTAACTGGGCCAGGGTGTTCACGCTGCCAGGCCGGCATCAAAAACCCTCTCTGGAATTAAGGATCAAAGACAGGAAGGGAATTTAGTGAGTACAAAACTTCCCATTGACTCCTGCAACTGCTTCCACATGAAAAGAGCCAAGCCTGGCTCCCACTTGAATCCTCTGCTCTTTAGCAAAGCTACAGCTTCTCAGTGCAGCCCCATGCAGAGAGATGCTGGTGCAAGCTTTGCTGGGCAGCACAAACCTTTTGCTGCCCTTTCCTCGCATTGCCAGGCGCTGCCATCACCACAACGGGCAGCACCCAGCCTGCAAACCTGCCAACCACATGCAACACAATTGCTCTAAGCTGCTACAGGGTCTTTGCATAGATTACCAGGAGGGATGCATTAAAATATTTGAGTCCAGGCATGGAGCAGCAGCAGAGAGCAGACAAGGGTCCAAAAGCAGCTTCATGCAAGACAGGCAAATTCTGCTGAGCTTGGCAGGCTGCAGAGGAGGTGGCTTGGAGGCAGGAAGGGGCTTATAAAGCTTCCTCTATCTCCAGGTGCAATTTAGCTAAATTATGTCACAAAGAGTAGGAAAAACATCACAATGAACTGCACCAGGACATTCATTTCCAAGGAAGCCCAGGGCACAAGAAAGGAAAATATTGATTAGAACTGGCTGCAAATTTTCTGGAAGAACAGTTTTCTGACAGAAAATGACAATTTGATCATATCAAAATTCCCTGCCAGAATGGGTCAAACTCATAAAAACTTCATTTAGAAAAACAGTCACAATCTGTCTTATCATTGGGTTGAATGTGTTTGTTCTTATTCTGAAACCACATTTACTTTCATTGTAAGACCCATGCCAAAAATAAATTCTAAAACCAAAATAAACATATTTTTATTTCACCCCAAACAAACCATTTTCATTGTACCGGAAGATTCATATTTCAGCTTTCCAAATGTAGATTTTGACATTGCAAAATATTTTTGCACCGTGAAAACTCCAGGTTCTGCCCTGACTTTGAACTGGTATGAGTACTTTTTGCCTAAGAGGGTTAATAATTTTAACTAATTCTACACAGTATTTGTAATATTTGTTTTAATTCTTAAAGTGAAATCAACTGTAATCATACCTCTCAACGAGAATGGGTGAGGCTGAGGCTAGCTTAGGTGTGCTTTTGTGGAAATATTTTCTTATTTGGTAGCTTGGGGGTTTGGTGAGGTTTTTTCTTTGTTGGGTGGGGTTTTTTTAAGTTATTTGCTACAAATCATGGCAAGATCCTGTTCCAGAAGACTGGAGATCCACTGACAGAATCCCTCCATCTCCAGCAGACCCAGGTGGGGCTGCAGAGTATGACCTGTCCCCATGGATGGGTGGCAGCGAGCCCCCTAACTCTTCTGAGCAGGAACATGCCATGGGAGCACTGGGGTCTCAGTTTTCCAGATGTTGTCAAAAATAGAGCAAAAAACTGCAGAGTTAATAGTAACAAAAATTAAGCAAAATACCTGAGGACCAGAGTCACAACAGTATTTATGCCTCTAACTCCTACTGATTTCAAAGCAAGCCAGGAACCAAATCTTTTGTGGATCCAGGCCAGGGATATTATTTCTCACACCTGTTGTGTCCTCTCTGTTCTTTTCCCTGTTTTTCTTTTTTTTTTTCCTCCTCTCTCCTGTCATCACACCATTTATTTCATTCACCATCGCCTTTGCCTTGTTCCCTCTGGTATTCTGAAGGCATTAATTTAATTTCCATTTTTCAGACATTAAAAGCATTTATTTTGAATTCTGGTGCCTTCAGAACATGAAATCAGCCTCAGCTGCACTTAGAAAACAGCAGCTTGATCTCATTATACACCTGTTCTTCGCACCGTATTAAGACAGAGGGGGAAACCTAGCTGCCTTTCAAATAACCCTGTTCATTAACCACACTCCACCTTCAAAAGCTGAATGCGGAGGACACACCACTGGGTCCAAACCCCACTGCTCACACTGCATCCCTTCTGCTACTTGGGTTTCAGAGAAGGCCAGGATTGGTGAAGTCTGCACGGAATTTTTTCTAGCACTCAGTTTTAGAAGTGGCCATGGAGTGACTGACAAGAAGGATGGAGCCAAGGGCTTCCAGAGCAGAGGGGACAGGGTGTGCCCTCATCTCGACCTGGTGCCACAGAGCCACCTTGTCTCCCCAGAAGAGACATGTTCTCGTGGATCTCGCTGGGACAAGGTAGGAAATTCCTGCCCCGGTTGGAGGCAATCATCCCTCCTCAGGGATGTATCTCTTAATGCAGCTCAGCTCAAACTGCCACTGAGACAGAACTAAGCCAGCCTGTTCTGCTCTGCCTGCAGCAAGCCAGGAGTAAGATTTGGATCTGGGTTTGGGTGACCTTATTTCACCTCCCTCCATTCCCCCTTAAAGATGTGGTGCATTTTCCTATGATTTTCCCTAATGTTATCTCCTAAAGGGGAATGGGAACCTGCAGTTGAGGGTACTAATTTCTCATGCCAACCTTCCCCAATCAGCAAAAACATGTCTGCAAGACTTCGCACGAAGCACCGTGCCATACGCATGCAGCCTCAGCAGCTCGTCCTATCTTGCAGAATAAACGTATCCACCACCATCTCAATAAGCTTATGCCATAGATCCAGGCTCCACAGGGAGTAAATCCCATGGAGCCATGCCCCAGGCAGAGCCAGCAATGGATCTCACCCCACTCCTCAGAGGCTCACCACCGCAGGGACTCACACGCCGAGCATCATAAGCAGTTTATAATCTGGGCAATGTAAGCACCACCACGCTAAACCCACAGAGCGTTCCCTGCATTGTTCACCAGTGCTGAGTGCGAATTCCACAGCAATGTAAGCAGCGGCGTGAGTAAGACCTGACTTAGCATGGCTCCAGGGAAGCAGACGGCACCTATGTTATACATACAATAAACTCAGCCAGCTTTTGCAGGCTTTGCCATTCAGATTGCTCAGCACTGGTATTTCCCTTGTGCGTACACTAACACACACAAGCTGCACAGGCCTTTGGTCCTTGCTTATCGCAGCAGCTTTACAGGTTGATTAGGATTTGAGGTATTTTTAGCCTTTATCCTAAAGTGAAAAAGCACCCAACCAAAAAAACAAAACCCAAAATCATTAGACTGAGAACTATCAGTAGTGATTAACAAAGAGAGAAACAACAAATGAACTCCCAAAACACAGGAGCCAGGAACAATATAGGGTAGCTCTTTGAAAAGAAAGCTTTTCATCAGCCTCAGCATGGCATCGAGCCATTCCTCTGATACATCATTTCCCTTGTCTGACACAAAAAACACCCTGGTATAAGGTCTATCTCCCCTAACAGCCAACAAACTTTTATCATTAAAAATAAAGCAGGATAATCTACTGTTAATATGATGTGAATGGAGACGAGCAGACACTGCCAGGGCCTCGGGGTCATACCCAGGTCTCCCCCAGGTGCCAATCCAAGCACCCAGTTGCTGTTTCACCAACAGCTCCCACAGCACTTCGCATCGCTGCCGGTGGATTGCTGTTAGCTCCTCTCTCCCACCCAGGCAGACAACCTGGAGAGACAGTAATTGCCTTGCCCAGCATCCTGTAACAAAGCCACTGGAAACCTGGGAGAAGGAGCCCAGGGACACCTGGCTCCTTTCCCTATATTTTTCCCACTGGATCAGAGTGGCTCATTCATTCCCAGCCCATGCTGCATCCACTTGTGTCGTCCCCCCCGGGCTCCCTCTCCTCCCTAGGAGGGACTTGGGAGAGGACCCCTGCTCTGCGAAGCGCTTAAGCACATGCTCAGAGTTGAGCTTGTACAACAGGGACGTACTGAAGGAGTTGATCAAGTGCAACGGCTTCCCAGAATAGTAAGGAGACAAAGGCTAATGCAGTATATAACCACTGGAGAGTCTGTGAGGTCTCACACACCCTAAGAGCGATAAGGGTCTGCTCAGCTCCCGTGGCCCTTCCCACCCTGGGCCCATGGGTGAAGCTGTCCGGGCATGGGAGAGCTCACCGGCTCCACCTGGAGCCTTCAAACCAGACAAAGATCAAATCCCCCAGCCTGGATCCTGCACCCATCTCCAAGCTCCCTCTACTGTTCCCAAGTGCATGTTACAGTCCCCGATTCCTCTTTTCTGTCGCAGCAAGACCACAGCAGAAATGATGTCCTGCTGCCACCGAAAGAGACTTCCACCTAGGTGGGTCTATCAGCAAGATCAGTGGCAGCTGCACCAGGAGTAGGAAACAGAGCAGCAAGTACCTTCGGAGGCGTTATCTGGGGTGAAGGTAATGAAATGTGAAAAAGCAGAAACACTCGGGATGAAATAAGGAGGGGGGGAGGAAGAAATCACCCTGCTGCAAAGGGGTCAGATGTTCTGCTGAAAAGCAGGGAAAGCAACAACATTAAATAAGTGACTGAGCTGCAAAATAACTGTCCGAGTCAGGGTTCCTCTGTGTCTCTGTTTCCCCCAAGGCGCTGCCCAATTCTTCTACTTTAGCAGTTATATTGCCATCCGCAAAACCCTCCAGCAAATGCCCAGGGCATCTCTCAGGGTTAGCATGAACTCTAGTTCTTTTCCTGCAGGTCCTCGATCTCAAACCCATCTCAGTGACTTGCAGTCACCAGCCTGTCCCCAGTTCAGAGACACAGCAAAGGAGGGTGACCAGCACTGCTGTCTGTATCCCACGTGAGGAGCAGTGCTCCCACCT
Organism: Haliaeetus albicilla; assembly: GCF_947461875.1. Taxonomy (NCBI): domain Eukaryota; kingdom Metazoa; phylum Chordata; class Aves; order Accipitriformes; family Accipitridae; genus Haliaeetus; species Haliaeetus albicilla. The sequence continues at coordinate 12,581,994 of NC_091508.1, read as the reverse complement.
GCCTCTGCCCGGGCCGCCTCAAAGCATGGCCCCAGCTAGGCTTCCTCCTGGCCATGGGGGAAGACACCACACACCCCAGAAGAGCAGCAGGGTCCGGCCTGACTAATAGCAGGAGCAACAATAACCCTCCAAGGTCCACTGCAGCCTTCAGCAAAGACTCAGCAGAAAGGGAGTTATATTGGAATATCCTGAATTCCTGTGGTTTTCCAGACTCTTTAGAGTTGATTTCATGCAAACTCAACCCAAATGACACTCATTGTCCCTAAGCAGTTTACAATCCACCATGCACTTGGACCAGCCTCATAAATTTCAATATGTTTTTTAGAGGAAATGAAAGAATGCAGCTACTATAGCTCAAAGATAAATAGATGTTTACTTGGATCATTTGTCGCCTGAGTGGGTTGGAACTGCATCTTCCTATGTGAAGCAGCACAAAAGGAAGCCACAGGTTCTTATTATTGAGAGGACTAAAGACAGCACACCCCTGCTGCACGGCATCCCCCAGCTACGCAGACTTCTACCAGTGCCTGCCTCGACTGGTAAATGATTCATCTCAATCTCCGGAGGATTTTTCTGGTAACTGCTGCAGATCCACCTTGGGATGACAGAGCAAAACTAACAGAAAACCAATCTCGTCACTTTTTTTCCCACCGAAAAGACATAATTTCAGAATTAGGATATCAGAATCAAAGCTAAGGATGATCTGGCTCCTTACGCAGAGATTTTTTTTAAACCTGTTTTCAGCTGACAATGTTAAAGTTGCTGCCCATAGATTTATTGGTGAAATTTATGAGCCAGTGAGGAAAGCCACCAAAAGAGGAGGAAGCAGAATCAATTCCAAATCTCAGGACAAGAAACATGTTTCAGTGGGATTCAGAGGTGTTCAAGTCAGTAAGCCCGAGAGAAAGAAGCATGAAATAAATACATATACCCTCTAATCCCTAAGATACTTTGGAGGACACCAAGCACTGTGCTGCAAACTATAAGCAATAACTCCTAAAGGACAATAAGACCCTGTTACCAGACAGATAAGAAATGAAGATGAAAGCAAGAAAGAAGCATGATAAGTTAAACAAATACAAAAACATGTGTCATAGCATTTATGAGGGGAAAAGATAGGAAGAACAGTTTTCCTTCACCAGAGCTTTATTTACAATTGACCCAAACAAAAGAGGCTGTTCCCCAAGTCCCCCCAGGTGATGGCTGTGGTGCCTGCACGCGTGGAGCCGAGGATCCCAGCCATCAGACCGACCCCACTGCCTCCTCAGCACACCTACAAGGTGCCCAGCACATCCCCAGCATCTCCCAAAGGAGCCTGCTGGCTTTTCAGCTCAACCTTTGCTCATGATGCTACTGGGACAGTTTAAGGCACCTGGAAGAGGACTCGGTCGGGCACGCACAGCCACAGCTGTTCATTCCCACCACCATGTTCCAATGTTCAACAACATACCCATATCTAGCAAGGTTTCATGCCCTAACATGGACCACACAAGCTTTTCTGGTTTAGACATGGCACTAAAGGGGCCTTCCTCAAAGTCCACCTCCAAAGCAGGAACAACGAACGCATGAAGCATCATATGTCCACGTCTGAAGAAAAGGGCAGTGGTTGCCACCACCTTTGCCTAGACCTGCCTCCCTTTTGCCCAGCAGCTAACTCTGGAGAAAACATCCTCCTGCAGCTGTGACGAGGGATACGCACACTGCTGTCCTCCCACGGCCATCTGAGGGGCAAACCTCTGCCTCCAAACCCACCTTGGCAGGGCCACAGACCAATGACAAAGAGAAAAGAGAGGAAGACGACTCCAAAATTGTTTCTAAGTTCAAGAGGCATATTTCCAGTTTCTTGGAATTTATAGGTATGTGTGTGTGTGCATGTATATATAGCTCTCTTTCTCTCTCACACACACATCATTTTTTACACCAGCTTCTTGTCATTCAGCACCTGGGGAAAACAGGAGGTTTATTCTTTATTCTGAGTCATTTCTCTCTTCAGCACGAACACGAAGCTCAGCAAGACCTGGTCTGCCAGATATGCCGAGCTATGCACAGACAGCGCTGCCTCTGCAAAGGCCGCCTCCTCCTCCTGAAAATCCATTTAGAAATTCCTAAAAAGAATCATTTACTAAAGAAAAAGGAAATCTGAGGCCACAGTGAGAGAGCCATGATTATCAGAAAGGCAGTGAAGGGCCAGGGCAGACATCCTGCTCCGGGTAGAGAGCACAAGGACTAAGCAAACGTCACCTGAGCCACGGACTACACATTATCAAGGAAACCTAGCCAGCATTGCTTTGATAATCCAAACCATTTACCCTAGTCCATGAGAACAGAGCACTGATGGGGGAAGCTGGCAGGAGGCAGAGTCAGGGCCAAGTGAGAAATAAGAACCAGAACACCTGGCTGCACAAATGGTCTAAAACATCCCAAAATAATTAGCTCCTCAGCATACTTCGTTTATCCCTTGCAGCAGGAATAAATGAAAATGAATCAGTATTTAACCAGCAACTTGGAGCCTTTAATACAGAAATATTTTCAGGCTGGTAAGGGGGGGGGGAGCATAGCTCCAAATTTCCACCAAGTTCTCAGGGGCTGGATTAACACAGCAGTAAAAATAAAAAAAAATAAAAATAAAAAAAAAAAAAAAGGATTGAATTGGAACACCAAATCAAGAGACTTTATGGGATCTTTTTTTAACATTCAGCTCAGTTTTGGTTCCAGCAATGGGCAATGCAGGGAGGTTATTGCTTCCAGCCTGGCCCTCAGGTGAAAAATAACCCACGAGGCCACAGCCTGGCAGGGTGGCTCAGAGCAGGGACAGACAGCGGCTGGGCAGGGCTGGAGACAAGGAAGGATGGCCAGTGCTGAGCAGAGACTGTGACAAAGGCTGTACCGGACTCACTCAGCCCTGCTCGATGGAGCCAGATGCACAAACCTCATACACAAAGAGATCACGATGGTGAGGAACATTACAGACAGCCAAGCAGAGTACAGCTTTCTCTTGCAGCACTGTGCTGGTCCTGTCAGATTTGCACCTGGCAGCATTCAAAGCTCAAATTCATTTTGGAAACACTTCCAGAAGTTCTCCAAACCAGTCTGAGTTCTTCAACTACTTGCCCTTTATGTTGTCTGCCTCTATCAGAAGGAAATTGCCCACAGCTATCTCTGCAAAAGCATTCTTCAAGTGAAGCCTCAAATTTTCCTCTATCCTAGGAAGCCACCTGTGGAAGACTCCTCCAATATCCACCACCAAGGCATCCCTCACCTGAGCATCCTCATCCTCACCTGGAGCGAGCTGGCTGGGACAGGACCACTCAAACTACAGCTGAGGTTAAAAACCCAAACAAATGGAGAGGAAAGACCAGGGGGCAATCAATAGGGAGGAATTAGTTCTTTTAGCAGTTCCAGCTCCATCAGGCATGAAAGTTTAGGATGCTTTCGGGGGAGGGAAGATTCCTGTCTCAAGGCAAACTGGCCTACTCACTCTATTTATAGACAAGAGGCAGCTTTTTAGCCCTGCTGCGGCTCAGCAGAGCCCACTTAGACGTTCTGCACGTTACGCAAGTGCTCCAAAGCCAGGCTGGTCCCCTGGCCCAACTACAGGGGGTGGCTACCAGGAGCATGAGGAGATATGCCAGGTGGGCACTCCTGCCCTGCATGGGACAAGGGTGGCAGAGCCAATCCCCCACTGCAGGCACCATGCTACAATGTGGGGACAACAGCGAGAAAGACTGAAGCACAAGACATGCCTCTTCTCCACTGGCATAAATTGGGCTCGGAAAAGCAATGTAGTGCAGAAAACGGGGAGCCCCAGCTTTCCCTAAACCCCTCATCTGGGAAGCATGTGGAACTGCAAGGAAAAGGAGGCAGAAAATGGGATTATTTGAAACCACCTATACTGAAAGGAATGGCAACAAATTCTGATCTTTGGCCTAAATACCACTGGCTGGCTGTTCACCATGGGGCTGCTCAGGGACAGGATGGGGCCATCTCCTCCTCCCTAGCCAGCTGATGTCCAGCGAGCAGAACAGAGGCTGCTGCAAGCAGGACTTTGGCCTTCAAGGTGGTGTCTCTGCTTTTGGGACAAAACAGCCACTTTGGTCACAAGACGTGAAGTTGCACAGGAGGCAGATGTCAAGTAGCCACCGTGAGGCAGCCAAATTAACTAATACTCATCTTCCTTCTCCTTATCTTTCCAAAGCAAATTTAGCCTTCTAAAGAACTCTTTGCATGTCTCCTATCTCAGCTATTAACAACAAGAGTAACAAAGGGAGCCATCAACGGGAATTTAATCCTGGTCTTTTAGAACAGGGTCGCAAGCATTTGTAAGCACAAGTCTTAGGAATCCAGCCTGCTCCTCATTCACAGTCAACCAGCACAAGAAAGGCACGCTTAACAACAAATTCTTATAAATCTCATGCTAGTAGAAGCACTCAAGACTGAAAATCTGTGTTTTTATAAGCAAACCCCAAACCTAGGTACAGTACACATATATAAACACCGAGCCCTTCCTTACATCCATCAGCCCTGCCTTTGGGAGCTTGCCATGGGATTGAACGGGGATGAGATCAAACTGAAGGGCCTTGAGGGTAAGCTGGTGCCCAGCAGTGAAATGGGAATGATCTGTCTTTCCACAGCATCTGCCACCTTGCCCAGTGCAAGGGACTGAAAAAAAGCCACCAGAGAAAAACATTTAAATCTCAACAAGATAAATTACCAGCCAGTGTCAACTCCTGCAGAGACAGGGGCACTTAACACACCGAGCGGTGGTTAGAGCTGGGCTTGCTAAACACAACATGGCATAATGCTTTCTAGGGACAATTCACCAAGACCCAGGTATTTCCTGGACATCTCTCATCACCCCACCAGTGTGCCTTATTACTTCTTTATCATCCTTAATTAACCTTTGAGAAACTGGTTAATACTCCAAATCCAAATGCCACAAGAATTCATCCTGTGATAATCATAACCTTTGGGCCAGAGGCGACAATCAAGACATCACTCAGGAGCTTGTTGTTAACCTTGACCTTCAACACAAATGGAGCAAGATTCATAGTTGCATCAAGCAGCTACTGGGTGGATCTGCAAGAAGTCAGCCTTCTCCAGCATGGCTCATAACACCTGCAGAGACACCTTCAAATTTATCTTCTAGACATGTCCCTAGCTAAATTTCTCCAACATCACCACGGCACGTCCTGTGGCATAGGATGCCAAGAGGCAAGAGGACATCTATGCTTGCTGGGGCTGAACAATGCCATGCCATGCCGCAATATCCAGCATAACTCCAGAACCAAAACCAGCAGCAGCACATGAGCACAGCCCTTTGCCTGAACCAGTCACCTTTGCTGGGAGCAGGAGCAACTCAGCCAGGGCAGAATGGTCCCTGCTGGTGACACCCAGGCTATTGCCCCGGAGGGTGTCACACTGGTGCGGTCATACATGGCTCACACCATGCCAGCTCGGGTCCCTCTGACACAGCATCGCATCCCACAACATCAAAACTTCCCCCCTCTGGCACCTTGGGCTGTGCTTCCAGACCCTCCAGCTGAACAAACAGCCCCGATGCCTCCTACACATAGTTAGCCTAATTAAAGGGGGAAATGTGCTATGCTGCTGCTCACTACAGGCACACGAAGAGAGAAACATCAGACGGCTCGGTCGGAGACCTGCCGTCAGCTGGTCTGATGCAGCAGGAGAGGAGAGGCTGCAGCAAAGGGAACGGCCCGGATCAGACACAAATAACCCGAGGCACCGAGGGACTGACCCAGGCTGAAATGGAACCAGCAATTAACACATGCTCTTCACTATTCATCATTAAACTAATCTTCCAGTGGTTACTAGAGACAATGAAACGAGCTTTTAGTCCTTGCTGAAGGCCAAGAAATGGTTGAAGTAGGCATCGGACTAGCGTTTCAGGCTGCAGAGGGAAGCAGTGGTCTGGGGTTTGCCAGGCTGCCTTGGACCCGCGTTGCAAGTCCTCACAGCAAAACCTGCAGGCAGGCTGGTGAATGCGATGGGTTGTAGGAGACACCTGGGAACTGTCCGTGCACAAAAGCGTGGGTCTGCTGCAGTAGCCCAGCTGCTTTTGCTCTGGCCTTGGGGTGGGAGATTCAAAGAAAACACAAGCACAAGCAACCCTTCTGGGTGTGGGAAGGGGTACAGATGGCTGAGACTGACACTTCAGGGAGGAATGTGGGATCTTAGCAGGTTCCTGAAATATTACCTTTGTCTGTCTAACAAGAACTGTGTGAGAGCTGAGTGTGTCCCAAAACAAATGCTCCTAATGAGAGTGCTAGCAGAGTCAGGGAAAGCTCTAACATACCAGGTAAAGACTGAAAAGGAAATGAGGACCCTAGTTTGCAAGCACATGTGCACACCAAGGTAAGAGTCACAGGTCAAATTTTAATATTTGGCAGTTCATTGCCTCTGTGTCAGACTCCGTCACAGCAACACAATGAACATGGCATCAGTCCTTACAGGGAGATGACACCAAATGACAACCAGCCTTTATTTACCATCTCCCAGAGTGCAAAATCCACTCTTGAGTTCAGGGCGGAGAGGAAGAAGAAAGGAAATCTGATAGCAGTTCAGTGACTTAGAGTAAGGGGCTCCACACACGGGCTCTCGAAGGCTTTTAGCCAGTGTGTGCCTCAATTTCCCCATGGGTACAAACAGGGATTAGTAACAGCAGTCTTCCAACTTCCAGGGATTCTTGCAAGGCTGAGTTAGTATCTTCAGATATTCCACTAAAGGAAGTTAAAAGCATGTAGCATTGTTCAATTAACACTTGAATATATTTGCCATGTAGCTACAGTGTCATAAGAAGTGCTATTTTGTAGGAAACAAAGGTGTCCTTCTCCAGGTCTAGAGAGAAATTACCCTCTGTTGGATGGTGGGACGTAGCAAAGCAGCAGTATCAGTGTCTGTCCTTACTCCTCCTTCCTACACAAGGGCAATAGCTTTTAATGTGAAAAATTAATAGAACAATGCTGAATATCAAAGATAATGCCAAGTACGTTGTCTATAAGATACTGGCAATGCAGCTGCCTTCTCAGCAGTGCCCTGAGTTGCTCCAACAAGAAATAACCAGATTTCCACTGCACCAGTGTTATCCTCCAGTGGACTAAACACACCTTGGGTAGAAGGCAAGGTAACTGCCACTTTCATCTGGGAAAGCTGAGTACAGGTCAGCTGGCACAGCCCAGGAAAGGCTTCCTCCATCCATCCCCTTACCCCTTCTCCCCAGGCTTGCTGAAGTGTTTCACATCTCAGCTGGGAAGGCAGCAATGTCCACACACAAACATGGGCTGCACTGCCTGGTCAAAGCTATGGTGAGAGAGTCTCATTGTCTTATGGTTACGGGGGGAAGATACTGCCAAGAAAGCAAGCAAAATAAACCATTTCTTTTTTGTTCTCTTAAAGATCAACTGCTTCGGGTGAGGACATGACAGTTTCCTTAAAGCTCTAAATGCATTTGATTCCTTTTAGATATTAAAAGAGAGGATCCCTCAGGGACTGACCAAACCCAGTTTTTCCAGGCCAGTCAAGTGGTTTCTCCACACCAGCTCTGCCCTAGCACATCCACTGGCAGCACACGCTTCAGGGGTTTGGAAGAGAACATTTGCCAGTAAGCCTGTGCCAATAATTAGGCTGTTTCTCGCAGTCTTCCCTGTCTGGGATCTACCATACAAACCGGCTTCTGGCCAACACAACTCAGTTTGTGATTCTTCCCTCCTCCTTTCAGGGGCTTTAAGCTGCCTTAAATCACTTCCAGCCTGCTATCAGGGACTTTATTCACTGTCATTTGCTAGGTGGTGCTAATGAGCTCAGCATCGTTCACAACATCCTCCTGTGTTCCTGCTACCTGTAACAACCCTTACAAACCTCAGGGCTCAACAGCCAGGACCTCAGAAAAGTTTCACCTCCAAACACGAAGCCTTCCTTGGTCTCCATGCCCCATCTAATGCTGTCCAGTAGAGAAAGAAATATAATTTAGTGCCTTTTCTGCAATGGGTTGCATATGCACAGAGGTACCATCCTTATCCAGCATCCAGGAGAGCCAGAAGGACTCTATGTTCCCCAATGGCCATCAGCTCCAGGACCAACATCTAAGGTTACTAAGCAGTGTCTCTTGGGAACACAGGTCAGCCATAGGCCCTGTTCCCTTCCAGAAAACCCAATTATTCACCTAATGGGCAATTTGCTGCCATCTGGACAATCAGAGCTCAATTTGCAATATGCCAGACATCCCAATGAAGTCAGTATTTGGCACCAATAGGGTGCTACCACTGCCTGACACTACTGGAGAAGTGGATGCTGACGAGCATGACAGCACAAATCAAATGAGCGTCAGAGTTTTCAGATGGATATTCTCAGTCTGCTTAGCAAGCGCTCATCCTCTTCCCTTCAAGAAGAATGTAGTTTGAGATACAGGTGTCGGGCAGAGCAGAGCGTGGGACACCAGCCTATATTCCGTTCCTTTCTCTCCAGAGTTAGCATCAGCTCCTAACTTTCATGGGCAACCAATTTATACAGATAAATGTCATTTTGCAATCCTGCAGGCTGAACAGAGCACAAAGCTTTTGGTCCCAAGCAGTTCTTTGGGAGAGTCAGTCCTTGGCACATGCACAAGATTTTCAGCAGCAATAGAACACCTCAAGATTGTTCCAGCAAAGATCAGGTCTATTTCAGCATCAGGTGTTAGTCACTGAGAATATCAAGGAAAGGAGATGGCTGTGAAAGCACCATTGTCAACAAATCCTCCCCTCCTTTGGCTGCTTGAATTACACCTGTAAGATCACAATCAGGATTCGCTGCAAAGAATCAGGACTCTGAATCAAAACTCCCTGCCAAGGCCCAGCAACCAAAGACAGAAGCACTGCCCTAATAAAGGAGCACAAAACATGCTGCTGATTTGATTTTATTAGCTCTCAGAGAAGCACAGAGTCCCACTAACCTCTTTCCCTTTCAGTAGCTGACCAGTGACAACGTGCATCCATACGAAGGTGCGCTAATATAAGGACTGTAGAGAGGCACGAAAGTTATGGGGATTTAATTATCCTACTTTTTGACACTGAGGTGGAGCTGAGGACTTGGCAAAGGACGTGAATGAGTGTGTGCATGCAGGCTCGGATGACTGAGCCCGGTGCCGGTAACCATGTGGATAAGCGAGTACGTCTGAGCGAACAAGTGGGCTAGAGACGTGTGCGCTACGACAGCAGCGCTATGCATACCTAACTGCTCCCTGCTAATCTTTCATCCCAAATTCAACACAGGCTCATTTTCAAATTCTGAATTGCAAAGGGCCCACAATCACACTCAGCAGGAAAAAAAAAAAAAAAGAAAAAAAAAAAGAAATCAGACATGGGAAAGGAGGACCAGGGAACAGGAAGCCAAACAGAACTATTTCCAGAAGGAATAACAGCCATATGGAAAAAGTTACCAAGATGATGAATTCTGCCTTCAATATGTTCAAGAAAGAAAATCCATCAGACCCAGTCTGGGGGTGGCCAGATCCTTCAAGAGGGGGAAAAAAAAAAGCTGCCACCCCAACTTGAACTTGAACATTTGGTGTTTCATTTGCATCTTGGAATGAGGCAACTGTTACCATTCAAACTTTCAAATCCTCTTGGATCTCTGCCTTCCCGGGTCACATTTGTGGCTCTCACATAACCAGGAATCCCCCCGCTACAATATGCTTCTCCTGGCTCGGCCCTGAAACCAAATTCCAGAGCAGCTGACATGGAAATTTACCATCAAACAACTATTAAAGTTTTACCTCAGGCTGTAAAAACTGGTTTATGTGCTCTGCATAAAAAAATTTAAATATGCACTCATCTCACGTGCTCTGTGGCATGCTGCCACAGAGCTTCACACTGCAGTCTCCTCAGATTTCGGAAACCAGGCTGGAGAAGCATAGGGATGGTAATTGAAGCCCCAACTCGACAAGTCTGCAACTCTCTGCTTATAGCCGAAGACTTGCTGGCTGCATTGCAAATTGCAAAATCCACCTGAACAAGCCAAGGCTATTTTCAGCCATTACTTAATTTAGCTTCGTGATTTCCATCTCACCCAGGCCTCTCCCTCTACTGCCACATCCAGTTTCATTACCCCACTTGAAGGACTGGGGGAAAGCAAAGCACAACAGAGCCACGGAAGGTTTGCACAAAGGCAAATCAGGGCAGAGTAACCCAGTAGCACACAAGCCGCCTACACACACTCTTATTTCTCTCTCCCCAATGCACAGAGATGCCCCCCCCGAGGCAATTCCACAATGTGGAACTGCCCCGTGGAGACACTTCTCTCTGATGCCTAATCTTCTAATGCAGGTACATCGTGCAAGTACTTAAAGTTAACTGGGATGAATCCAGGCTTTCCTCTAATTAATGGCAATTTCTTTTTCTATTTTTCATCCCAACTTCATCTTCTTTCTTCCTTTCCATGCAAATCACCACCCACTTGCCTCCAAGGGTGGACAGCCTTTGCCAATAAAAGTACCCAGCAGAGAATTAAAGCTAGAAACTATTAACCATCATTGGGTTTTTTCCATCACCATCAAGCTCAAAATCCTCTTCTATTCAAGCTACAAGTGGGCTGTTGTATATCTTCTGCAGATGTCTGTGTTCAAGGGAAAAAAATCAACTGCAACAAAATCCTCTTTTGGCTAATAAACAGAAAGTAATTGCAGTTTGTTTCTTTGCTGCAAAAGGAATTGTGCTATTGATGGCATTGGCTGAGAGTGCCTAATATGTATCGGCAACTTGTATCATTAGCTTTACGTTCTGCTGCTAAACCCTACCCACAGCATAACTACATCTCCCTTGATCACCTGTTTTGTCCACCTGACACCTAGACAGTGATGGCAGAGATTGTTATTCTTTCCCATTCCTTAGTATATCACACAACACAATGAGATCAAGCTTCTTTTTTCTAATCCCTACTCACTATATAACACAAAAAATAAGCGTAATTAGACATTCTCCAGTGCAGCAATAGTCACAACTGTGTGCTAAACTACGAGTCCCATGTATGAAATGTAAGGGAAGTTATTTTGCCCAAGATGCAGAAGTGATTTTGCAGTAATGAGGAATCCAAAGAGATTTTGCCACAAGCAAGGTTAAACAACGGCTTCTTCCTTTCTCCTCTATAAAGAAATGTGCTGATTAATTCGGAAGCAAGGTAAACAATAAACAGTGATTATGTGCATAGGGGTGATGATTCAGCCAAAGAAGCAGATCAGCATTTGAGTAACAGGCTACAAACATGTGGTTCATTTTCTCAATGACAATTCTCCAGTAAGCAGTGGAACAAGATATCTTAGATAGCCACCAGGCAACAACATGGTCCCAGCGTCAAGAGCTAACCACATGACCATCAACCCAAAGGACCGATGTGAAAGCTTAAAAAAAAAAAAAAATCAGCCCCATAGGGCATCACACATTCTAGGGCAGCAGTAAACATGGACCAGCTGGGACATTTCAACTAGCAATAGCATGGCAGTGCCTAGGAGAATATGTTGTGTCAAAAAGATCTTCTGGAAAAGTGAAAATGTATCAGGACACCTGCAAAACAGCTACTTTTTGCCTGCATAACCAAGCTCTGCAAAATGCAAATAGGTAATGCAAGAAAAACATGCTGGGGAAAGTTCTCCTATAAAGCCAATAAAACCCTGAGCCACTGAGGGGAAGAAGGAAATAATGAAGGAAAGCACTTGTGCTTCTGTTTTATGCCTCATATTTTCATTTTGCCTCATCACAACCCTGATTTGATCATGTCTGTTACTTGGATAAAGAGAAGATGGAAATGCTTTCTGTTGCATCAACAAAAACCAGCATGAAAGATAACTGCAAAGGCAGCAAGCCAGCTCCGAGGTAGCTGTAGGTCAATGTTGTTCTGCAGCACTCAACAAAACTGCATGGAATTGCAAAGAGTGAGATTTTGACCTCCTCAGATCTGTGATCGGAGTGATCTGTACTTAAAGCAGTTAGCTTGAGAGCCCATAATATTACTTTCAAATGCAATTACCTGTATGTGGATGGGGAAAGAGACGATGGCTGCATCTGCATCTGGTCCTTTGAGACTGTTGCTGGGCAGCTGCAAGTTGTACGAGGACGTCACTAGAATTGAAGGCACGTGAGGATGAGTCTGGTAAATTCACCTCCACGTCCATGGCTTGTTCCCTACCTGAGCATACCTGGCCCATCCAGCAGCACCGCCTGGCAGGCCCACTTTATCAGCTTAAACTCACCTGCCACCAACACAGCAGGTGTCTTCTAATAACACCTGCAAGTTTTATTATATTAGCAGCAACCAAGTGGTTAACTAATCTAAGAAATATATCCACTCTACTTAAGCAAAGCAGAAAGGGGGCCCCATGGTGTTGACAACTCTAACAGCAAATTAAGAAGCTAAAATAAAATGCACCATCAAGCAAGCAGCTGGAGTAAGGCCAGAAATTGGAAATAGATGTAAAGAAAACTGTATCAAGAAATCAGCTCCAAACAGGCTCATTGAGCTCAATTACTAGAAATTAGAAAAGGAAATGGAAAAATTTATATTGTAAGGACACGATGCATTATGTGGCATCAATGATGGCTGCTCTGTTTATTGTCTCTCTCCTAATCATGTTTTTATAGCATGGGATTTGCAACACCAGATCAGAATTATATTGATACAGGAGGACAGCTTGCCACTTCCAGGCAGAAATTCACAGCTTACATTTAAGACATCAAACTAGAAGTCAAATTCAGCGGCCGCGGTCTGTGCCCGTAACCCCGCTGACTTTGCCATGTGCTCACAGCTCAGCTCTCAGCCCCAACTCACAAGGCTGGAGACAGGCTGAGGAAGCCAGACAGTTTTCCAAAAGAGTTCCAAAAAGGATTCTTCTTCTAGATCTTGAGCCAGTACAGTCCTGCTTTGAAACTCTACTCTGCAGCCAAGAGCACTAAGAGAGAAGAGACGTTTATTTAAAAAGAAAAGAAAACCAAACAAACAACTCATGGGCAGCCATGCAAGTCCAAACAAAACAATGGGAAGGAAAAAGTACAGAAAGTTTGAGCAGCCAGAGTTATAAGAGCTGGCAATGCTGCAACCAGTGAGCAAACAGAAGCTGAGTATCAATGCCCACACTGAAGAGATTTGGGGTCCTATTATCCAGAAGCATTCAGACCTCCAAGCACAGCTCACAGCAGCTTCACCTCCCTGCCCGTGGTGCCAGCTCAGGTCTCTCCTTTCTCAGGACCTCTCCTGAGCCTGCCCATCTCCTCCCTCCTCCTCCAGACCAGGGAAAATCACTTGCTCTCTCAGCAGTGTCACAGGAGTGACCTGTAATGATGATTACCCATCTTGAGCTCTCGGAGGAGGGGAACAGGGTAGGCACAGATTTATTTTTACACCCCTACCTTCCCCTTGTAACCAGACCGAGATACTGCACCCGGCCAGCCAAACCTCACAACCTCCTGCTCAGGCAGGGTCAGGACTGGGAACCAGTCCACGTCTCACTCCGAGCTGTCACTTACTGCAGCACAATATGGCAAACCAAATACGTGCTAGGCTGAAAACCAGCCAGGATCATGTGGCAGCGAGTACCAAATCAAACATGACCCATGGCTAGCTCAATTCATCACTGCCTCAGTGCAAAGTGCTACCCATCTGATTCTGTAACATTTTCCTTTCCTTTGAAGTACAGTAAATGACTCTTCAAGTCACAGGAATAGGCACAAACTATCAGCTTAGGCTGATGAGCATAACCTGAGAATATTTTAAGAGAACAAATCCTCTTTGGCCGCAGTCAGTGGGGCCCAGAAAGATGCCACTAATCAGACAGAAAACCCATGTTCTCCTCTAGAAAGGTGCTGGCAACACTTTGAGTTTGGTTGACGACATGCAGAAACATGTGGACAAAGAAAGAAAAAAGCCCATGATGTCCATATATCACCAGACTCACTCACCTGGCTCAGCAGAGCACTGGAGCAGCCAAATCTTGCTCAATCTGCCTTTGCGACACATGGACCTTTCTCTCCAGATGTCCCAGAGACAGGACGGTTGGGAACATCACTGGAGTCTGAAGGTCTTTGTGTTTCCGGCACAAAGCAGCACTGCCAGCAGTGTCCCACCCTTCCTCTCACCTGCCATAGACCTCCCAGAAAGGTCTCTGGTTTATTTCTAAAGGGGGCTACAAGAGATGTAAAACCAAAGTTTATTATATTGGATATTCAGAAGCCTGCAACCCCTGTCTGCGGAGCTAGGAGCTAAAAGACACTGAAAACAACTGCCTTGACCTGGTAAGTGCCATGAGTCCACATAAAACCACTTGCTATGGCTCAAGGTCTCCTTAGTGTTCGGGAGACTTTGTCCTCAATTCCTGAAATCCTTTGCCCAAAACCAAACCTCTTCCAGGAGGGCTTTGGCTTTGTATTTGCTCATTCACAGTTTCCCTTCAACCCTCCTGCTGCAGCTCTGCTTCTGTTCCTTGCGTCCATTTCCCACTCTTATTCCTTGTGCTCAGAGGCTACAGGTAAAGAAATTCATCTACACAAGAGAAAGTGCTCCTGAAACAAAGCAGGACCACAGAGCGTCCCCAGAAGGAGGGCAGCTCAGATGTGTCACCAGGTCTGAGCAATCCCCCTCCCATATTACAGTGCATGACAGTGCTCAAAACAGGTACTACCTTCACCCCAACTTAGGGAGCAGTCCTAGAGGCCACCCTGAGCAGGACACCAGCCTTGTTCTCACTTCATCTCACTATAACTTTCATTCAGCTTTCCCATATCAGAGATGGACTGGGGAGCTGTAGGAAGAGCTCTCTCCAACTCACTGTTTAGATTAACTGGATTTCTTGAAAATGTCTTCTTTTATTAGATTCCAGGGGAGAAAAAAAAACATACGTGCAGTCACAAAAGCAAAAGTAAAGACTGATCCCTGGGTTTGCTTATTTTAGCGGGCTTATTGGTGTATGTGTATGTGTCTAGTTTACTCCTCCGAAGCAGTCTGTTCATTGGGGTCATATTCTTCCAACAAAATTAATCTATTCCTCCAAACTGCACTTGGAGGCCTCCAGTGCACTCAGCAGCTGTCTAAAAAGCCTAGAAAATAACTCTGTCCTCCAAGGATCTTTAGTCTCACATTAGGCATTTGTTTGAGTTTTACAGTATTGACATTCCCTATCCCTAAGGAAGGGCAAGGCCAAAAATATCACCTTGATGCTTTTGTGCTGTACAGGTCCGCATGCAGCTCTCCAGCACGCGTCTACCTGCACGTCCCCAGCATCCCTGGTAGCTCGGGGGCTACTGCAGCCTGGCAGGTATTTGCCCAGCCCACAAGCTGCTGGTCCGAGTCCAGCCTAGAGCAGCAGGGATGCAGAACCACCATCTGACGGCTGGTTGGTGGCTTGCGTGAAGCAAGTGGGTTTGGTCCAGGTCCTGGTGGGCAGGTATCCACGTGTCTCAGACCCACTACCTGCGAGGAGAAGCCTGGGTGGATGCCAGGCACAAGAAGGATGGGGTCCTCTGAGGTCTGCTGGCAGCGAGGCGCATGGGCAACTACCCCATGGTCAGATGCTGTGCTCCGAGTCTGGCACCTTGCGCTGAGAAAGCCACAGCTTTGCATCCCTTTGCAGTGACGCAGTTTCTCTGTTGCATGCCTTTTCCGTGCTCACCAGGCCCATAAGACACCCAAGCTGCAGAGCAAAGAGCCCCAAAGCTGCAGCAATCCCAGCTCCCTTCCTACGTGCAGTTCAGGAAGGTCATGGAGGGCTCACAAGCAAAGCAGGCAGCTGGGGCTTACACGACTATTTTTCTTAAGCAAAGGGAAGTTTTTTTTTTTCCTCAGGAAGGCCATAGCATGGAAGAGAAAGTAAGAAGGTGGTGTAGGCCTGAAGCACCAAGGAAGGCATTGGGGTCCATCAAGAACAGGAGAAAAGCTGTCAAGGAGAAGGGGATGATGAACACTCCAGCAAGGGAGACCACAGGCAAGCAGAGGTGGGTGCTGGAGATGCTGGAGAAGCTGCTGAAGGGCTGGAGTAACAGAAAAAAATATAAGCGGGAAGAGATTCTGAGTGCACAGCTTGGGACTTAGTAAAGCAGCCCTGATTTTCAGAATGGAAAGGGGGGTAAATGCCTTTGGACAATCAACCTGGGGCACAAAAATCCCAGCCTGCCCAGGCCAGATTCACCTGACAACAGCCGGGGAGAAGGAGAGCTTCAGAGGGAGAGAGAAGAGCATATCAAGCACAAAGGGGAGGCAGTCGGGTCCATCTAACAAAGCCCAAAGCAGCTCTGCACGCAGCCTGTATGAGAACCACAGTCCCAGGAGGCACCTCAGCGATGTGGGGCAGTGGGTTTTGTCCATACCCAGCAGAAAGCCTTATCAGCTTGACCAGCTGCCTGCAGAGAGTGGGCATCTCTGTGCAGGAATTTGAGCTTTGATGCTTGCAGCAGCACAGGATGACAGCATCGCTCCTGAGTGGGCAGTGCAGCCTCATCCTTCATGAATGAAAATTTTAAAAAGAAAAAAAAAAAAAAAAAAACCAAGAAAGAATCACACCACCCACCAGCAGGTATGCTATAAATATCATGGCAGGGGGTGTCTGCAGAGGAACTGGAGGTATTGACTTCATGGCGTACTTACAGAGCCGCATATGCAACTTAATTACCATGTAGAGCACTTTGCTGAAGACGTTAAGACGTGCTGCGTAGGTCTGAGCTAACAGAATTGGTCCGGCTGTTCTGCTACGGCCTTGTAGTCCCACAGCAGGGCAGAAAAACTATGAACAAGCCCAATTCCTTTTCCTAGAGGACAGGCAAATAGTTGCATTTATACTACAGTGGCACCTACAGGCATCCAAACCCCAGAGAGACTTTGCAGCACTGTAAACTCTGCTTGTGAGATCCTGGACAAAAACACAACACCCCCAAACCTTCCTCAAGCATCTGAGATCTAAGTTGAGCTGAAGAAAGTTGGTGCAGCTAGATGCTGACCTTCGCTTCAGTACGGAACGTGCTGAGCTTTGCAACAGCTAGAGTAGGGCAAAATCAAAGTATTTGGCAAGCTTTAGCTGAGCTCATCTACCTGATGTGCTCACTAGGCAAAGAGAAAAGAGGAATCCCAGCAGAACCCTTCATAGGAATCAATTTAGGGTAGAAAGTCATTGCTCTGTGGCTGAATCAATTCCAGTTAGCGTCCAAATCTAGTCTGAGCTGCACATGAATCACAAGACTGGCTCATTTCTGGATCAACATACCCTATATAACAGTGATCAGATCCCAATCCTTTAATTCTCAAAAGTTCCCCCCAAAACCTTCCATAACACAGATTGCAGCTGTGTTCTTTTACAAAGAAAAACAAACAAACAAAAAAATCACATAATAGCACAAAGAGACCTGTCTTAAGAAAAATGTTCGGGTTTACTGTTGCAGAGAAAGAACATTGTTACCTGGAGAATGAGCCTAGAGGAAGAGCTGAAATAATGGGAGCTGCTGGCAGAGGGAGGGGAAGTGCACACTGGATAGCTCACAGAAGGCAAAACAGTCTCGGGCACAGGCAGAACCTCCTTGCAAGGGGCCCTGGAGTCACTTTTACCAATATCCTTAAATAATAAAAGAGAGCCTTGTGGACTCTGCCATGGTGGTGTCTGTGTGCAGCAAGTCTCAGCTTTGTCCTGCAGCAGAAAAGCAAAGGGAGCAAGGAAACACGGTCCCTCTCCCAAGAGGATGTGTGGATGTTCATCAGCCTTGCATTTAGCCTGCAGGTGCCCCAGAAGTACAAAAGAGCTCTGCTTCTCTGGCACATAAGGTAAAACAACCTCAAGTTACCAAGCAGAATAACAAGCTGGTTCACAGTGAGCAACTGTGGCACAACCAGAAGCAAAGGCTGACCAGGGAGCAGGCGACCACCGGGGATCAGGACTAGCCGAGCCCAAACCAATGCCTGGAGCCACCAGAGAGTTTTTCTCACCATCTTACTTGATGGGAAGAGCTGGAGCTGGGAGCCCCATAGATATTACCTCAGTGCTCTGCAAACAAAGTTATTTCATGGTATTAGGTGACTTACAAGAACCTTACTTATGGGCTTATACGCTCAGCCCAGCCAAAGCTTTAGCAAGTCCCCAGACTGCTTTAAAGGGAAACAATTAAACAGCTCTAAAGCTACCTGTAGAAACGTATCTCTTCTGCATTATCTTCAAGTTTTAACTTGCATTATTAAGATGCTTATATATTTTACCTTAGCTTACTGTTGAGCGCTAATGGGATGTAACTTGTGATTTAGTCCTT
Organism: Haliaeetus albicilla; assembly: GCF_947461875.1. Classification (NCBI taxonomy): domain Eukaryota; kingdom Metazoa; phylum Chordata; class Aves; order Accipitriformes; family Accipitridae; genus Haliaeetus; species Haliaeetus albicilla. Next base: position 12,563,731 of record NC_091508.1, on the reverse strand, counting down.
TCTGAGCACACCACACCTTGCAATCACAGCTGCTCAATCCTCCAACCACCTACAAAGAAAGGCTCATGTTCCCCATTTCTCAGTGGATGTGTTTGAAAAGAGAAAGCAAGCACTTTACCACAGCAACAGTGGTGCCAAGTGCCAAAACCACAGCCAGTGGAAGAGTTGAACCCAATACACTGCTCCTCCAAACATGCCCTTCCAAGAGAGAGTTGAATATGGTAAAACCTATTAAAAAGAGATGTACACAAAATTTCTGACCATTAAGCCGGCCAGTGCTTATACTCTCACTGGAGTTATATGACTCGAGATCTTCATTCCTGTCACTCAACGTCTTTTATCAAGAATGCTACTTCAGCAAGAACCTTTGCATATAGTAAAATAATAATACCCCAAAATATTTTTTCCACATCTTTTTGGAAAAATGTACATTCCAGAAGGAGGCAGAGGTCAACCATGAAGCCTGGGTGGTTCACACAGGAACAACCAAGTCCTCAGTGTCAGCCCATGGAGCCGAGCTCCAAAGCCAGCTCTCAAGACAATCAAATACTTTAGGTATGAAAAATAAACCAGAGCTAGAGCTGTCTAGCAGCTAAGACCCAGTGCTAAGAGGTTTGATTTTCTCTCACCCCTGCTCTGTGATATGGAGACATTGGACTCAAATATTGCACTACTGGCTGTAAAAAAACAGGATAATAATTACCAGACTCTGACGCAGGGTCTGAGCACCATTAAATTCATTATCCCCTAGTGAGACAGCACCACAACATTTCCCCTCTTAGTGCATCTTGTCAGGGCTGGATGCACCAATGCACAGAAATGTGGGGCAACAGCACAGCCCTCCCAGCGGGCAGCACTGCCTGTGCCCCAGTGCTGACAGCAGGCAGAACCTGCCCTCCCCAAAACTCCTCCTCTTTGCTTTTACCACCTCTGGAGAGTGCCAGGACCTGGCACCCTCTCCCTGCACAGGGACACCTGTCCCATCCCCAGCCCTGGCAGAGCAGGGTTCCTGGAGGCAGGAACTTCCCTTGCAGACCTCCATGGGTTTGTCTTTGTAAGGACATAAGAGGTGGGTCTGTGGTTATTGCCCTGGGGCAGTGGGGAGAAGCCACCCAAGAGGTTACCCAGCTCCTTGGGGCACACAGCCCCACACATGCAGCCATCATGAAGCCTCTCTCTGCTCTGGGCTCTCAGCCCCACAGCCCTGCCTGTCATCCCCCTCCCTTTCCTCTGACCAACATTCCAGGCATGTTTATCTCATAAAATCTAAGCAATAAAAGCACTTTTAAACACTTTCTTACCATTCAATCATTTAGCAGGGTGGATGCTTAGGACCACAACATCAGGAGATCCAGGACATAACTATGGTTGGGGCCAGCCTCAGCTGCTTTTGGTGCTTGTGGAAGTTGTCTTTTTGCACAATTATACCTTGGATTAATTCCCACACTAGCTCTCCATGTGCCTCATATCATGGGAAAGGTTACAGCTCCATCATCCCTATGGAAAGCTTATGGCTTAATCCAGCACTGGCTGCATCAGGCAGGGATGCATGGCTAAAATGCCAGCGACCAACATACCTGGGTCTGAACTAGGGACTTTCAGAGCAAAACATGAGACCTCTGTAATTGCCCTGTAATTCACATCCTCCATGGACCGGGCACAAAAAGGGACAAACATAACTAACCAGTTATCAAGAGCAACATTTTGATGACGCCAGAACCAAAGGATAGCATCTCACTCTCACGTTTCCAACATAAATTATTGCCTAAAGAGCAAAAAGGTAGAGAATGAGGTTCCTCTTGGAGACCAAAACAAACAAACCTTGCCTTAAATTTGCAGTCTGGCGCAGCTCAAACTGCCTTTCTAGATCATCTTTCTCTAACTGAAAAAGAAAGGAAGGGGAAAAAAAATTGCTTACCAAGATGATTAAATAAAATGTTAGCTATTCCAGCTACCCACTGGCTCTGGGTTTGACGTCAGTGCTGAATGCATTAACTATATTTGTCGCTCAAGATCTAAAAATATCTGAGGCATTAAAAAAAAATAGGGCAGTGCTGGGAGAACTGTAGGTCCTTAAGAGGCACAAAGCCTCTCCAAGCCTTCGTGGGGTTCACTGTGCCCCAGTAACTGCCCACATCGTTGCACAGCCCATAGGATTAGGATGTTACAGAAAAGCTACTGCTGATGAATAGCCAAAGTGAAGGAAACAGGATGCTGCTATGCATCTGCTGTTAAGACTGTTGAATTGCCAAGAATGCCCAAGGTGTTTGAAACATTTTCCCTCTTATCCAGCTTCCCAAACTGATGAACAATGTAGCTGGTATGTTGGAACTAATAATCCATATTTTTAGGGGTAACTAGAGGAAAGAAAATTCTCTTTAAATGATGTAACAGAACTCTGTGTTGAGTTTGGGAGCCAGCTTTGTTCTTTTCCACTTCCTTCAAACTTTTTTCTTCTTTCAGCAAGCTCAGTCAGCTCACAAAGGATACTATAGACACTATAGGTGCCATTTCTAAAAGAAAGCAGTCGAAGCAGAACAAACATCTTTACTGGTGACATGGACAGTGGGATCGAGTGTACCCTCAACAAGTTTGTCGACGACACCAAGCTGAGTGGTGCGGTCAACACACTGGAGGGAAGGCATGTCATCCAGAGGAACCTTGTGTCATGGTTTAAGACCAGCCGGTAACAAAGCACCACCCAGCTGCTCACTCATCCCACCACCACCACCAGCCCCAGTGGGATGAGGAGAAAATATAAAGGCAGGCTCGTGGGTCGAGACAAGGACTGGGAGGGATCACTCCCCACTTATGGTCACGGGCAAAAGACAGGCTCAACTTGGGGAAGAAACAAAATCAATTTAATTGACTACAAATCAAAACAAGGCTAATGGGAAGTAAACCCAGCCTTAGAACACCTTCCCCCCCACCCTCCCTCCTTCCCGCCTCAGCCCCGCTCCCGGTTCTCTCTCCCTGGGGAACAGGGGACGGGGGCTGGGGTGGGTTCCTCACCCCTTGTCTCTGCCGCTCCTTCCTCCTCGGGGGGAGGAGGACTCCGCACTCGGCCCCTGCTCCGCTCCGGCGTGGGCTCCTCTCTCCCCCGGCCGCAGGTGGGCGTCTGCTCCCCCGCTCCCCCCGAGGGCTGGGGGCGGACAGCCTGCCGCCTCACCGCGGGCCTCCGGCACTCCTCCTCGCCTCCTGCCTCCCTGACCTCGGTATTCCTCTCACATTCCAATCCCCTACTCACTGCAGGTTCCCCTTCCTAAATCTGTTCTCCCAGAGGCGCTACCACCATCACTGAGGGGCTCGGCCTGGGCCAGAGGCGGGTCCGGCTTGGAGCCGGGGAAGGTTCGAGCAGCTTCTCACAGGAGCCACCCCTGTGGCATCCTCCCCCGCTACCAAAAAAAAAAACCCGCACCACACAAACCCATAACACCTTGACAGTCTGGAGAGGTGGGCCCGTGCGAACCTCATGAAGTTCAACGAGGCCAAGTGCAAGGTGCTGCCCATGGGTCGGGGCAATTCCAGCACAGATACAGGCTGGGCAATGAGTGAATTGAAAGCAGCCCTGCAGAGAAGGACTTGGGGGTTTTAGTGGATGAAAAACTGAACATGAGCCAGCAATGTGCACTCACAGCCCAGAAAGCCAACCATATCCTGGGCTGCATCAAAAGAAGCCTGACCAGCAGGTCAAGGGAGGGGATTCCACCCCTCTACCCTGCTCTCGTGAGACCCCACCTGTGGTACTGTGTCCAGATCTGGGGCCCCCAACATAAGAAGGACATGGACCTTTTGGAATGAGTCCAAAGGAGGGCCACAAAGATGACCAGAGGGCTGGAACACCTCTCCTATGAAGACAGGCTGAGAGAGTTGGGGTTGCTCAGCCTGGAGAAGAGAAGGCTCCAGGGAGACCTTATAGCAGCCTTCCAGTACCTAAAGGGGCCTACAAGAAAGCTGGAGAGGGACTTTTTACAAGGCCATGTAGTGATAGGACAAGGGCTAATGGCTTTAAACTGAAAGAGGGTAGATGTAGATTAGATATAAGGAAGAAGCTCTTCACTGTGAGGGTGGCAAGGCACTGGAACAGGCTGCCCAGAGTGGTTGTGGATGCCCCATCCCTGGCAGTGTTCAAGGCCAGGTTGGATGGGGCTTTGAGCAACCTGGTCTAGTGGAAGGTGTCCCTGCCCACAGCGGGGGGGTTGGAACTAGATGATCTTTAAGGTCCCTTCCAACCCAAACCATTCTATGAAACACTAGAAAAGCCTAAAGAAGCTATTTACTTTTGCTCCTTGTCAGAGAGCACCTGGCGAATCAAATAGTCTTCACCCCCTCTTCACGGATTGCTAAGAGTCAGGCTGCTACTTAAACAAAGAATTCCTATAGGGATTGTTGCAAGGCAGTAAATATCTAAGCAGGGAAATCAGCTGCAGAGAGTCTGGGCTGTTGTGAGTTACTCCAGGGTAGATGCAATAGAACAAAGAAAAAGGGCCAGAAAACTTTGGCTACAAGACAAAGCCAAGAGGAAATAAGTCTGGGTTTTGTTTAAAGTTATGGAAAGCGGTCTACATCGACAACTTTCATTTTTACTGTTACTATTTGTGCAGGCCCTAATCCAACGAAGCCTGTAAGCATGCATTTAACCACAGGAATAAATCCCACTGGTTTAAGTATGTTACTAATGTTTCACTGATTAGGGATGGAGTCAAGCATGTGCTTTGGACTTGTTACAGAAACCTTGCTTGGTGCATAGTGAATAACGATAAAGAGGAGCTCAGGTTACCTGCAGTCCCTTCCCGTTGCCGTTTCTGTGGCATCTGAAGAGGAAGGTTTGCTTCACTAGTATTTTACCACAGATTTACTTCTTACTCTGCCAGAATTTGCCTGGGAAAAATAGCAGCAGGAAACAGAAACCAGTGCATTTGACCCCTGCACGTGGGGGCACCATTATAATAGCATTTCTGGATACTAAAAGAACACGCAAACACAGTGATTCTGCAAACTTAAATAGCCAAAGTCCTAGTAATACAGCAAGGGATGGTGAGGAACAGCTGATCCCTGCACACGGATGCTGTGGGGAAATGTCTTCCCCTGTGGGGCTGGAAAAGGCACAGAGACTTAGGAGATTTTCCCCTCCATGGAACCGCTGCTGGCTCTGCAGCCTGAGTCACAGGGGTTTGTGCATCTACAGCCAGAGGTTCTAGGTACAGGCTCCAGGGAGAAGTAAATCAGATGTGTTATTAAGCACACATACCTGATGAATGACATGAAGCAGAGACCAGTAAGTCAAAATCAATTTCCTGGCTCTGTAAGCTAGCATGCAGTTGGTGCAATGAGAAACACACCACCCATCTCTGGCCCTTGTATTACAACCCTTCAAATTTTGCCCGGGGGAATACAAGCCCCTGTTGCTTCAAATGTGGTGCAGTGCACGCACAGGCAAAACCCCATGGGGTTGTCTCTGGGAGACAAGGTGCCCTCCTACAATATAGTTTCTCCAGCATATCAGACACAAGCCAGTCAAGAAGCAGAAACCACATCACAGGTCTTAAGCGACTGATTAGCCCGCAGTAACAGAGAACAAACATAACTGGGTTGAAATGCCAACAGCAACAAGATGGAGAGGACAATCTATTTCCACAAAACCATGGATGATTCAAGGCTGCAAATTGCCTAACGTGGAAAGCTTTAATGGAAGGATAGGTGGATAAAAGATATATATATTACCATCTGCAATATTTAATTTTGTAACAGCAGCTGTGAGCCTGCAAACTGCTGAATCCCCTACCTGAGCCCTAGTAGAGCTGTGGTTACCTCCTCCAGCAGAACTGCAGCTCGTTCACCTACTTCTGACACTTTTTCTTCTCTATTGTGTAAGATTAACATATGTCCAATCTGTTGAGGGTTATGGAAGGAATTTCTCACTAAGAAAGGTTAATAAACAAAGAAGTCCTGCAGTAACAATACAACCACTGTGTGAAAACTTAATTGGATCAGCAATATATCAAATATGCCAACACAGGGACAAACCAGCAAAATGATTGTTTAATCTCGGCCCTAGGTCATGGTTTCAGTGAATGCCTTGCAACAGAGACTGCTTTTAACTGTGCTGAGAAGTAGGTTACAATATGCTGGAAATAAAAGCTGTTGGTAGCTGTCTCTTTTTTTTTTTTTAAAGCAAAAAGTTATTTCTTTAGAGATTTAAATAACCCAGACAAATATCAACTGTAACCTTCTTTAAAACAATGCATTTTAATGAAGAAAGGCTTTTTTTAAAAAAACAAAAACAATACTTATTCAGTCTCCAATCAGATTAGACTGGTGGGTACAGGAATAAATCCACCAAACCAGGGACAGCAGGGAGAAGCTCTTGAGATCACCCACCTAAATCTCCATCATCCTGCCACAAGATAATGGGGGACATTCAACACACAGAGTCAACATTAAAAATTTTGCATTTTCAAAACAATTGTGAATTAGCTGATTTTTCTTGGAAGTGTCACAGTGAACCAATGTATGCCAGGAAATCTGTCGGCATTGTCCAGTGAAGCTGCACTAGTGTTTAACTTAAAAGTAAAATTCTATCCACAGCTCTCATTTGATCCAAGCAGCCCCTGTGGTACTCAATTTACAGCATTACTTACAAGAATCCAACCTCACTTTGAAGCATAATAGGTTATCCTCATCAAAGCAATTAATTTCAACAAAGAGGAGAAGCTGCTAAAAAAGTGTTTCTGGGTGTCTCGATTGTAATTAGGAAAATCTTAAAAGTAAAGTGGAGCTGACACCAACAACCTGATGATGTACCATGGCCACATCTGCTTTAGTTAAATAGATGCCACACTGTATTTACTAAAAGGGCCAAAGTCATATAACCAGCTCAAGCAAAGGACACTTTAAAATAAGTGACCACAGGAAAAAAAAAAAAGCGCAGGAAATCTCATTCCCCTCCTGAATGTATGGAGAGGTATAAATCTCATAGTGACTAGGAGGGAGTCTTTCTCTTTTTTTTTTTTTTTTGCTATTTCTGTGGTTTACTGTGTATCTGGGAAAGAAATCCATTTTGATGCGGTATTAGCAAAATGGCAGCTTCCCCTGGGAGAAACCATTCACTGTTACAAATACCAGAGCAGTGGCATTTCTCATCAAATCATTCCTCTGAGAGTTGAGAATAGGAATAATGAGTTGCAATAGGAAGAAGCCAGTGAAATCTTGAGTGTGCTCAGCGGGCCAGACGCTGTTCTCAGGTACACCTGTGCAGAACGGGCACAGCTCCCTGACCACTAGGGCAAATCCTTAATCACCAGTATAGATATTCAACGATAAGAAGCATTGTGTAAGCGTGACTTCTGCATGGGTATATATCCATGCACAACATGGCTTAAATGTTTTCATTGTCCCAAGGCATCATGAAATACCAGCAGAAACCCAGTCCATAGCCTCACGCCCCAGAGGACCACTCCACAACCATCAGAGCCTCCATATACCCATGACTCAGGTCCTGCAGCAACGTCAGTTTGGGTCTCTCTTCTACCAGCCTTGCCCCATTCAGAAACACCAGATCATTTTCCATGTGCTGGAGGGATGTCAGCAAGACCCCGGTGCACAAGATTCAAGATCCAGGTTTGTTAAAGCTGCAAAAGGTCAGGAGTTTGGAAGCCTGAAGGTGCACTACTTTGGGGCAGGGTTGGGTATGGTACTAAGACTGCAGTGCTACAAGCATCCAATGCTGCTGTGAGCAGACAGATCCCACTGTCCCCAATGCTTTCTACCTGGCACACGTATACTCTGTCCCAAAGGGGATGATGTCATTGTCCCACAGATTCCCTCTGTTGTGTGGCTTTTCATTATTTAACCCTCTCAAAAGGCTTGTCCAGACTAATTCCTAAGCTCACCCTCATCTGTTTGCTCTGGTTCAGAGCAAACCCCACCTGGACATGGCAAGGTCCCAATGGAAACCCACCCTGCACACCAGGGTTTCTTCCACTGGCCCGTCCCAGCACACGTGGTCCATCAGGGCTGCGGCATTTCACCCGCTAGCCCCACTGCTGCCTCTTCTGCACAAACACTACCTGGTGTTCCCTCATCCCATCCTGCCCTGGGAGGGCTTACCCAGCACACTCCTCTTAGGGGACAGACCTTTAAAGACATTCAGGGCACAAATTCCTGAAGTCCAGCTGCCTATTAAGCAACACAGTCCAAACACAACCAACGCTGAAAAGAAAAGACAGAGCAGGAGCCGCAGGTTGGGTGCAGAAGGGAAAATGAGGTGGGAAATGCCTGGTCCTGGCTGCAATTTAAGGCCAAGTCAGGGAGAACCAGAGTCGATGAGAATTTTCTCCCATGTGGGGTGTTGTGTGCCCAAACACTGCTGAGCACAACCAGCCCCTCTCTCTGCACCACCCACCCCTTTCTCTATAGCACGTCCCCTGCATCCTCTGGCTGAGGAGAGGTGACCCAGTTCCCTCCAGGGACATCACTGCCCTCTCTTTTGAGTCTGCACCAGTGGATATGCCCCCACCAACACACACACTGCTGCCCAACCCCTTCCCTTCCCTGGTCCATGGCTGTTGCAGGATTGTTACCGCTCCCCTCTTCCCACCACCTCCCTTCTCCCAGCCATGAGAGCACTCGTCCTCCCTCTTCCATCTTTCGGCCTGAATTATTCATCAATGTCAGCAGTGGTGCAGAAGTACAGACAGAGAAGAAACCTGGCGCAGATACACTTTGGGAAGCTGTCGCCCCGCTCCCGGCTGCGCAGCCACTGCCGGTCCCCCAGGGCTGGGCTCCATCCGCTGTAATGAGCTCTGGAGGCCACTGCAGCATTCAGCCCCCAGCCCCAGGCACCAGCCCCAGGAGGAAAGGAAACAGCACGAGAGCAGCTCTCTAATGGTGCAACACACAGGCAGTGATCAAAAACTCCTGCTGACTAAGGAGGAGAGGAGATATATGCTCGCACATAAAACATAAATGCTGTCACACATCAATATTGATGTTTCCTTGCTCCCACAGACCCAGACCAAGGATAATTACATGCAATTTTTATGCTGCCTCTGACATACTTCAGTCTCTGAACATCAAAGCACTGGTAGGTAATGCTACAAGTTGCCAGGAGTAGCGTGGATCAAAATGGAGCTTGCGGAGAGAAGCAATAGGTGGCAAGGTGGGTAACTGCAGCAGCCTTTCAATGCTGCAGATGCTGCCTGTGGTTACAAAGGCAATAAAGTAGGTGATCACAGGCTGGGCCCAATTATTTGCCATGTACAACACCAGCACCCTTGTTGAAGCCTGGAAGGGAGGGCAAGCTGGCTGAGCGCCTGGTGGGGTGTCAGCAAAGCTGTGCGTGGCTCCAGAGCTAAGCAGGGGGAAACACCTTCAGAAGACACCAAAGTGCCAGGGAGAAGGTGCAGGATGCCTGACCTGGCATGGAGGGGTTAACAGTGGAATGAGCTGGAGGCCACATCCCTTCTCAGCCTCCCATCCCCAGCACCGGGGAGCAGGTTGCTGCACTGCCTCCAGGGAGCCCCGCTGAAAGCTTTTTCTGGGCTGATTTGTTTCCACACCACCTCCATCCTGGAGAGAGGCACACCCCCCATCTTCAGACCATAAATGCCTCCAAATCAGACACTGGGAAGCATTCTCCACAGCCTTGTGAGGCAAAAGTAGACTACTCTTGTCAAAACTGCTGATAAACAAGCCCTTGCTTTCTTCAGGCCACGAGAGCACCTTCACCTGTGGCTGCATAAAAGCAGGTATCAGCACAACACTGCTCTAGCACACCACGTCCTGCTCTGTGCAGCTAACTCTACCACACGACAGCTTTTGGGGGAGCACTGAGGGACGTAATCTGGCACAGCTTGGACCAACTGCCTCCTCCAGCTGCTTCTGTTGGCCCCTGTCTTCCTTTCAAGACGGGGCGAATTCACAACCAGCAACATCCCAATTTCTCCATCCCGGAGACATGGACATGAGCTGCATCCGTAGTTGCAGCACGTGGTGAAACTGAACACACAATTTAACATTTTTTTCTTGAATGACAGTTTTAATGAAAGACATTTCAGTGCTTAGAAAATCAGCATAAATGATCAGTTGCTAATCTTGTTCTCCCAGTAACTCTGGGAAGTCAAAAATAGACTAGGCAGAATAAACTGGGGGCTGAAAACGGAGGTGGGGATGGAAGTGGGGGTATGTTTTGCTCCTTTTTCTGAGGAATCACATAGCAATTGCCATTGATTAAAAAACCCACTTTTTTTTTACAAAAGACACAATTTGCTGTGCCACCAGTGTTGTGCAATAGTCAAGGCTGCCTCTGGGCTCAGCAGAGGGAACTGGATAAGCCATTTTTGTGCACCTCCCCAGTCTTTAACCTTTTACACCCCTAGCACAGCTTGCAGACCCTGTACGTCCCTGCTATCACACATAACTGAACGCACAGAGTGGACAACACAGACTTTATCACAACCTAGGACACCACCGGTGCTCAGGAGCCATAGCTCTGGAAATCCTTGGACCAGAAACTTTGCAGGATGCGAACGGTTAGGAACAGGGACAGATGAGTGGATGACACAGATTTTCTACCTTGAAATAAGTGCAAAGCCACAAGATGCCCAGTTCAACACAAATACCAAGAGGACACCTTTGCCTTCACTGGACAGAGCTTTTGTGTGCACACATAAGCACGGGGGTTACAGCATTACATGTGCTCTGTTCATTAATGCTTCAGGCTAAAGACCAGTAATTGTGCTCACTTTGGCCCCAGATGGCACGGGGTGGATGGCAGGTAATGTAATGAAGAGCTGTGCGGAGGCCCAGTGGGAACCAATTCACTCCAGGAGCCCAGGGCACTGCTCTGGTCCAGGCTGATACAGCAGGTGACATTCCTCACTTTACAAGGTTGACAAGGCATCCTTTGCTTTGACTTTGCTCTTTCCATCTGTCCTGTTCTACTCAAAGCCTTACCCTGGTCCTGTCACCATGGTACCTGAGCTCTCCAGTGGCAAAATATTAATCTTTACAGCATAAGAAGGGACAATTTTGACATCAATATATGACTTGTAACAGCTGCTATCTTCATGATAGTGCCTTTTTAGTACTTCATTTCTATACTTTTTTATGAGTCTATTTTCTTTATTAGTGCATTTTTATAGCTTGCGCAACACCTTAAGCACCTCCAAGAAGGCGCTTTATAAATAAAATTGTTAATAAGATTAAGGACTTAACTTCAAGAAAAAACACAGTTTGCAAAGTTATGAATCCCATGGCCACTGTTACCTGCCCTTCTTGTTTGTGCAGGTCCTCGTATAGCCAGCAGATTATTAGTTTTGGTGCCTATACTTCTGGCAAAGCAGTTGGAGTCTCAGCAGATCTCTGCATTTCAGATATATAACTAACAGGGCTTTTGGAGATATTATATTTCGTGTTTCCTCTGTAATTCAGATATCAGTTCCAGAACTATAACAGGCTTTTTTTTTTTTCTTTTTATATCAGTTTCTTAGAGGCTTTTTAAAATTTTAATGGTACCTGAGCCACCAATTATCTGCAGCCAACAGGACAAAGAAATATAACCCATAATGCCAGAAGGTCCTGGGATATACAAATGTGCTGCTCCTGTGGCTACTTCATTTTCATGTGCAGCAGACAAACAAGAAAATTGGGAAAACTATGGCTGGATGACCCTAGATCACTAAGTTATCATTACACACGCAGCTATAATGAAAATCAAGAAGTACCAGACACAGATCTGAGCCTGCTTTCCCTTCTCCAACATGCACTCTCAAATTATGGGGGACTTGAGGCCTGGCTCAAGTGAAACTCCAGTTCTATAAGGAAATACAGCTCTTGTTTGGTTTTACCAAGGAGACAAGGTCTTTAACAGCAAAGTCTCAAACTCAGCCACCTTCTTAAGCAGGCAGGCTTGGCACTTCTGCTGTCTTCCCTGTATCACAGAGCATGCAGCTTTCATGGCCCACCATTAAGGATAACAGCAGAGCCTTTGTTCTCTTTCCAAAGGGGCTTCATAAGCTTTATCTATCAAATGAATAGTCATATCTGTGTCGCTACAGGAAAATAAAAGGCAGATTCAATCAAAGTGATACTACAGCACAGGAAAAGCAGCCTGAGGTTCAGAAACCAGCCACCTTCCAATAGGGTATCGTGCAACACCACAACAGCCCTAGCAAACTCAGCTTGGCCAACACCCACCACACCTCATACAAACACTGAGTTTTAAGTACAAAAGACACGTACCTAGCCCCAAGAAACCTGCATTCTCAAGAGACGCAACAGTCAGACCTAGACCAGACATGTGCTGTTACCCTCTTTTCACAGAGAGGAGGAATTCAAGAGCAAGTACATCTTCAGCCCCAAAGGTGATGCCAGAGCCCAGATCTCACCTCATCTGCCTTCTGCGCCCAAGCCTCAGCCAGCATCAACCTCTCGCTTTGGCACCAGGGGAGAAGGTGGTCATCCTCTGCCTTTTTAAACCTTCCCCTCACCCACCTGGTCCCAGGACTACAATTAGGGTTTGAGCCACCTGGCAAAGATCAGCTCCAGTCTATTACCCACCTGATAGCTGGGCTGAAGGTGGCTCAAGGCCTTCAAACAAAACTTCTCCTGCTAAACTCAGTGATGTTTCATTTTTCCCATCACTGCTCCCAATACTCTCAAGTATTTACCTAATGAAGGGGATCTTTCACCAGAATCCCTGGGGAAATGGGGCAAGTGCTGCATTGACAAAATAAATTCTTCTCTGAAACCATTTCTGCATTTGGAGTCTGCTTGTTGAGCTGAGAGAAAGTGTGTTACAGCACCACAGGGGCCAAGTTTTCAGGACAAATCTATCACTTGGGTTTCACAGGATGCCATACGGAAAGTGTGGCCAGGGCAGTAGCATCCCATGGGTGGTGGCACCCTGGGAACGGCTCAGTGCCTTAACGGAGGCAGCATATTCCTTCTCCACAAACACTTTTAGCTCCTCTGTACTACTCTGCTGTGAAGTCCTACTTCAGCTCTGAATCCAAAAGTCTCCCAGAGCCTGAAGATAAAGTTCCTTTGCTTCTCAGAATCCATCTTCCAAGCCCCATGAAGCGAGCCATCAACGTATCACAAGCAAAGACCTTTGGCCCATGGAGTCCATTTCCAGCGGTAACCCATAACTGCTTGTTGGAAAAAAACACCATCAACCCACATTGCATTAATCAGTGCTATTCACAAAAGAAAAACAATTTCGTCCTGATCCCTTCAGGTAATTATATTTTGCCCTGAAGCATGAGATTTTATTATGTTTAGTCCCATTTTATTTAGAGCCTGAAGAGAGACCATGAAGTCTTAGATAGGAGTGATAAAAGGAGATGATGCTCAAGCCCAGCCTTTTGCAAGTGAGCATCTGACCTAAGTTAAAATCATTCAAGCGCAATAGGGGAAAAAAAGTCCTTCAGATTTTAATCTATTTGAAGAGGGTAGAAATGCTGGCTGAATCATGAACTCTGGGGAATATGAATGCCTCCCAAAGGAAAGAGGGCTTTCTTGTCAATGTTCTTTAAAAAGAAAAGAATGTTTCATGTGGATGTGTGCTGTTGTTTTTTTCCACTGTAGAGCAAGTGTCCCATCTTATTTCTCAAATGGTCTTTTCTTTGTTGATGCCTCATCTATTAATAATCCTACACTGGAAGGGGAAAAGAAAAAGCAAGCTTCTGTCAGACATACAAGCTGTTAGTCTGAGATGGACAAAAATAAACCAAAGCAGCACAATTAGCTGCAACACAGGTCAGTTGTCTGCAGCTGCTGAATGGCTATAACTATAACCTTACTAAACTTTCCTTATAAAACATGGAGTTGGACAGTGTGCTGGATCCATAAGTGTCCTGGAGACTTGGAGTAAATTTAGAAGGTTTCCTGAACTGTCCAACCCCACCCACTACATCGATATCCTCTATTTGGGTCCAAGAAAACATTTTGTTCTTAAAAACTTAGAGAAACAAGATCATGCCTGTACTCCCTATGGAGTCAGGACATTCAGGGAGCTGCCCCAGGTCCGTGTGCTTCTTAGAGGTGTGCTGTGGTTTTTCCATAACGTTCATTGCAAGTGGGCCCTGGGCCCTTCAGAAACAGCAGTGATTTTCCCCAAATCCCTTCTCCAGCCTGGGGCAGGATTACCTCCTCCCTTTCACAGACAGGGTCCCTGGCTCCCAAAGTTGGCCAAGAAGCTGAGGGTTGATCACGGGTGGTGGGACCTGAGCCCATGCTTTGACGATGCTCCACCCTCAGTCACCTCAACTGCAGGAGGTGGGCAGTGTCTTCAGGGGGGAGCCTGGGATGAGCTTAAATTTGCAACTTACTAAGTGAAATCTTAATTTGTTTTCACAGGTCTTCTCTAAACTGCGGCCCTTTGAAAAGGAACAGAATTTGCTGGAAACGTCAGCCCAGAGCTTTGGTGGTGGGTATGTTAAAATGCCACTGGTGAGATCAGTCATACTTCTGAGAGGTGTGAAGTGTATCAGAGAAGCAGCCAACTACCTGCGTCACATTGCAGGAGACTTGATGGTGCCACCACATTTCCTGTGAAGGCACAGATGCTGTCTGAGCCCACAACAGACCTGCTTTCTTGCCTGCTCGCACAGCAACTGTGGGAAGAGTCAGCATTACTGAGACTCCAAGACACTTCTCAAGATGGCAGCCCTCAAAGCAGGCTTTAGCCTGGGGACACAGAGGTGAAGAACTGAGAATGAGAAAGACATGAGCTGAGAGTCCAACGATCACCAGGACAAAGTGAGGTTGTTTTCAAGATATTATCACTTTACAAGATCTCAGCTGCATTGCCAGCTCCATGATGTACTGCAGGGTCCCTGGTCCCCAAGGTGCAGCCCCAGCATTTGGGACTGCCTGTCCTCTTTTTCCTGCTGGACAGGAGTATTCCTGCTCAAATCAAAACCATGATCATCATCATCATCACTCTTTGCCATGATCTCTGCTGCAATATTCCTAGTCTTCCTCTTCCCCCCAGGTTACCTACCTGCAGGAAATCATATTAAATCATTAAAATAATTGTCTGTACTTTTCAGGTCCTTTCAAAGATCACAGTCTGGCTTGCTGGGTTGGGGGTTTCCATTTTCTCCCCAAGTCTATTTGCCTTCCTTCTGCAGCAAACATGCCAGCATGATGCGGGTAGGTGAGCCTCGGTAAACATGTCAAGTTGTCTGGCAGGAACAGACCACTACACACAGCAAAAGGGAGGGACTACTCCTGTCACGGCAACAGTGCTGGGGCAAAGACAAATTTGGAACCATATTTTCTTTGGAGAAGGCTAAAGTGAACATCCCGATTCCCAAATAGCACCACAGTCAAGGCTAAGCTGCTGCACAAGCCTCTGCAGCACTTGGTGCACCAAGCAGTGGGTGACCCTTCTTCTCTGGGGTACGAGTGAAGGACAGGGTCCTTGGGGATCTCCGTGACTGACAGTTTCTATGGGGCTGGATGAGCTGTAGCCCTGTGAGTCAACATAAGGGAAGGTGCCCAGCGAGCAGCCTGGACTGGGACTGCACCAGCCCCAAGAGTAGCAAGAAAGTAATCCCCATCATCCCCCTTGCACATGGGGAGACATTCATCACCTTCCCTTGCCAGCACCCAAAGCCTTCAGGCCACATTGGAGAAAAACGCAGGTGGGCCTACCCCCAAGACCTTCTAGGTGGAGCGGGGATGGGAACTGCAGCAACTCCTTCATGGAGGGAAAGCGTGTGAATTACTCACCTGGAGTCAACACAGATCTAACCAGCCTGAACATCCCTAGCACAGCCCCTTTCCCACTGCTTCCAACACCCTTCTCTCACACATTTTTCCTCCCACATCATGCACTGTATTTCAGCCTTCACCAAGCCAGAGCTGGCGGTCCCTGAGCTTTCTGCACCAGGGAGCACAGAGGAAGAACATGAGAATGCACATTTCCCTGTGCTTCCCGGCCTTCCAGCTTAGGGTGTCAAACAGCAGCAATAAACAATCAAAATATTATTTTACGAGATAATGCCAGCTATTGCCAAAGCCAGCGTGAAATACGTTCTACCTAGAGCCATTTAATTTCAGTGGTACGAACCCTGGGCTTGTTGCCAAGATATAGAGCCCAGGCTGCGGTATATTAGCATAGGCTGCCTTATCTGCAGGGAAATAAACTCAGACCTGCTGAAAACAGTTGAGTAGAATATCACCATAGAAACTAGGCGAGGAAATGGGTGAAGTGTCTCTCCCCAGCTAATTTCAACGTGACAGCAACCAGAGAGACCAACCACTTTGGACCGAGGTGGGGTAGGTGAGAAGGATGCTTGGAGCAACTCCAGCCCGAGAGCAGATGTGTGCCAGTGGGGAGATCCCCCACCCGCCCCCTGGGCTTTATTTTTAGCCACAGGCAGGCTTCCTCCCCAGCCGCCCACCACCCCTCTGCGACGCAGCATCCCCCGCGATGCTGCCATTGCGCGCTGCCTGGTCCTGCACACCTCCGCCGTGCACGCGCACCCCCACCGCGGTTGCGGAGCATGCGGCAGGGCCGAAGCACGTTTTTCCTTTTCATCTGCACATTTCAATAGTGGAGGAACGGAATGATCTTGGAGCAGATCACAGAGCCCCTGAACCTTCTACCTACAGCACAAATTTAAATCCATCCCCAGCCTGGAGGCAATCTTGTACACAACAAGGCTTTTTCTGGAGAGACACGTGTCTCAGAGAATCCATCTTTGGCTGCAGCCTGGACCAAATGCTTTGGAGAAAAGGCAGGGAAGCCCAGAGTGTTTCCCACTCACCTCCTTCCCCCGCTTCCAGCCTTGCAGGTGCCATGAAACACAACCATAACACCATGTCTTTAATGTAGCACCAGCAACACTGAACTGTCTTGAGATGTCACGTACGCAGGTCCTCAGCCTTAATAATATCTAGAGACTAAGCTCCCCAGCTTGTGTCCTCTGCAAAAAGTACAAACAACATGCTTGCTTACATGTCTTTTTTTATTGTTACTATTTTCAATAGTTACATGCAATTTCTACTTGTGCTTCCTAAGTAAGAAAAGGAGCTGCTGATTCACTGGCCTATCATTTCTTATCTTTTACATCTCTCATGTCCCTGTTTAGTCATCTCTTTACATTAAATGACCCTAGACTTTTCATTAATATTGCTTTACTTCTATTGTTTTTCATCTTGACAACTTCTATTTCTACTCCGTATACTCCATTAAATGCAAGGATCAGAGTAGCAGCTCAGGAAAGGGTCTTTCACTGATATTATGACACACTTTTTTTTTTTTTGTCCCACTGTAATCCTAACGCATTTATTGCTATTTTCACTACTGCCATGCATTAAGTAGATTTTCCACTCGCTCTCCACAGCATCACCCAGCTCTACCTCACCCTCTCTTCCCCACAGCTACCACTCACTTAGGGTGCAGTTATCATGCCAGAAGCTCAGATTATCCCTTCCATGGCGTAAGGCTGTCTTTCTGTGGCTGTCAGTACTGACTTCCACCAGCTATCATCCTGTCCATCCTGCCAGCTTGGTCCCCGCCTCCTGAAATCCTTCAGTCTTGGCTAATCTCACTAATTACATGAGACTTTGACCCTTGCATCTTCACAACCCACTTTTCTGGACCATTAACAAATATATTATACATCAGTGCTAAAACAGATGCTGCTGGTGTTTCCTGCTAGTGGAGATGCAACAATTATGGCCTTACATGCAAGCTTAACTTCTTCTGAATCCCATTCCCAAAATATAGATGTGTAGCTATTGTACTGGAGAAAGTAGCTATATTGTCTGGCAAACCAGAGATTAATGACTGACCTACATGTTGAAATTGAGCCTCTAATTGGTTTCAGATTCAATTCATATTTGTATAGGACCTAGTATAATGCAGTCCTGGATCATCTATGGGCTCTTTGCAAATGTGGATAAATAGGTTAATAAAATTAAATGGTATGTAATAATTTCTTAAATTAAAATATTTTTGACATGGTGATTGGAAGCTAAGATTATCCATGACTGAGCTCCGCTTCTGTTGAAAAACTGTAACAAGAAATTCACTTAAATTAAAAGCACTTCTTTTCAGATACTTTGAATTTAGGAACGCTGGAAGAAAGCACTTCAGTTCAAAGATATCGGTATGTGCGGGGGCAGGGAGGGCATTGCATGTATAGATATAGATACATATACATAAAAACATATATAAAACCATACTTTTCCACCTTAACAGCTCTAGAAATGGCTCCTCTTTGGAAGATCCAATGTGAAATGAAAGAATGGGGTATACAACTGACTAATCCCTGAAAAAAGAACCACTGAAAAAAATTCTCAACGAGATTTTAGGTTCCTCCTCCTAAATTAGATGCAACCTGCCCTGGTGTTTGCCAAGCTGAGGAGTGACACTGGTGGGACAAGCTTCAGGAGACAGGAGACCCTGAGAAATAGGGTATGAATGTATCAAACCTCCCAGCTCAAAACAAAAGTTATGTAAACGTGTATATGAGCACACACTTGAGGGCAGAAGAAATCCCAGGTAGAGAAGTGTTTTGAAAAGGATGGACAACCCAGCTGCTCCTCTCCTGCCTGAGTGGCTCCAGGACTGGCCTACAACTGGACCAGGGCCATCTCGAGCAAATTGTTTTATAGACGAGTGTACAAACAGGCTGTAAGACAATCCTGTCGCTGCACAGCTCAGATCCTAAAAAAGACCAGACAAAAGGAGACAAGCATACGGCGCGTTTGGGGCGGTGATTGGCAGATGACACACTCAATCCAGGAATTTGTTTTGAAAACTGTGTGATCATTTTTCACTCAGCTTCAGCTCCTTTTCCCTCTCGGGGAGAGGCAGAGGGGACACGTGAATCCTTCGTTTGAGAGAGGGGGTGGTTATTGAGTGTTTTGTTGCCTCAAAGATTGTTCCTTCCCTTCCTCACCAGAGCCTCATTTTATGAGCACGCAGCTTGTCACAAAGAACATTAAACTTTCAAAGCATTTTATGAAAAATAAAATGAAGAGAAGGCTGCTTTCTTATGACTTCGTTGAAATCCAGAGAAAACTGGGGACCCTTCCATGCCTCCCCGCCCTCCCCCCAATGCAGAAGCTGAAGACAATGAAGGAAAAACAAAATGGAATGAAATCTTCAGGTAGGTCTTCAGCAATTCATCTATCCTGGGAGGAATAGGGAAGTCTGATGATATAAAGTGGCTGCCTTCTAAATCTCTTAGACTTGAAATAATCAGTGCAGGGTTTTGGTTTTTTAAAACATTTTCCCAGTAAAAACAGAGAAAATAAAAGGCTTTTCTCCCTACGGGACAAGAGCCACCTATGCTTTCATCAAGGAACTTTGCTTAGAGATGCATCTTTCTGACTCTTGCCTGGATTTAGTACACCTTCTGCTTGACTGCAGCCCTTTCTGACTGCCACTGTTTGAGGACTGTTCAACCTTCTCTTTGTTATACAAAAGCACCTGTAACATTCCATGTTTTCCAGGAAAATGCTGGTAGGAGATTCTTAACCTTTCAGCATTTCTTTTTTGTTTCCTTCTAAGGTCTGAACTGTTTCAGTAGACTCTTCAGATGTTTTAAACTGAATTTAACAGCCAAGACCTGCCACCAGCAATGCCCAAATGCTACACTGAGGAATCACTTTTCTTCCATGTATTTCTTCCGGCATTACAGACTACAGAAGATGAGACATGCTGCTGCTTTGTGTAACAGGATATTCTTCCTATCAACATGCTTCCTCACAGAGGTTTCAAAACAGTCCAGAGAAACAGAATAAAAGCATCTTCTTTTTCACATCATGCTAGACCCCTTTCTTTCTACAGAATACCTTTTCAGGGTATTCAGGTAAACATTATCTTAGTTTCCTTATTCTCCTGTATTTCCTTTGTTCTGTTTCCCCGTCAGATTTAAGTACTTCCCATGCCAGCAGGCAGGTCCCTTCTAATTCAAGAGGAGTGCATTTCACAGGAGATGAGCAATGCAAAATCCTGATTGCAGACACTTCCCTGGGGGGAAATCATATTTCTGACTGTAGAAACAACAGAAAAAAATAATTATTGCCACCTGGAGTTGGACAAGGGAACTTTTCAGTTTGATGATCCAAATGAAGAACTTGAGAAAAAAGTTTAGGGAAAAAGCATCTAAGAGAAGCTATGTTAGGTCAACAAAATATTTAGTTTGACCAGAAGGCAACAGATTTATGATGTCCCAGTCATTTAATTAATTTTTATTTACAGTTTAGATCAGTGTTATTTGAAAGCATAAATTCAAAGAGTTTCAAATACATAAAAGCAATATATTTAGGGGCATCCAAAATGAAACACTTTAAATTTTCTTCCATCCCCATTTTTGGGTTGAAACTTCCACTTTCAAAAAATGTATTAACAGATTAAAAAAGGAAATCTCGTGTCTTCCTCCCTGTTGTGGTTTAACCCCAGGCAGCAACTAAGCACCACGCAGCCGCTCACTCACTTCCCCCCCCACCCAGTAGGATGGAGGAGAGAATTGGAAAAAGAAATAAAACTTGTGGGTTGAGATAAGAATGGTTTAATAGAACAGAAAAGAAGAAACTAATAATGATAATGACAACACTAATAAAATGACAATAGTAATAATAAAAGGATTGGAATATACTAGTAATGCACAATGCAATTGCTCACCACCCGCTGATCAACGCCCAGTTAGCCCCCTAGCGACCCCCCCAGCCCCACTCCCCCCAGTTTATATACTAGACATGACATGACATGGTATGGAATACCCCGTTGGCCAGTTTGGGTCAGCTGCCCTGGTTGTGTCCCATCCCAACTTCTTGTGCCCCTCCAGCCTTCTCGCTGGCTGGGCATGAGGAGCTGAAAAATCCTTGACTTCAGACTAAACATTACTTAGCAACAACTGAAAATATCAGTGTGTTATCAACATTCTTCTCATATCTAACTCAAAACATAGCACTGCACCAGCTACTAGGAAGACAATTAACTCTATCCCAGCTGAAACCAGGACACCCCCTTATGGTATTGCTTCTTCTCCTGTGTAAGCTCTTAACTGTCTCTTTGGCCTTCCGGAGAGTCCTTTGTTCAGCACAACAGGTGAACGTTGCTTGCACTGGAACAAATTTGAAAAAGCTCTTAAAAACATGTCTGAACCAGAGTTCAGAAAATAAGGATGAAGGAGACCTTCTGTGCCCCAGCCCCCGAAGCATGGTTAAACCACAGCTAAGAGGCTTTATGCTGCCTTCCCTATGTAATAGTCCAGGTGGCAAACAGCCTTATAACAACCTCTTGTCAAACTCAGCAAGCACCCAAGCCTATAAACTAGCATCACTTGCAAAAATAGCTCTTTTCATACCAAATTTTGCTGAAGCTGGCAAAGACAATATCTTCTTTCTCCATGCAGCCCCTGTTTTTACAAGATACTTTAGCTGAGAAAGCTCAGCAGAGAGCCTTGCCCACCCACTTTTATCCAGCACTATGAACACATGAAAGGATGGTAACACTGCCCATAAGAAGAGGTCTTGTTATTTTTCAGTTGTACCATCTCCAGCCACCAGGACCATCTGAATAATCTATCTGACATCAAAAGCAATTCTGATATCCAGTTTCCATCCCTTCCCTTCCAGCCTGTCTGGATGAACCAGACTGCAGAGCTCTCCACCAGGCTCCATGGCATTGAGGAAAATGTGTTGGTCCCAACCATCTTGAGCCTTTTGGAGCAAGCCCTGAGCATCTCTGCATGCCTTTCCCTGTCCCACGCACCAAGTTGCCATGCCCTTTTGTTGCTTCAGATCAGCATTTTCCCCTCCAACTCACAAAGATTTTTCTGAGGGTTTGTCAGACATCTTGTCTGTGCAAAGAGATGGAAAGTACCACTTAGGCTGCAAGGAAAACTGCTCACAGCCTAAAATCTGAATGAAGAAGCTTGTAGAGCTCATTTAGAACAATCTCAGGGAGATCTCTGACTTCCTTTGAAGGAAAGGATCATTAAGTATTTGATCCAAACTAACTGAAATAAATTGGAATACATGAAAACAAGGCTCTCTGTGACTCTCATCTCATCCAGGTGGGTGACAAGATGACAATGAATTCCACCAGGGAACAAGACCAGAATCACATCTGATATTTCTGCCTGAGTAGGAGTGCATTCAAGGCTCAAGAAAATAGCATCATCCAGGAAGAATAAGTGAATCAACTGATTGTGGAAGAAACAGTCACTTCCAGGAAGGCAGACATAAAATCTCTAACACTGATACAAAAGAACACCATTGGTATTTGCTGTTGTCATCTATCCATTTTAAGTGTGCTTTTTTTGCCTCCCCTCCCCCACTTTTTACAGGCTGGAAGGGGGTCTGCAAGCTCATTCAGGAAATGTCAGAGATGCTTTCTGCTGTGTTTGAGCCCCCCCCCCCCCCCAAGATAACACTATTGTTCAAATACACAATGACCGTAAAGAAATAAAATAGTTTTCTATCAGAAAGCACATTTCCACTTCTAGATTTACATAACAAGAAGCTCCCAGTGACAATGCTGAGCTTTTATAAGAGCCAGGGATTCTTCATTCAGCCTACAATGGGTCATTTTTCTCATCATTCAGATAGTAATTGGTTTTATGTAAAACCAAACTGTGCAGGTAAGACACCCTGGACTTAATAATCATGATCCTAAATACGTACAGCACCTCTCTTAGCAAATGATCCTGGGACGCTTTACTAGCTGTAACAATCACTTCACACAGCACACGGACGCAACCGCTGGGATGGGTAGCAGGGAGCTATTTCATAATGTACAATGGTGCTCTGAAGATCTGGCCAGGAAGCTGAGAAGAAACCATATGCAATTAAAGGTGCAAGGAAGGCTTACGGAGGCAGATGCTAAGATGTGTCATTGCCAGGATGCTAGGACTAAAAAAAACCACTTCAGCTAGAAGTGCCGTGTGGGCTCAGTGACCTTGCTGGGTTGGGGCCTCACTTTTATATCTGCACTAGGAAGATCTGCAATGAACTTCACACCGAGCTCTAGAGGAGGAGGAATTTAGCATGCTCTGTACCAGCTCCCCTTCCTGGTCTTAAAAAAGCAGGCAGCTGCCTAAATCAAACATCAAGATGACTGCATTTTTGTTCTCTGTTGCTTTATTACTATTCTACTACCTCACTCTTTCATTTCCTCTCCTAGAAGACGGGTAATAGTTATGCTTCTCTCTCATCTTTCATGAGATATTCGATAATTGTGTGCTTGCCAGCTGCTGCAAGCTCCTCAATGAAAGATGCACGGAAGCTGGAAGCATGACCATCTCCATCAGGCTTCATGAAGACTTGCTTAAGGGACATCTTTGTGAAGCCATTTTGACTTGGTACATGGCTCACTCAAAGGATTTCAGTCTAAAGGAAAAACCTGCCTCATGCCTTAGCCCGTTATATGAAAGTTTCTAGTAAATATCATTAGTAGTGCAGAAATATTGGGGTAGATGCTATGAACAGAAAGGTGATCTCTGCCCTCCAGAGCAAGCTGGTTTATAAGGCACTAACTTCAACCTTAACTCACGATGCAATAGACTTCCATTTTTACAAGATAGGGAAGTAGAGGAAATTTGGCCCGAGGTCAGCTGTTATAATGGAGGAGTTCTTGCCTTGCAGCACCTCATTCATCCCATTTCATCAGCTACTTAATCATCATTTAATCCAAGGATACTCATTCATTCTGGATTCTCACAGCCCTGCGGGGAGTCTTTCACAGTGTCATCTGAGATATTTAAAGCTGGGCGACTGGCAAGGACAGCTCAGAGGATGGCATCAATTGTCTGCATCAAGTTCCTTGACACTTACTTTGAAGAGCTCCCTTGCACCAGCGGAAAAAATAGAAGAGTGCTAAATGGCCCTTATGAAGATGAAATGGCCCAACAGCAGCACATTCATTTACTTAGATCATCAGGGCCATCTCGCTTGTGATCCTAAGCCTGAGAGAGAGAAGTTAAATCTTTTTTGAACACTTGTCTTAGAAGACCCAACGCAGATCTGCAGCCTCCAGAGATTCACGCAGAGACGGACACCCAAGAGATTGTATTTAAATTTTTAAATAGCTCTGGTTGATTGGGTCAGTCCTTGTTTAATGACACAGACTGATGGTCATTCAGGTTGGGGGTGATTTTTCCTGAAGCTTCTGGCACCAACTAGTCATTATAAAATGAGGTCATTATGGAGCAGATTCATTAGCCCACAAACAGGTTCAAGTCTCTCCAATACTTTGCCCAGCCTTTCATGTCCTTAGAGGCTCTGGGGTGGGATAGAGAGAACTTGTCTGCATGGCTTTCTGCTCATGATCTTTCCATTTCAAATGATAAGGAGGTGCAAAAAGGCCAATCACAGGGCTCAGATTTATACAGAATAGATTGAATAATACTATAAAAATTGACAAACTGAAAACATAACTGTGCAAACCACAAAAGAAGAAACAGGGGAAAATCTGATTGCTAGCCTGTAAGACAGAGTAATCATCCCAAAAATTGTGGAGATATATTCATATTGCTACGGGTCCTTTCAGACACTGGACTCAGTCCTTCATCTATAACCAAGAGAGCAATTTTAGAATTCAGCAAGATCAATCACAAAGCACTGGTGAAGTAGGAGAAAAGATTTTCTTGGAAGAGAGTGGATTGAAATTTCCAGATGCTCAGTGACACCACTTGTTTCTCAGTTGCACATGAAATAACCGGGGTCAGATTCTTCTTCATTGTGCCGTGGGCACTGAGAAACAGAAGCAAATCTGACACACAGAAGAACATGAGTTACGTTAGCCTATACCTACCTGCTATGTTTTGAGTTTTTCCTCTCTTTTCATCAGCAAAAATCTTATGATGAGATGTTCCTAGAAGCATCTCTTCACAGCCATAAGAACAGGGTAGAACATATTTGCAACAAAAGATGACTGCAACAATTTGTTATTTGCTCCAAAAGGGTCAAGAATGAGCTGCGAAATTGGCATACTGTTCAGAGACCTAAAAAGCAACAGGGCTATTGTAAATCACACTGGTGTCCAGGACAAAGTCATCCAGAGATGTGCTCCAGCCACATTCCCAGCCTCAAACAGTTCTACAAAACCGATTAAAGGCCTGAAAAATTATCAGGACCTGGAGTGTATGTATATTTTTGGCTCAGACCAGCTTGAAAGGGACAGTTTGAAGGACTTTGTGGCATGAGGGTCTAGAAAGCCTTATTCAAAGGTACAAAGGATTAGTTTATGGGACAGTAATTACTCTGCAGTAAAGGACATTAATTTGAAGTTACTAGGGTTCAAGATATTTCATTATTCATCCTGCACCCCATTTGCAATGATATCATTTCAAAGTGATGGATTCAAATTTACGCAAGTGATGCTGGAATAGGACAGAGAATATACTTTCTATGTTTTATGAGCATAAAGAGATCCATAAATTTTGAGTGAAAAAAGTCATTACAAAGAGAAAAAATATTTTAGCTGTCAATCTGACTTTCTTTATTGCTGAGGGAATAATTCAGCAGGATACAGGAACCCTGCAGACTCAACCATCCTTGCTGGCTGCCCTGCAAGCAGCAGCCGGCAGGGCCCACCAGCAATGTTGTGCCTTCCCACCTCCTGCCCACGGGGTGTACGAATAGCACAGCCATGCACCGACCTGTCAGCATCAGTCTGTGACAACGGGGAAGGACAAGGTGAGCATGAGCCGTGGGACAGGTGAGCCCATCTCTTTGCACTGTACAAATGCAACACCCTTCTACCTTCACCCCCTTGAACCGACTGTGGACCCATGAGAAGACAGTGGGACCTCTGCCAGCAACTGCACCAACGAAGCCAGTCCCAAGCTGGGACATGGTCAAAAAATTTGGGGATTGATCTGAAACCCACTGAAGTCGGCAACAAGAGCGTTAAGGGTTTACCACCTACAGCCAACTGCTAAAACCTAAACACAAAACTTCTGCCTTTCCTACTGGCAAAAGGAAAGGCCCTTTCCAAAGAAGCATGTGACTCATCTGAAAAAGCAGCTATGCAGCATGTTAGAAGGTGTCTCAGCTAGCGTACCATCACAAAAGACTGCAGTAAGGTTGAACATGATGAAAAACTTCTTTTGTACACAAGAGGAACATTTTTGAGCTGGGAAAGAGAACAATCACTGGGAGTTCCCTCCACCTTCCCATCGCACTCTCATCTTTGTGCAGAACTCGACACACCAAAATCCTTGGGGCTGTAGGTCCTGGCAACACAGGCACAGAGCCCATGCTATGGGAACAGCAGCACCACACAACTATAGAGCCCAAACCTTTATAACACCTTAGAGGGACTGAGTAAAGGGAAGGAAGAACAAAACCTGTGCTTAGATTTGCACCAGAACTGAATTCATCTGTCAATCACACAAATCAGCCCAAGTCAACTGGGGTTTGCATCTCCCCTTTGGAGCAAGAAGCATCCAAGCATTAACATAAAACAACTGCAGTTTGCACGATCACATGGCTGAGAATGTGTTGCCTCTCCAAAAAAGGTCTCAAAAATAGCATTAGACTTGCTGTTAAAACAACCTAGAGAGCATGATCCCACCTCAGCAAGAAAAGAAAAAGAGTAGCTATTTACTCCTAATGATTTCATTCCAAGAAAACTAGTTTGAATATATGCTTAATGTTTCAGACAGCTTTTCCTATGCCTGCTAAGCACTTCTGCTTGAAACAAATATAATCATAATTTAATTTTATAAGTACCAACAAAATGCAAATTACAAGAGCAATAGTCTGGAGTCTTCATCTTTTATCTCATCTGTATCCCAGTCTCCCCACTTGCAAACTATGAATGTCTACTCATGGATTTTCTTTTTTTTTTTTTTTTTCCAAGCATGCAGCCAAATAACTTATGCCACATTGTGTTTCTTTCCTCCAATATAAATAATGTTCGCTTAACAGTGAATGCATTAGAGAACTACGTTTCCATTGAGTTGTCGTTTCCAGAAATATTCTTCTTTCAGATAGAAATTTTCCATTCTCAGTCTCAGCTGAAAGGCAATTTTTCTCCCCACTTATTTCCATCCTTTCAGTATATCTTGCTCTTATTTTTAATTTTAAAATAACAGCAATATCTTCCAGTAAGAAATGCAGCAAAACACAGACTTCTTCCTGACCTGTAACTATGGCTTAATTTGGAGACTATTTATAACCTGTCTGACAAACAGTTGAATTTCTGTGAACAGGTCAGTAACATTAAGGCGTGTCTTTCACTGCAACCAGTGCAAAGTGCCAGGAATGGCACAGGGGAGAGGTGGGGAGGGGAAAGTGCCACAAAACTCCCAAGATTTTCACATTGTGGCAGCTGGGAAAGCAAGAAAGTGACTACTGTCCAAGGAAACAGGTATCACATATTTTATCTTTGAACAGTTTTGCCTTGTTTCCCCAGACGAATGTGTGGCAGAGGGTGGTGGCAGGCTGGGTTAATTTTCAGAGCCACTCTATTCACAGATTAATCTCTCCTCCTTGTTGCCAACTGGTCAAAAGGGTAAACTTCTAAGGCAGTAACTATAACCACTAATGTGCTTAGCCAGCTGGGGGTTACAACCAACCTTGCAGAGCTGTTGTCTCAAACCCACATTGGACCATCTGGCCCATATAGCACCTGGCAGCAATGAGGCTGTGGGCCCCGCACCACTGCAATAACACCGAGGAAGATCAGCATCTCTCGGTGCAGGTTTGCAGACAGCAGGGATCATCAGCAGGGAAGCGGCAATGCCAGCCCACCCCACCCCTATCACATGTGGGCACCAGCCGATTCCCTGTGCTATGCCATGCAACATTTCTATTTTTGTCCTGTTGAAACTAAAAGGTGCACAGTGGCCTTTGAGATCCAGGGCACGATCCCTTCTACAACAGCTCTGGCCCAAATAGGACCCCAGGAGGCTCGTTGACCAGGCAGCTCAGAGCTCCTGATCAGGGGTATAACCCAGGGTTGAATGGGAGAAGAGGTGGAGGGAGGGAGAATGTCCTCCCTTACTTTATTTACTTTTTTTGTTGTTTTAAAGTATATTTAGTATAGACAATTTTCAGTTTGGACAACTGAAGTGAAATCAGTTTCAAAAAGAGGGAAGAGATTTCATTCAAAGTTTCCACGAGTGCTTTCTTACTTTTTCCCTCCACAACTGAAACAATTCAACATGAACACCAACTGCTTTTGTCAGCTTAAATTAACATGAGAATTCCTCCCCATCACACAAAGACACGCTCTGCTTATGACTGTTTTCTCCCTTGCTCCTCCTGGAAGGAGTACATGATCTAGGCCAGCATCTTCATCCACTTTCCAGTCCTAAAAATAAAGAGTGTTTGTTCCTTGCCCCTTTTGCTTCACAAGATCTCGGATGTTAAATATTCAAAAAATCCACATATAGAAAACTGATTCATCTCAATTATTCTTGGACTTTTTCCTCCTAAAGTACATATATACCAAGTAAAGGAATAATACCACTAAGTTTTTTTCCTCCACAGTGCAGCTATACAGCTATATCACCAACAACTTTAAAAATCACTTTTCACTAACAGATGGCAAACAGGGCTAAATGATGGGATGAGTGGTAGAAGGTTTCAGATGAGCATTCAGTACAAGTTGCATAAACTGTCATCTTTAAGCTAAAACGTCCACTAAGACGTTCTTTACCACCATCACCTACATGATTTTTTTCTTCCTGTATGCGTCTACGCATCATGAGACGAGAAGTACACGAAGTTACCAACAGACTCAAAGCCAAACACTCCCACCCCTTTTTATTGTTTATAGTTTTCTACTTTTAGGTGAAGTTTCCTAGGTGTCTGAGCATTCTTCAGCAACTGATGAAGTGGCAAAGCCCCTTCCTAAATCGAGGAGGACTGTAAAAAAACTCCAGTGACTTTATAAGAAGCCCTAGAAATCTTTCATTTTGGATTGGTGCCCTGAAACTTGACAGGGAATGAGCCCATATACAGGGGAAACGAGCCTATCGCTGTTCCCAAAAATATGCTTTGAAAGTATTAAGTGAAAATTAATGGTTACTTTTGTCTTTCGTATTCCTATACCTCCCTTTCCACTGTAAAATAAGAAATATCAAAGTCTATCTCACAAGGGTGTTGTGAAAGTGAATTAATGTTTGTGTGAAGCACTCATACTATAGCAATGAGGTCCATTAAAAATGGCCTAGAAGAAAATGAAGATTCCCATCCTTAGCCCATGGTTTGAATAGTGAACTGCAAATAAGACCCAGGGCTGTGCACTGAACAATAAAGACAGCAGATGATCCCTTCTGCAGCCTCAAACAAAGCTGGAGCCCAGCAGAGAAGCACGGGGGTGATCAAAGACCAGCACGGTGCAGACACGCTGCCAGACAGGGTTAATTCCAGCATTTCCCCATTTGCAACAGATTGGACACTGAGCAGAAAATGGTTTGGGGGCATTGAATCTGCTTTGCAACAGGACAAGTCAGCCTGGAGATGGACCAGGTCCTGGTGGCATGTCCCTGCTCCTAGAACCATCCCCACAGAGCATTTCTGTGCTCTCAGGAAGGCCATCTCCTCCCCGTTTGTCACCAAGGTGCAGGCAGGATGAGGCAGACCAGAAGCCTTCCTCCCTACCATGCTGCACCCCTCAGGGGCAAAGCACTGAGAGCAAACAGAGCTGTGACACCACCCACCATGTGTGTGCTGCACGCAGGGGTTGTAAAAGGCTCCAGGGGCAGGTGTGCTCTAGAGATGAAAGTTAATATTCAACAGAGAGAGATCATCTGTGCCCTGGCAGCACGGCACGTCCCATATCACTGGCCACCTGGGCTAATGCTCACCTGCTTGGTGCACTCCATCACAGGTGTCTTACACCCCTCCGCTGATGAGCGCAAGTGATGGCTTTCCATGAGGGATGGGCAGAGCAGGGTGGCTCAGAGCAGCCAGGCTCCTCGGGAGATGGAGACCCATAATACATCAAAACAACGCCAAGGACCACAGCTTTGGTGTACAAGCCTAAAATTAGCCTAAGCAGGTTGAAGTTCAGCTTCTATAGGCTGGGCCATCACTTCACGCCGGCAAGCACAGAGCAATCAGGGAGACTCATTAACAGAGAAGACATTTCAGCAAAAGACTGCATATTTAAGAATGCTTCAACATCTGCTAGCCCCCATCTGCCCAGGAACTGAATATAACAGCAGCATGAGAGAAATTTACTGGATGATTTTTGTTGAATTCCTCCCCCCCCCCCGCCCCACCCCATTCCCCCTAGATTTAGGTCAACCACAACACTTCAGTAATTCAAGCCAAATTTGCCAAAATGTTTCCTTGAAGGAAGGGAACATGGAGAACATTTTGTATGTCAACATTGTTAAATTGAAACCTTTAGAGTTTGGTCTTTTCTACTTGGAAGGATGTTACATTTTAATTTCCCCAATAAAATGTAAGTTATTGAGAACATTAACAGCTCAAAAGACTTTCTTAATCTAGATTAGACAAAAACGTTACTCCTCATTTTACCCAATTGTCTTGCCTTTTTAATCTGCTTTTCATCAGAAACTCGGTTCTTTCAGTGCTTGTGCATGGCATGAAACAATTTTCTTGATTTTCCAGAGCTACAAGCAAGACAAATAACAGTTATTTGCACAACCAAAGCAGTTGGGCAACATACATTTCCATACCTATCAGACAGCTAAATTTAACTGCTTAATTATGGGGGAGAAGAGGGGAACAGTAAGAAAGGCTGCACCTGGCAGCAGCCAACCACCTCTCCTTGCTTTGGGAGCAGCACTGGAGCCCTCTGAATAGTCTCTTCACCCTTTCATTCACCTGCTCGATGCTGGAACAGGATGTCAGATCTCAGCTTGTACATTTTGTCCCCATCTTAAATCTACATTTGAAGAACTACAGTAAGCCTAAAAAGAAGAAAGCTGAGAGGTTTAATTACTTTTTTCCATGTCTAAGAGGCGCTCTCAAGGATAGCCAGGGTTCTTGGAATTGCAGCCCCAGTGCCAGGGAGAAAATGAACAGCAAGAGGCAGGCTAAAAAAATCCCCAGCTCCCAGATATTTGCCTGAAATACAGCTAGTTTCCAAGAAAGCTGCACTGTTAGTCTGGCTGGGGCTAGTCTCAAGCAATGCCCTTTCCATCTCTCTGCTACAAGGTTACACTTGTATTAAACTCATGGATTTAGCAATCCTCCTTGCACACCCACACAAACCAGACTTGGGGCCGGATGAGGTGGGAAGTGGCAAGAGGTGGGTTTTGCACTGCTGAATTTGCTTTAATCAAAGCACAAAGAAAGAGGATCTGCATCCTGCACAGACCGCAGCTTAGCTCCACGCACTGCAGGAGCCAGCTACCTAACACCTGAGCTTCAGCAACACCCATTTGTGTCTCATGAAAGGCACGCCGCAGTTATCCAGCCTCAAGTTGCAAAAGCAAAGCCTGAACATCGGTAAGTCATTTCCATTGAGTCACCTTCCCGGGGTCTGCAGCATCTAATGTACGCTGAGGCCCAGCTGATCCGCAGGCTGCACGAGGTGGCAGGCAGCCGTGCCAAGGGAGGGGAGGAAACCGGAGGAGCTCACATGCCGTCTTAGATTTCAGTCCTGAGATATGAAGGGTGTTAACACACTGACTGGAGCCCTTGTACAGGATGCAGCTCTGTTGAAGGTACCAAATCAGCAGTTTTCTACCTGTCGCCCTACGTCAATGCTTTAGCTAAGGCAATGGATGGCTCTTTTTAGCTGCATCTTGTAAGTCCTTCAATCAAGGCACACAGAGCAACCATGTGGCTCCTCACCCCATTTCTGCCAGTGTTTTAAAGGTTTTATTAGTTGTTTTGGTTTTGCTCAAGTCCCTCATTCCTAAAGAGGAAAGCAGACATAAGCATGACCCACAGTTCCTGGTGAAGATGAGCACTCGCTAACAGCCACAAGCTTCTTTCGGACAAGAGGCAGTACTCAAGACTTGTAGGCTTTCCCTGCACCTCACACAGACACCCATACACTGCCTAACACTTGGCTGCAAACACCACAGGGCTCTGCCTCATGTCTGAGTCCCTTGGACCACTTGCCTGCAGCTGAGCTGCCCACACACCGTTTGGAAATGCTGGCACAAAGCAGCTGGATTTCACAGATCTCTTCCCTTCCTACAAGCATTCCTGCAAAAAAATGCAGAAGTCTCAAAGTGTGATGGAGAGTGCCCAGCAGGGACATCCACCAAGGCCTTGTCTCTTGTCCTGGTGAAGATGCTCTGTCCCACTCCTGTGCTTTCTTCACCCCAAGTCACTGTGGCTACTGGAGACTCCTTCCCAGCCCCACCTCAATCCATCCATCCTAGTGCCATAAGGCTCCAGGTAGAGAGCTTTCCCCAGCATATTCACTGCAATCCCAGCTTCAGTCAAGCTTCCTACACCAGCAGCAGGGCCAAAGCAATGCCACCACTGCCAGAAATGAGCTATGTGGGGAGGCAAGTGGCTCTCTGCCACCTCCAGCACAACCCTGAGCACAGTGTGGGCACCCATTAAATCACACCTCATGGAAGTGGCAGCGGAGGTTGTCCTCTCAGTCCCTCCATTATACAAGGTCCTGACCAGACACACAAGGTTCCTATGTGGTTCACCTTTCCACACCATATGCACTGCCTGCAACTCTCCTGCAAGGACATGAAGCCTCACTCTATCGCAGTCTTCTTTCCAGGGATAAGGATCCTCTTTCACAAACCACGTTACAGTTATTTTACCAACCCAGCCAGAAGGCTGTTTCTCTCAATTCTTTCATACCTCTGGAGCAGCAGGCTGGGGAGATACCATCTCCCGATATCTGAGAGCTTGTTCGCAAGCCTCTCATAGCTCTCAGAAGTTGTTTTCAGTTTTTAAACAAAAAGATCCACTGGCCAGTAAAAAAAACCAGGCTTTTTAAAAGGAGGAATAGGCACATAACCTATGCTTCACATGTTTTCCACGTGAAAAATAATAGCTCACAGTTGTGCATAAAATGAGATTTGAGAGGATAGTGAATTGCAAACTAGGAATTAGAGGTAAAGACATTGTTCAATGCAGGCAGGATGGGGACAGCATTACTTACCTGGCCATTTCAGAAATCCACACAGCCTCCCTTACTAGAGGATGCAATTATTAAAGATGCTCCAACGCATTCATCCTCCGAACACCCTTACATACTTGAGCAGTGCTGTTATTTTCCAGGTGGGGCAAAGTGACCCAGCCTGTGCCGGCCATCATGCACGAAAACTGATCTCCATTCACCCAGGCTGGTGTCCAGCCACTGGATAGTCCTTCTGTTTGGGACCAGAGGGAGAACATGGACCATGATAAGTTCATGGATGTACTGCAATGGCAGCTGCAAGGAGTACCAGACATCTCTAAGGTAGCAGATCTGCTGTGCAGTCAGAGTTGGATGACCAAGGCCTGAAAGAGCTCCTAGAGCTGACAATGATGCTGGAGTAATTTCAGGCAAGCAGCCCAACTGTATTGTTGGGGCACCATCTATAAAAGGGCAAGAGAATTATTCCCTCCTAACCCCACCGGCAATGGGTTTACACCATGGTGCATGACATTTACCGCTTGCTCCTGAACAGTTAGGTCAGCTTCTGCAGAGCTGAAAAAAACAAAGATCAGGTTTGGTCTGTACATGTGACTGGGAAGATCAAACAGAGCAAATATCTGTAGCACCAAGGGCCCTCTTTTGCAAAGTCACTTTTCTTGATCTTATCCATATTTCAGAACATCTCCAACTGAGCCCCATTAATGTAATTGATTTTTAATGGCATTCTCACAGAAACGATGTGAAGATTTTAACAGGCTATTAGACAGAAATTAAGCCTCACCCAAACCTTCCTCCCTAGGAACAAAGGTTTCCAAAGACGCAGGGAGGCTATTCCATTCCTGCTAATGGACAAGGAGGTACTACAGTGACCTGGGGAAAAGGGACACTAATTCCCCATATTCCACCCCACATGGCATTGATCCCACCACTGGTAGAGATCAGAGGTTTGTAATTACAAGGGAAGGTTTTCTCATCCTTCCCACACAAGCAAGACCAGAGGGCAGCCCTAAAGGGATCAGAAGCGGAAATACTATTTGATGAGCTGGAGGTCTTCCAGGTTTCAAAAAGAAGAAAAAGAACATACATGTCCTGCTTGCTTTTGTTCTCTGGGCTCCTTCATGCCAAGCAGGCATTGGCTGATTTCTCAGATCAGGCCTTTGAAACCCAAACATCTGAACCTGGCAAGCGGTTATAGTCTATGGCTTCAGCAGTGCTGCTTTCCTGGTAAGGCTTGTGCTGCAGTAAACTATTACAAGCCTCTGTCCTTCTCCTGTGGAAAGAGGCACTAGGCAAGGGCTTTCAATTTGTCCCTTTTATTCTTTCCCTGTACGCACCATGAGCCATATCTTTTCAAAATCTATCCGTGGTTCAAGCAACTTAAAGCCAGGACATTATTCTGAAGACTGACCTTGCCATGGATGACATTCCTCTTTCTCTATTCAGTCACTTCTGCTCCAGCAGAAGTGGAGCCACTTCTGGTTTTTTTTATTCTCTAGCAAACCAGTGACAATACTTCTGGACATTTTGACTCAAAGCATGTCACCTCCCCCAAAGGTCCAATCTTTCCTCAGGTTAAAATCTGACAGACACCCACATTTGCAATTTCCCTTGTGTGGCACGCCATCGTTTTAACACATTCCCCATGGTACACGAACACTGAGCTCCATGCAAGATTCTCCCACTCACTGTGAGTGAGCATCTGCATTTCTAGAAGATTATGCTGTTACCATCTATTTTACTTCTGATTCAAATTCTCCTCACTTGATTTCAACATTTTTAAAGACTTATTTTTACTTCTTTTGAGACATTTTAAACTCGCTTCTTTACAATACTGTCAAGCAGCCTTTTTCACTAGTACATTATGCATTCGGGTACCATTATTATCATCTTCATTTTTAAAGAGGTAGAAATGTGGACACAAAAAAGAAAAGCAATGGCCTCAAATCCTTTATTAGCCCATGACATGGGCAGCAAAGAAACACAGGACACCCAAAAATCCCACTCCATTGCTCAATCTGCTAGGCAAGAGAACTGAAATTGTTTTATCCTCCATCTCAGACACAGCATTATCTGCTGCTATAGTCTCATGTTCTTTCATGCCTTCCAATTAAAAGGAAGGAAATTGGATCATGCTGAGCTTCCTTTGTCCTTTTCACCTCTTGTGAAAGTCAGAGGTTACCATAATTTTATACCTGTTATAATTAGCTTTAATGTTGTAACCTGGGAGGGAAAAAAAAAATAGTATTCCTTTAATAATAGACTTAGTGAATCACGGAGTGGTCTTATCTTTTCTACAACTGGTAGCCAAGGTTAGTATTTCCAAATCCTCTTAACATTGTACCTAACCAATTTAAATACTTTACTGATTCTTATAAGAAAAAGAAGTTGAAACTGTGCAACAAACTCAGGATTCACCCAGCCAGTCCAGGCTGGGAGATAAGTTTGATCACAGAACTTCAGGAGTTTGTAGCGCTTCTGCCCAGAAAGTGGGTAAACAAGGCTGGGATTTGGCATCAGAAGACAAGAAAGGTAAAATTTTTCATTTCAGCACGTGTTTCTCAGGGTAGAAATATTCTGCATAGATCAGTAATGAGGATATAGATGTTATCAGCTAAATGTTTTTGGACTGATACAGCATCACTTACTTGGAGCACATGGTTATGAGCTTTTGAAAAGAATGGGATTAAAAAGACATTTAAGGAGTTTGCTGGACTTCAGTCTTTGTCCTGTAGCCATAGCAGCCAGGATACAGTGGTTCACATCTTTATCAAGCCAAGACTTGAGGCTTTCATCTCATCTTTTCACCAGACCAACTTCTGATGACCATTAAGAGAGGTGCTACCCATCTACCACCAAATGCACCAGCCAAAACTGCATATTTCTTCACAGTGCAGGAGTAACTTACTGCCGCTTTACACAGCTTTTGGCTACTACCCTTCTCCCAACACTGAAGGCCAGAAAAGCAGCAGAGATTTGTCTTTGGCATCGGGAGGGAGGTTTGTTAACACTCCTACTCAGCGTGAGAGCTTTGGTGCCCAACTTCTAGCAGCTGGATGTGTTTTCAGATCTGACTGAAGTCTCACTGAGGACAGGGCCACCCTCTGACAAGGTAACTTCACCTGCCAGAATCTTCTTCCACATTCCAAATCCTGCAAAGGTTGGAGACCGCAGCCAAGGAGAGGCCTCTCCTCCCAAAGCAAGGTCAAGGCGATGTTCCACCATGGAAGGGGAGCAGTAACAATTTTTCAGCACCTGACCTGATGGTGCCAGACCTCACTCCTCTACAAAACCAAAACACCTTTATCAAAGTGGCATCTATGTTATTAGAAACCACCTTGGAGTCATTCTAAATGAGTAACAATTTTCAAACCCAGATCTCTCCCTGAAGCTTAGGCTTACAGGTTTTGAGGGCACACTTAACTCAGCACTGAAGTATTGAAGTTTCTTCCTAAGCTGTAGCACAGCTTGCAAAAAGATGTTTGATCTTTAAATCAGACATGAAGTGATGGAATACCACTACTCCTATTGATATTGTTTCATGGATAAAAAGACAACTTTTAGCCTTGACATATACTGCTGTATTTCACAGGTCATGCTGTAACAGACTGGATTGCTGCTCTGGAGTCATGTCTCCAACATGATTCAGAAGAAATTACAAGATTAAAAAAAAGGACAATTACAAAACAGCCCTTTCACATTTCCACCTAACTTATTTCAGGGAGCACAAGGAAAAAGGCCTAATCATCCTCCTTCAAAAAATCCATTTCCTCTCTGGTGAATCTATAGATGGTCTCTAGGCTCCTTTGGTCTCAAGACCCAAAACAGACCATTTCAGCTGAAGCAAATTCTTGTGATGAGTTCCATGAGTTAATTAAATTTCCATTAGTAAAGAAGTTCTAAAACTTCAATTTCTTTACTGATGTTTTCTGAATCCTGCCAGAATAGATAGGGAAACATGATTTCCTCTCTTTATCTCTCTCACCCTTATGAGAATTTCCTCTTAATTTTAACTCCCTCAGCCTTTTCATTTCTCCTTAAATGGACACTTCTTCAACCCTTTAATCATCTTCACAGCCTTCCTCCTAAACTCCTATGCCCAAACTTTATTCAAGGATGTTGGTTCAGATGTTTGAGACGAGGAACTAAGCCAAAAAACAGTTCAATCTTCCAGTCTTCCTTTTTATTTCTTTTTTTTTTTTTTTTAACTGGAAAATAAGCTGGGAGATCCAATTTAAGTTCTTTTAAGTCCTCTTTGAACCAGAACCAAGCTATGTCCAACTAAGTATTTCTGATTATCAGTTTAGTTTAAGAGCTCTTCAGCACAGGGACATTACGTAGCTGAAAAAGTCTTAGTCTTCTCCAAGCAACTAATCTCTGTCCTTCTCTCCTTTACCTCTGCATCACCCCATGGACCATCAACATGCTCCTAAACCCTGAGCCTGACACTGGGTACTTCCTGTTTTGCAGACCCTTACAGGGAATTTTTACACGTTTAATAAGGCAAAGACAGGGAGTCAACTTTAGCCTCTCTCCAGAAACATCCATAAGGAACCTTCACAGCATCTGCAAAGAGATTTATGGCATAGGTGTGACACGCTGAGAGCAGCCCTCTCCTCTTGTGAGAGCCCCAAGTACAATTTCTATTCCCAGCGAAGCACGGCACCGCTCCAACCTCTTCTTCTGATCTTTTCCTTGCTTAAATCTTACACAGCCCAACACGAACTGACTTGAACTGAGCCAACAGCTAAACCCATTATTGGCTAAAATCTGGGGTTTAACTCAGGAGTGACCTGAACTTATTGCTCCAGAGGGATGCTTTTAAAAGTCTACAGCTGATCACGAGAACCACCTACACATACACACCCACCCCTGTAGCCAGCTCTTGAAACCAAGACATCTTCTCTGGCACTGACAGAATAAGAATATCCACTGGAAAAACCTGACCAGTTTCCTCAATATTCCACCCCAAGGTCACTGAGCAAATAAGTTAATTTCATTTATTAATCAAAAAACAATGAAAGGTGATTTTCCTGGCCACCAGCATACAGGAAAATGGAGGAGAGGGGAAACACAAGGCCTTGTATTTATTGTCAGCCATTGATTTAGCTAATGCTGACCATGCCAGGAAGGAAAGATTTCTCATATGTATTGGAAGAGCACTTTTTAGGTGGTCATGCTCCTTTGTGAGGATCAGGCAACTTTCCAAATCCTCTAGCTCTCGCTACATGTTTGACATGTGCCACACATAGCAAGCACAACTTCTTTCTCAGCCTAAGCTGCCAGGCTTCCCCATGGCACAAAAGTGACCATACCATGCAGCCAGGAGTTCATGCAACGTACACTCTGCCCCATTCACCCTGCAGCCACTGGTATTACTGAACTCAGTCACAGAGGATCCCTTCCCTCCATCCCAATTCAGTCAGATCCTTCAGCACAGAGAAGATCCAAGATAGTTGAAGTTAAGCAAAGAGCCTAACCTTGGTGTCAAAAAGCATCTCCAGGTACCCAAACACCAGGTGCTGACCCTAGAGTTTGGGTTACCTATACAGAGACCTGGAGCTGCTCATCCTCCTGGTTCCAGCATTGAAGCCTTGCCCTGGCCAGAACGTCACACACACCTTGTTAGTAGTTCAGCAAAGAACAAAATGGAAGATCAGTTTTCCACCTCCACTAAGTTTCCCTGATGTTTTCAGCAAGCCCTGAGGAAGGCAATGGTCCCAGAGCACCCAAAACCTTTGGGGCAAGTTGTGAATCCAAGGATGCACAGGCAAATGCGATGCTGCTGCTCCTGGCACTCAGGATTAGATTACAATTAAAACTATGCTGATTTTCTAAATCCTCGTTCTTTTCAACAATCACAGCCAGGTTCTTATTATCTCAGATGAGCAGGCACTTTGCTATCAAAAGCTGGCCGCTTGGGAACTGGGACACAGCAGCAGAAGCAATATTTGAGGAACAGGAGCCTGAGAAATCCTGCACACTCCTCCTCATCTAATCATGAGGCAGCGCTTAACACCACACAGAGGACTTGGGTGTTTTGGGTTTGGAGTTTGTTTTTTTTGTTTTTTAAACTGGGAAGCATTAAGAAAATGAACATCAAAGCACTTCATAGTTGCAGTTTTGTTTGTTGTTTTGGTTTTGAATTCCTAGTATTCATACCCAGCTATAATAGCAGCTAGGTATACAATGTTTTCCACCTATAGAGGAAAACAAGCAGTCAAGCAGATGCCCACACTACGTGATTGCTAGGGCAGGATCAGACATTAGGAGCAGATCACAAGGTCCAGAGTCCTCTTCCCACCTGCAGTCTCCACAATTGCCTTTGCATGGTACAGCTGGTGCCCTCACAAGAGACAATACTTCCCTGCCACCAGCTCCCTTTGGGAGCCATAAAAAGCTAAAAATGCTGTCTGGACTCTGGACTAATGATCCTGCTTGGCTTTCATAAAGCTCTGGCCGTGATGAGAAAGCTTACCTCCCTTTCACTTAGGATGGCCACTTTTACTTTACAGCTGCCCAACTTCAGGGCCCACAAGGCAGAGAGATGCAAGAACCCTCAGATGGTGTCTAACACTCCCCTCTTTGTGAACAAAAAGCTTCGGAGAAGCATAAACAGGCACAAAACATGGAAAGCAGCACAAGATGGGAATCAGAAGAAATGCTTTTATTTCCTCTCTCTTTGGAGAAAAGGTATTTGTCTGTGCCTCAACTTTCTGGCTTCTTGTTGTGTGGTACCATCATTTTTCAGTTCACATACCAGATATTCAATACCTTGCAGTCACTTCTAATAAAGTAAGAGAGAAGCACGTCAATCTCATTATCTATTTGCCCTTGAGAAGTAATCTGACCTGAAACATTCAGTTTGCTGCAACCAGACCAGAGCTATGCTTCAAGGATAACTTCTGCCGGGGAAGGGCCGTCCTCACCTGCAGGTCCTCTGAGGGGCTGTGACCATCTGTAGTCTTCCTCTAGGCACAGCCCTGAGTCCTCCTCTGCTCAGGAAAGTCTCCTTCTAATTTAGCAGCCAGCCACACAATTACACACCCACCTGCTTAACTCAACCTGCCTCTACCCACCCCACCAAAATCAATGCACAAAAGCCACTATAAGTAACAAAAAAAGGCATAAGCCCTAATTAACACTCCAACAGGCTCAGCATGGCCTGGGACTCCCTTTGCTAGGTGAAACAAGCCCAGATGGAAAGCAAGCTCCAATCCCAAGGAACCTGCTGCCCCACTGGGCAAAACTGGCTGTAATAGTGCATAAAAGGAAACAGGGACATTTGCCATGGTGAGTTTAGAGCCCACAAATCCTTCCTCCCTGTCCAGCATCTTCTCCTTTGAAGGAAAGTGCTTCTTCAGCTCCCCAAGAGCCCAGATGGCCAAGGGACAGAAAAGAGAAGAACTTCAAACTATTTTTGACTGTTCAAACTGAGACCTCACATGCCCTCTTTCCTTCCAGTTACTCACCACTTATTTTCTCTGCCTCAAAAAAAAAAAAAAATTTGGTTACTTGCCTTCCTCCATTACTGCCCCCATACACCAGCCAGATCACCAGTTAACACCTTGCATTCAGGAATACAGGTAAATTCCCTTTGCCTTGTCAATTTTTTTATCTGATTTAATTTCAGAAGGTACCCTTAGCTCTTCGGAGCCAGCAAGTATCCATCCATCACTGGAGCATAAAAGAAATTGAAAACAAAGATCAGCTCCATTAAAATCTATAGAGGCTTTGCTCTTAGCATGACTCATGCACAATGCTCATAGCAGTCAGCCTTAGTCCATCACCACCCATACTCTATAACCATGCAAAGATGCTTACTCGTTCTCCTTGTGACAACTAACCAAGAGGAAGCTTGTCCCTGTTAAAGTATCCATTTTCCCAACTCCTGTTGCTGCTCAGCTTTGCTTTCTAGCACAGAAGTGCCAAAAGTTCCATGTTGGAAAAGCAGAGAGAAATCTGCATTTCCCTCCTCCTAGCCCCTTTATTCCTTAGGTGTCTAGATCTAAAGCTTATAAACAAAGTACTGAGCATACTGTCTAAAGTGATGCTGGCGAGGCATCCAAGGGTTTTTATTTCATTTTAATTTTGCTTTGCAAATTATTATGTTCTATGGTTATTTGCAGGTGGCAAGATTGAGGTGTTTGGGGAAGTACACAAGAGCCAGTCACATAAGGCTCCATAATTCAGACATCCTAGTCTAAGGGCTTTTGAATGCACGGGAACATGCCCTTAACCAGCCATCCACTTCTCAAATACTTTTGTGGTCACATCTCACCCCATACCCTGTCTAGGAGGTACATCCACCTCAAATTGAAAGATCGGAGGTTCATAGCCTGCTGCACAGACCAGGCTGGATGGCTCCTATGCCTCCCCCTTTGACAGCCATCACTGCAACCAAGGCTGCTGCTGCTCCTCATACACTGCACCAGGAATAGCATCTCAGACTGCCCACATACTAAGATGATCCTGGTAACTAGCAAAGCTAACATCAAGGATGAACAGGTCTTTATTATGCTACTAAATGAGTTACCTTCCAAATTATTAGCATCACCAGGAGCTAGGAGCACATTTCTCAGTCATCCAGACAATTAAGATAATTCTAGCTTTTGTAATTTGTTCCCGACAGCCTGAGACATCAGTAACAGCACAGAGACTTTGTGCACATCATTTGGCAGCTTGAGGCCTGGCACACTCTGTCTCTGCCAGTCCCACCCAGAGATCCAGGCAGCCGATCCAACTGGCTCAAGAAGCTACCAGGACTCTTCAAGAGTGTTTAATCCAGGCTGATTGAAAGCCAAAAAAATTAACTCTGCCCATAAAGGACGGAGCATGATCCTTTCAAGTGTTCCATTTATTTATACTAGCTTGTGGTCACTGCCTCCAAGAAGATATGCTAGAACTAGGAAAGGACCAGAGCAACAGCATAGGTCAGTGGTACACAGAAAAGCTCTCAAGTCAGGGGAGGCTGGGCAACATAAATCTCTGACTGGGGCAATGCTGGAGATTCATAAAACTATAAGCATGCAGAAAAAGGAATGATTATTCTCCAGATATTACTATACAAAATCTAGAAGACACCAAAGGAAATCTCAGGTAGCTAGTGATGAAAAAAAGGGATAATCAGCACCTTTTCTTGTGGTATACAATTAAACCATGAGACCCATTACCCAGGATACGATGAAGCCAAAAGTATAAACATGTTCCAAAACACAACCAAGGAGGACAGTCCTCTTGGACCACAGTTTAAAAGCCATCAGACCCATATTTTTTCTCAAAAATCCCTAGACATCTGAATTTTTGGAATCAAGAAGATAAGGATCATTTTATCCATACTTTGTTCTCCATTCTTCCCCTCAGCAGCCTTCCCATTACACCAGCTCCAGCTAGAGAGGTTGTCTGTAGTTTAACCCAGCACAGCAGTTCTTCAGGCTATTGTATTCAAAGTCCGGGACACCGGGAGAAATCTTCCCATGAGCTCCGACGGGAACAGGTCTGAACCCTCAAGGCCCTGAATCCAGGCTCATAGCTTCATCCACTGCCATCTGAGGGGCTTGTACGTAGGGAGGACTTTGTTCCCAAGACAACTGTGGATTTCTGCGGTTTCCACCCCAAGACAGGTTGCAGCAATAAAGTAAAAAGTCCCTTCACTCCTACCTTGGGAAAAGTGCATTAAGATCATATAGTCCCAGGCTAGTTGAGAAATTGCGGTTTTGTGTGATTTAGAGCTGCTAATGGGTGATGTCATCACTGGAACGAATGCAATCCCACAAAAATGTGAAAATAAAATGAGCAGGAGCTATAAAATATAAGTGTCTCTCTCCACAGTGGCAACAGGCACATCACAGCAGGGCAGCTTTCCTCGATACTCATCTACAACTGGAGGAGTTTACAAGAAATAACTTAAAAAATTACAAAGGAAACAAAACCCTTCAAGGAGCAGCAATCTATTATTTTTCCAGGCCTTTATTAACAGCAAACCAGCATGCTTCCTTGAAAGTAAATGAGAAAAAGGCATCACAGCATTGCTGTGGAAAGAAACTGAGGGAGTGTTTTCTGGAACAAACCAAGCCATTTTGGGCCACTATCTGTTAGACTCCAGTTTAGCTCAATAGGATATTGATCCTGGCTGTATATAACACAGCCCTAATTTATTTTCTGATTAACAAGTTCTACTGTCTGATTTTGACAAAATGTCCATCATCACATGCAAATAAAACAAATATGTATTTATCAGTAATGGCAGTGTGCAGGCATTAAGTAGCAAAAAGTGGATTTGGAAAAAACAGGTGGAAAGGGTTACTGCATGATCACTGTAATATTTACATAAGGGTAAGTTCAATAAATGCAGAGCCTTCCCCCACAGCCTCCTCCAAAACACACCCAGACACTGGCTGGCCTTCTTCCTACGGAAACAGCTAACAAGAGCAAAGCTGCTCTTTGCTTTTATGGGTTTTAGCTAAAAGCTGAAAGTGAGATCAGATTTTCTGACATTCACCATTTACCTTAATAAAAATGTGCACTCAACAGGATTAGCAAGTACACAACTCTGCATGTGGTATCATGAAATGCATTTTCTTGACCATTCGTGCTTACACAGAAAAAACAGAGAAATCAAAATCCCTCTATGATATTGAAGATCAATGTGAAACTGAGCTTAGGAACTGAATGCTGATCACTGCCTGGGAAACATGAATTAACATTTT
The DNA here is from genome assembly GCF_947461875.1 of Haliaeetus albicilla. NCBI lineage: Eukaryota > Metazoa > Chordata > Aves > Accipitriformes > Accipitridae > Haliaeetus > Haliaeetus albicilla. The sequence continues at coordinate 12,520,003 of NC_091508.1, read as the reverse complement.
CAAGTAGAAATCTTGCACATATGGCAAAAGAAAGCTTTTGATAGAGTAGTAAAATGATATTTCAAAACCTGATGTCCTACTTATCTATATTTATAAGAACACATTAAATACGAGTTTAGCGCTGTCCTTTTCTATTATTCTCTAATAAGTTACAGAACCTGCTTGATTATTTTTTGAAACACACAGATCGGAGAATACCTTCCACAGAAATGAAAATTAAGGTCCCACTTGTGTCACCACCTCACAGCCCCTCCCTGGAGAAACAGCCAGATTTGTCAGTAGTAAATGTTCTTCCTCAGCAACCTGCCTTTAAAGTCTCGATACAAAAATGCCAGGATGATGTCCACCTCCAAGAAATGGCCTTGCTCAGACTTCCCCTTGCTAGCCGAGCCAGGGTAGGCAACGGGCAGGTGAAAGGTTTTCTGGACAGTGAAGGAAGCCCAAGGAAGAGGAGCTCCTGCTTTCTAGCACAGACCCATGGCAACACAGGAGTGAGCTAAGAACATAATAAGAATCTAGGAAATTCAGAGCAAAACACAACAGGCTACAGAGAAAACACTAATTCAATCCCCTGTGTGAAGCTGCAGATCTTCCAGCAGTATTTCTCTACTGTAGGTCCCTCCACCTCATGAACTGGGTTTGGAAATACAGCCCCACGTTCAGGAAAGCATTTATCTAACCAAGCACATGAGTAACCCTGTTATTTTCAGTAGGGCCCCCCTAGACACCAAAAATTTGGCATGAGCACAGGCGCCTTGCTAAATGCAGCCCTTGAATTACAGGATTAGAGGTCTGTGGATTTCCTCAGTGGAGATGACTCTTGGACTTAATGTCAATCAGTTTACACTTTGCCTTCCCTGCATTGCCTGCCTGGTGGGAAGTCCATGTACAAGACAATTTCAATACAACCCAGCTAGTATCACCATTGGAAACCAGCAGCTTTGATGTTAACAGGATGGTACTTCAAAAGAATACGCATGTTTGCAGATGGCAACAGGATTCCTTATTACAGCTGTCTAATCAAGGCGATATTCCGCAATTATGCTCAGAGATCAAACAGCACTGCAAATAGCACTCACAATAAAACCAGCACCAGTAAGATGTTGGTGTCACACCTATAGCATCGTGCATTCAGTTGCGATTCCACAAGCATGGCACACACACACAATGTTTCAGCTACTGTTGCAAAACTTTGAATGTCTCAGTCACAGCTAGCCAGTTTAAAAAAAAAAAAAACAAAAACAAAACTATTTTGATTCTCGGCCTGTGTTTATGAAAAAAAAAACCCAAATCTAAAACACGCCTAAACAAATAACAATATGGCTGTAATTCAGAAAAGCTTTTATGTATAGCCTTAACTTTAAGTACAGAACCACTGAAGTCAGCTGAATTCGAACATGTACTTGAATACTTTGCTGAAGGATAAATTAAAGCACTTGCCAAAGTCCTTTCCAGAATCAGGGCCTTGATTTTTTTATTTATTTATTTTTTTACAAACACACAAAAGGGCATAGTGCTAACTAGGAATCAGAACATAACATCGGTGTGAATAATTGTAGCATCTGTGCTAATTCTCTTTTCAGCCTGGTACCCCCTATGCTTCCAAGTATGTAAATCTGATTCTCCTTGTGGCTCCACTGAAGTTTCTATTGATTAAATACACAGCCCCAGCAGCAGAAGAATCAAGCCCTGCATATTTATTTTCTTCCTCTCAATACATAAAGAATTCCCTTTGGCCTCTCAATTGCTATATCACATGGTGCACTGAATGCAAATAGAATTACAGTGATAATGTATCTAATGAATACATCTGTATATGTATGCAAGCATTTTCCTAACAGCATCCTACTCTATGCCACTAATCAGACCAAAGAATATATATGTTCATCACACACAGTAGCAGAGAAGGTGTGTGAAATGAGTGCATATTAATAACAAGAGCCAGACTGCAGTTTTCAGAGGGAAAAACTAACTGAAATACTTCCAAGATGAAAGCTGCAAGATCAGGACCTCAAGCAGACCTTTGGAACATTTCCTTTGGAGCTTTAAAGCACCATTTGTAGGCTGTAAGTGTTACTTAATGTTTGTATTTTCATTATTCACTAGCATTACACTACATTTATATAAATAGATATAGAAACTGTTGCAACGTGTAACATAAAAACATTGTAAGCGTTTCCAAGAAAGAAATTAGTGATATCATTTCAAACCAGGGTACAAAATGCACAGGTAACATTTTCAGCTCTGTCCTCTGTAAGACATGCACCCTCTTTGAATTATTTTTTAGGGAAGTTATTTTATAGCAGACCAAATTCATTCCTACAGAAACTTCATTGGTTTCTGAGTTGCAAGAGCTTAAAAATGGGGTGCATTTAATTTGTTAGCTCACTCCATGTTGACTTTTAAAGTTATCCTGTAATGTCAGAAGATAGATAGATTTAAATCAGGTTTAAGTACCTAGTGGCAATTAGAACCTGCAGAGTCTGAGAAATGTCAGTAAACATCTGGATAAGACACATGCCAGCATATATACAAATAAATACCCTCAAAACCTCTTTTTAGTTGGTTCAAACAGTGCTTTGGAAGTGACTCATTCAGCACAACAGCCATTATTTAAAGACAGTAAGGTCAGAAATGCAGGGTTTTAGTACTATTTCACTAAAAATCACTCCCACCCCAATCCACAGTTAAAAAACAACACAAATCAAAGCAGGAGTTCCCCTTAAACTTAGGGTCAGAGGACGTCACTTACCCTGTGAGGACCACGACAAAATCCATCACGTTCCAACCGTTGCGGAGGTAAGAGCCTTTATGAAAAACAAACCCTAGAGCGATGATTTTTATACCAGCTTCAAAACAAAATATTCCAATAAAGTACGGCTCAGTGTCATCCTGAAAAAGAATAAAAATCAAAGGTGTCAGGGAGATACCTATGCTTATGCACTGATAGTAAGAGTCATACAAACTACAGGCACCAACTTCATGCCTTTTTCAGCTCTCTGAGCAGAGTTGAAACCAAAAGGTTTAAGTTTACTGGAACTAAGCATAGAGAAGAATTTCATTATTATTTCTCTGAAGGCAAATTTTTTTCACATTGGAAATTCTGTTTACCTTTATTCTGATCATTTCACCCCATGCTTTCTACCTTTACTCAATATTCTGGAGGGAATCTTAAATACTGAAGTTTTGCTCTAAGGGTATATTTAAACTTGAGATCACATATTTCTGTAATTATTGACATGGAAGAAAACACGTGCTTTACAATTCATCCAGGAAACTGAAACAAGATGATATCTTGGGGAGTAACAGTCAGCACAGCAAGCTTGCAGACACTGGCAGGAAATTATTTATTTATCATTTATTCCATCAGTTCTTCCTTCATACTTTCTCCTCCATCTTCTCAATTTCCACAGCTGCAGACTCATTTGTTTTTCTTTCACTGTGTATCGGATTCAGGGAGAAATCCCCACTCCCTTCCATTAACAGCAGAAGCAGTAAGGTTTGTGCCTCAGGCCCAGGGTGCAGACTAAAGCATACCATGGGATCACAGCTTCCTGTCCTAGCTCAGAAGAGAGAAAAATCAAGCTTAGTCTCCACAGTTTTACTAAACCTTTTTTCATCTATGGCACCAGATCCCTCAGTATTATACTTTATTGATAAGAGTTTCAACACAAATTCAATGCCAAATGGAAGCATTCGCATTTGGAAGAAAGATGTGGGCAAGTAACGGGCATCAATTTCAAGAACATGTTAATTAGCTTTGGCACCTGTAACCAATTTTCAAATGTGCCTTAGAACCCTGATTTCAGCTGAAGTCAATGGAGGCAAAGCAGCCCCACCCAAAAGGGAAATAAACTCGCAAATTAAGAGATTAGAAATGTTTGTTCCAGTGGCTTTAGCATTTCTGACCATCAGAGCCAAAGAGATGAGCTGCTGTTCGATGCACAGTTGTTTACATTTTGCAATTCTACTAGTGACAAAAGGTGATTTTAGTTCTCTTATACAGAAAGAACATGAATGTCAAGTCTTGTGGCCACAGAACAAGAAGCAGCAGTTTTGATACAAGAATTTTACAGGCATGGCAACTCTTGCTCAACTCTGACCCAGTACTGGCACACAGACCCATGCTTTAGGCATAGTACTTGTTACGGAAAGACAGGTTTTTCCCACCTAGAAGACCAGTATAACAGCATACCCCTCCCAAAGAGGCTTACATGCTTAGCACATCACTGTATACCCAACTCAGCAAGTCAGTCACAAAGCACCAATCACTGAAGATGCTTCCAAGCTACTGGAAACTACTACTTCTGGACAGGCTTTTTCATCAGTGGCTGAATTAAAGTTTTGTTTCCTACAAAGGAACACCCCGCATCCCTACACAGCTCAGTGATCCAAGCTCCTCCGTATACTTCATCCTTCACCCTATGTCATGTCTACTCCCCTCTACCTTTCCTAACCTCACAGCCCCAGCAACTCCATCTCCCATTCCTCTACAGCCAGGCAAGATGACCAGTCACAAGCAGATCACACACACACACACGCTAACTGGCCAGACAGCAAAACAGAGCAGGTGACCGTTGAGCTCACACTGTAGGCCCTTGGCTGAAATGGAGGAGAAAAAAAGCAAACCCAAAACTAGCTTCTCCTTGAAAATGCTGTTTCCACAAACAGCAGCACCTCCAAGCCTTCTGGCCCTTCACAGAGCCTCACTGACACTGCTCAAAGGATACAGAAGCTATCACCAACAGACTGAGAAGCTCCAGCTGCCCATCTCAGTGCTATTTACCCACAGAGAAGCAGGAACAAGGCAAGGCCATCAGACCTTTTATGACCTTCAACAGAAATCCTACAGTAAGATTCTCCTTCCAGCAGTTTCTCCACAGCAAGAGCTAGAGGCATCCCAGGACTCCAACCCAGTACAGAAAATAGGGAAGAAGGAAGACAGGGCCAGAAATCATCACATGTGATTTCAGGAGAAGTTACCTTACTGCTCCCCTGCTTTCCCTTATGCACACAGGAGCACCCTAACAGCTTCATCTGCCTGCTCTTCAACCCCACAACACCTTCTAGTTCAACAAGTATACAAAATCTTTGCAAGCAAAGACCTTCTAGCCCATCCTATATTTTCATCCCACAACTACTAGCATGCCTCTAAAAATAGCTCTTCTAACACACACAAAGAATACACCTTTACCCATATACACTCCCCCTCATTATTCCCTCACTTCCTGGAAGCCTTATAACTACTCTGCTACCAGCTGTTTGCTCAATCTAGGTCAGGTGCCTTGTGATTAAGGTACAGCTCCCAGCTTTAAAGACCCAGACATCAGGTACTCAAGGGCTTGATAGAATATGCTCTTCCCAAAGCTAGGACTACACAGAGCTCTTAGGAATTGGGTCAAAGAAGTTCTTGTCAGCTTCTAGGGAAGCAGGAAGACTCACAGATGGGCTTGGGTATTTATTACAAAGAAAAACTGTGATCTGTAGGGTTGGCAGGGAGTAGCTGGGGAAATAACAGGGGATAGAAAGAGGGTCTTTTCTAAAGCCTGTCTAAATTTACACTGATTTAGCCTAAGAATCAGGGCAGTAACAACGGGATGAAAAATAAAATTTATGCCCCATTAGGTAGTGGGACCTGCTGCTGAAAAAAAGGATTCACATGACTGTGTGTAATGGAAGGAGCTGGAGGGCAAGGACATGAGTGACATGCCCTGTGCAGTGTTGAAATGGCACTGCTGTTGACTCAGAAATCCTGCTGCTGGGGCATCCTGCAGCCCCCTTCAGACAGAAGGCTGTGTTGCTGCTTGGGTTCAAGAGTGGGAAAGCAGGTGATAACGAGTATCAGTGTGTGTGCTTGGAAGGAGGGTGGAGAATTTGGGCAGCAGCCAGAGCTGTGCCAGGAGGTTGTTTGCTGTGGACACAGCAAAGCTTGAGACTGGGCCAAACACGCATTTAATCAATATGTTTCAGATCAGAAACAACTTCTGTGTCTGGAAAGTCATTACTATTCCTAGTCCATGTCCTAGTGGCTTTCCTTGGCCTTTGGATGTGACAGCCTTAATAGGTTTGGGTGTGTAAGGCTTTGTTCATGCAAAGGTTAATATGAACAGCTCGCATATGACTGCACGAAGTGCCTGTGGATAGGATAAAGAATTAAATCCATTAGTAAAGTGCAAGAGCTGTCATGCTGAATAGCTGAGGAAAGTTATATTCTGCCCTCACATCAAAAACATGCAGGGGAGCCACACACTCAGAGCCCTACAGTGACATGCAGACGAACATCCTACAGACCCACTGGTGTCCTCAAACAGGGTGTGCCCCAGAACAGGGCAGAAAATAGATTTCCTGTCCTGCAAGTTCTGATATTGTCACGGTCAGGCTGGGACAAACCTATGGTCTACTGAAGCTTCTCATGAAGAACTGAGAAATTAGGAAGGAGACAGGGAGAGAACAAGTGTGCCTCAGTCTGGACAGCCAAGAACATCACAAGCAGGGCATCTACCTGCAAGGCCATTCAGGGCTCAGATGTGAAGTTCACATTCCTACATTTGGAGCTCTCAACACCAGGCTCTGGGCCACTCAGTACAACTCCCCCAGCATCTTTTCAGTTGGCATCACTCCAGTGTGTACAAACAATGCAATATTTATTGGGACAGAGAGAGACGGACTCTACAACCTATTGGCTAAGGTACTCAGCTGAGATGGACAGTAGCAAGTTTTTAGCATCTCTGTTCCAGTGGATAATTACTGATGTGAAATAAACACTTCCAGCAGCCAAAGCATGAGAGACTCCCAGCTCAGAGCAGGCAAGAACCTAGGGTGTAGGTCATTCTGCTGCTAGTGGAAGAAGGAGCTTATTTCTCTTGTCTAAAGAGCAAGGACTTGAAGCCAATGCTCCGGTTCACCACTAAATGCTTTGACCACCAAACTGGTGTTTTTTCAGAGCCCTGGTTTTGATCAGAATTTCTATCCTAGAGTCAAGTAATGTTTTTCTGTGCTACAAACTACATGCAGAAAATTGGCAGAGAAAGATTATTCATAACTCAGCCATTCCAATTCTTGAAACATTGCATATACTGACACATCACTTGCTCTTCCCATGTGCTTAATTAACCCTGCTTGACAAGTAACACGAGCACAGAAAACAGCCAAGTGAGATTGCACTGCAGGATCATATCTTGGGTCTCTGGGGAGACACATAGAAGAAAATTTTGATTAGAAGAGAAAAATCATGAAAATACTTGTATGGACTCCTCCCTCTTTTTCTCAGCTTTAACGAACAGACAATCTTAACATTTTTGTCTTTGTATCTGTGGCACAAAGTATCCGGGCAGCTTTGGTTTTCCTTCAACAGGTCTGCCTACAGTTCCTGGTCATAAAAGGCTTGTGATGTGTATCTCATACCCTTAAGATCTGATTCACTCTTCAGTGATGAGCCCTCACTCCAATTTGGAGACTTTAATAAACTCAGGAGAAGGAAAGGTATATCCATAAATCATTAACCAAAAAAGGGAAATTCCATTCCTGCCAAACACAGCAATAAAGCACCTGTTGTTCTGCACGGACTTATAATTTGGCTCAACAAGCCTGTAAATGTATGGGAATGTTTGCCTGCTGTGGTTTAGCACAGATTTGTAACATTTTCAATGGAACAACTTACAGTTTGTGGAAGTGGCAGGACCATTCTAAAGAGGTTTCACTTGGAAAACCAGAAGACAGTTTTTCTTATTCACAATGCTTAATCTTTCCAGCATATGTTGGAAATAGAAAATATTTCATGGCTTGTAAATATTCTTAGTGTTATTCTATGATAAACCCCTTTATATTTCAGTATTACAAATGTGCTGCAGTTAAAATTACTTCCGAATGTCTGGATCAAAGACAATGCTGCACAATGGTGTTTGGGACAAAAATCAGGGGTTAATTCTTCCTTCATCACCAAGGCAGAGCCAACAAGGTGGAGACTGTGCACTTAACTCATACCATTATCTTACAATATTCAGTGGTAATGCCAGTGCCCCCCTTGGGAATGATTTGGGCAGGAACTGAAGTTGTGTGTGCGGTACTGGGTCCTGTAAAATGAAATTAATACAATGGGGAAAAGGACCAATAAAAAGCCTCTAGGATCCCCTTACAAATCTAGGGATATAGAAGAACATGGAAACTGTGTGCTAACCATACCTACCAAGCCAGAACATCCACAAAACTACTTTTCCCCTTCACTAGTCCATATGTTCTTAACTACGGAAGGTAATTCCTCAGCTGGATCATTACCCTGGGTCTAAACCTGTGCTATGCTCACAAACCCAGGCTTGCCTTGCTAGCCAATCCCAAAACATACAAAGACATGTTTAATGACAGAAAGATCAACATACATGCATGTTCTTAAATTTTTCCCTCACCTCTTCCTAAGTAGAAATAATTCAAACGGAAAGGCACTAAGCGAACACAATGTAGGTGGATCCATTTCCAAACAGGCAATATCAGCTAGCTGACCCTGAAACTCTTTCTAGATCTGTCACTTACACACTTTTTCCTGTTTCTGAAGAATAAGACTGAGAGTTGCCCACTGGTATGGACCACCTTTGAAACTGTAACAACCAGCATTCAGAGGCTCTAGCTTTTGGCAGCAAGCCTAATATTATCTTTGTTTGCATAATTTAATGTCTATATGTAAAACACATATGGATCCATATTTATTCATCCTTTGAACATGCACCGGGATTAATGCATGAAAGGCATGAAAGATGTTCCAGATCATTAACAGCAGGAGAAAAATCAAACCAAATATTACCCATTTTTCCTACAGTGATGATAAACGGAAGAATGATTTTAAAGCTATTCTTATATTTTCTTTTGAAATAAGGTAATTGGGCTCATTACCATAAAGCCTGCAGGTAAATTATTTTCCTCTGTAAGTCAGTTTCTTTTTTTGGAAGGGAAGTGTAATCATCTAAACCCAAAGTTTCCTTTGTAGGGTCCTTGATATATGCTGTAGCAGGAAGATAGCTGAAAGACATATGAACCTAAAAGGTTACTCTGTTCTACCACTTCCTGAGAAAATATCACAGAAGTTCATTTGATTCTACAGATAATTCTGAGCATTTGGCAGTCCCTTCCTGTCTTGGTTTATAGACAACCTAAGTTTGCTGCTCTTCTGATCATAATGTAAGGGCCATCTCTTCTCCTGCAATTGGGCAGGGCTGGCTAGAGTGATGAAGCATTCTTGTGAAGATGGGATTGGGAGGTTAGAGTTATACTTGTTGTCACTGACTTATTTTTTTCTGATTATCAGGTCAATGCCCATTTGTTTACATGTGGATCTTTAAAATAGATACAAGCACTCACAACACTGAGTGGCTGACTGCTTTTTGCATTAGACTGAATACAAAAAATGTAAATAAGTGTATACAACTCACCAATCTCTCTGACATAGGTGTCTTGTCTCCATCCGGCAAATGTTGTTCCAGGGCCAGCACAATACAATTGGCTATGATTGTAGCTAAAATCATGTATTCAAATGGCGTGGGGACCAGAAGTTAAAGAAAACACTAGACCACACAAGGAGAACCTTATCCAAATCCCATTTCTACTTAAGCGGTTACATTAGTTGAGCATTCTAAGATGTCTCATCTTTTTTAAAGCTGTTTAGTCTCTTTGACTTCCTCAGTTCTTTCTGGGGTGTCTTTGGAAGAAAAGTAGGAAATTGGCTCTCTTCTTTGAGAGAGTTAGTGACTTAGAATCTGAGCTGCTCAAGGAATTTGGGAGCAAGAAAGCAAAAGGTCCAAAGGGAACAAAAAGCAATTAATAATTATTGTTTTTAAATGAGATTGATAAGCTGAACTGCCCCAAAATAGATTATACAGCTGAATGACATCTGCTGAACTGTTCTTCAGAAATTCCCTGTCATTTAACTTGAGCGCATAGTGTAAATAAGCGATGGGCTAGAAAAGTTCTATTTAGAGTGTCTACGCAGATCCAAAACATGAACCACTGCTAGATTGCAATGCCTACTCCCGGTGAGACTAAAATCGCCAGCGCCCTACCGGGAAGTACGAGGGAAGAGATCTCACGGGAAAGAAGGCAAACCCGACACTAGGTACCCCCTTGCCTTTCCCCGTCGTCTCTATCCCAGAGCCGTGCCGAGCCCTGCACTCCCAGGGCGGAGCCGCGCCGCGGGCGGCGGCGGGGCCCCAGGGCGGCGGAGAGCTCCGCTCAGCACCGCGGACAGCTCCGCCCGTTCAGCACCGCGGGCGGCTCCGCTCGTTCAGCACCGCGGGCGGCTCCGCTCGTTCAGCACCGCGGGCGGCTCCGCTCGTTCAGCACCGCGGGCGGCTCCGCTCGTTCAGCACCGCGGACGGCTCCGCTCGTTCAGCACCGCGGACAGCGTCCTGCCCCGCCCGCCCGGCCGGCAGCTCGCCCCGCAGCTCCGGCGTGGGGAAGGGCTGGTGGCTCTGCTGAACCCGCTGACTCCGCAGAGCTGTGGGTCCCCTCCCCACACTTCACGAGAAAGACGCAGGCGAGTCGCCCAAGAGACCGGAGAGGGCTAGACTGCGTCTAGCCTTGCAGGAAATGCGATGCTCTGCCTGCCACCGGAGCTTTGGAGCTCGTTTATTCAGACTTGAATGCAGGGAAGGAGAAATGGGTGAGGAAGGACAGCAATCCCTGTGATTTTGTAACAGGGACAGAAAGATCAATATGGGTGTGTGTTCAGGGGCATGGGAAGTGCATTCACTCTACTGGTGTATTTTTTTCCTGCTAGCCCCTCAGGAAGTGAAAACTGGGGAAGCCTGAAGGAGAGCTGGCCTCTGTGGCAATTGAAAGTGTTGCTAGGAGGCTGGGAGGAGGCCTTGCTGCTGTTAGCTGAGGATTAATAGGTGTGTGATATCAAATGAAAAGAAAACAACCAGCTCCCGTGAGGTCACCAGTGTAATGCACTCCTGTACACACACGCACATGCGCGCGCACACACACACACTATATCTACTCCCTGGTAACCTCAAATAGTCTGCTTCCCTTTTCTTATGGCTTACAACCCCACTGTGAACATCACTAGAAGCAAAGCCCCCTTCTGAGGAAGATCTCTGCAGCTCACTTGGCCCGGGAGCTGGTTCTGAGACAGAAGGCATCTGCCCCTTTCCCAGTGCAGCAGATGATCCTTCTCTCCACTTACTGCCTCCCTCTGCCACAGAGCTTTTCTTTTTTCTTTTTCTTTTTTTTTTTTTTTTTTTTTTTAGTACAGCCTAAGCTTAGGCTAAGCATCTAATCAAAGTGACAAGATTCATGTTGATTCTAATGGATTCAGGAGGTGATGTACTAAAAACCTAGCTGCAATGATTGTATTAATGGGATTCACAAGGTACCTTGGCTATCAACGTCCCTACTATGAATGCAGCTTTAATGCTAAGGTGTCACCATTTTTTATCCCACGTTTCTCCTTCTGTTCAGAGTGAGAAAGAAGAGTTGAAAGGCTCTAAGATGGAAATAAGACTCATTAGCATGACTCTCACAGAACCCTTTGCATTTGCCTTAAATTGTAGGTAATGTAAATCTGTGCAACTGTATATCTCACAGCTTAAACACACACTGAAATGCACGTATGTCTTTTACACACATCCCTGGCATAGTCAAGAGCACACTCCATCATTCCCACAGAAGCAATTTCCTATGATACCCAGCTACACAGCCGTACATTATGTCGGACACACGGATCCATGTCACACACCCATTACACACACTGGATCACACACGCACATCTACATTAGCACCAGACACTCATCCCTAGCTGCCTCAGGGATCTCTTCCCCCCAGTCTCCCTCTCCCCCTCCCCACCATGCCCACACACCCTCCCTGAAAGGATATGGCCATTCTGTTATTCTCTTGGCGTATTTCCGTATAACATTATCTTCACTGAAGATGAAGAGGGATCTGTTGACTGTGAAGCAGTTCTGTTTGACAGGGATGGGGTTGTAGAGAGCCATAGTCCTGGCCCTCTGAGCCATCGACTGCTTATACATCCTTTGGCCGGCTTGGGGGCCACCTTGCCGGCTGCTCCCTCTTCCAGCCCCGGCCGGCCCTCCACCTCCATAGCGGGTTGGCAGATCATCCCCAAACCGAGCCATTCTCTCAGTGCACGGAGCCGGGCGCTACAATCCAAACTGGCAGCCGAGGCGAGAGGAAGACGCATCACAGCGCGCAGCACTTCTCCCTCCGGCGGCTTCAGTTGCGGGATCGGAATCGATCGCGGTAAAATATATAGGTATATTTAAAAAAAAAAAAGTGTATATATATATATATCCCTCTCCCTTCCTCCACCCCTTCCTATTCCCCGCCGCTGTGGCTGCCCGGGGGAGGAGGAAGGCTCCGGGGCTCCGCTCACCTCCCCGCACAGGTGCCGTCTCTCCGGCCCGACCTCATGGCCGGGGCGGGCGGGGTGGCCGGCAGGGCGGGCGCGGCCCCTTCCGCGCTGACCGGGGGGGGCTCCGGGCCGGGAAGGGGCTGCGCTGCTGCCGTGCCCGCCGCGGGAGAGCTCCGCCGTGCCCAGCCCAGCCCGGCTCCGGCTCCGGCTCCGGCCCGGCCCGGCCCCGCCGCATGTGATGCCCGGAGCCAATCGGCCGCCGCGGCTCCGCCCGCTCCAGTCACCGGCACCGGGAGGCGGGCAGGGATGGAGGGATGGAGGGAGGGAGGGATGGAAGGAGGGAGGATGAAGCCGGCCCAGCCCGGCCCGGCCGCCGCCGCCCACCCCGATAAATACGGCGGAGCCGCGGCCACTCCCCGGGGCCGCGGGGAAGGAGGGATCGAGCCCCACCACCACCCCCACCCCCCCTCCGCGCGGGGCTCCGCGGGCGCGCAAAGCTCCGGCCGGGGGTGCCGCCGTCTGGGGGCGGGGGGGGAACGGGGGGAACGGGCCCCCGCGCCTGCGCGCCGCTGCCCAGATGTGCATTGCCCAGCTGCTGCACCCACGGGTGCCCCCAGCCGCGGCGGGGGGCTCCGGGGGCATCGGAGCGCCCGTCCCCCCTGTCTGTGCCATCAGAAGCCCCGGGGAAGGCTGGGGGCAACGGGGGGCGGGGGGTGCAGTGTGAAATGGGGGCGCAAGGAGGGGGGACTGGGGGCGCGGGGCAACGGGGGTGCTCATTCAGATCCAGCCCCTGGGACCACGGGGCCGGCGGGCACCGCCGTGGAAGGGACAGATGTGCGGCGGGGGGGGGCGATGTAACCCCCGCAGCAGCACACACAGCTAAGGTGGTGCAGGGATGTGTGCGCACAGGCCGGCTTGAAACAGAGCTGTGCCCTTCTGGACAACTTACTTTGTTTCTCCTTGGTTTGAATGACTCCTGCAGAGCGCTGGATACCTTTAATCCTGTATTTATGGACGAAATCCTTTAATCCTGTTTATTCCAACACCCTCTGTTGCTCCCTTCCACCGCAAGTCAGAAAGCTAACTCCTCCTTGTGACTGGAGCGCCTAACATCAACGGTCACTGCAGTAGCTGGTGAGGATGTGCTTTTGCATTTAGGCTAAATCTGGGATACAAACTATTAACTTTTAGAAGGGACCCTCCAGAGAAGTCAGGGCTGTCAACAGGGGGACATTTTCACTCCCCCCCACAGTAAGGAAACCCTGCACTCTGCTGCTAATGTGTTTTTTGCCTTAGTCATCCAAGCTGTCTCAGTTCAAAACCAACCCACCAACTAGGCAGGTCTGTAGCAATAACATCTGCTCGCTTCAGGAGACAGCAAGAGGGCTGGCAAAATCCACAAATGGCACAAATAAGGGCTGGCAATATCCAAAGGGTGACTTCCTGGAAGAAACCAGCTTCTTACCCAGGGCTTTGGTATCTGAAGGGCTTTCTCACGCTGCAGCAGAGCCAGAAGATACCCTTAGAGGCAGCACTATTCCTGGGGTAAGCCAGTAGCAGCACAAACTCAAGGGGCCGTAGAGGGAAGCAGCAAGGGAGGAAGGTGCATTACATCCTGCTGCCTCGAGGGTCAGACACAGCAACAGCCACCAACCACCCTGAGACGGACATGGCCAGCCAGTGTCTGCAAGCCCTGGGGAGCAGGTCAGCAAGAAGCAGCTCCAGTCTGTAGGTTGCCTTCCCATGCACGTGCTGGGAATGTGATAAAGGAGGACTTTCCGCCAACCTGTTTTGGATAATCTGCAGATTAAACTGAATGCTGGAGTCTTTGGGAAAAACTTTGCCTGGAGAAGGAAACTGAAGTCTTTCTTTGGGAAATGAGGCCTCATGCTTGGGCTGCCACCAGGTTGCTTCAGCTCCCACTGGCTCAGGATCCCTGTTATGCTCAAGGAGACCCTGGGCCGAGAGTAAAATCAGAGCGTTTCTTCCTGCAAGTCTTCACCCCTCAGCACTGCTGAGCTGATCCACACAACTGGGTCATCAGGGAAAGTTTCTTTATTTTATGGAGGGAGAAGAAGGGTACAGGGAGCTCATAGGCTGAACAGGGTAGGAGAATGCTCTTTTCTCTTTAAAGTTTCCCCTGAAAACATTTTCATTTTGGTCCTCACTACATTTTTTTTTTTTTGTAATGAATTTATCTTTTCATCTGAAAATCAGGTTTCCCCCAGCTGATTTATTTAGTTGTCTAAATTTTTCACTTCTCTGCTTCTGGTCAGTAAATCTAATATATTCTGTGGTCTTATGTTTTACAGTGGAAAAACCTGGCTCTTTTTATCAATAGCCACTAGAAGGGGAAATGCCATTTTCAATAATCCCCCACCTCTTCTGATGGAAATCAGAATCTTGAAAAAAGAAATACATTGGTTTCCACAAATCTTCATGTCTGCATCCTCCTGTGCTTACAAGATGCGGGGGGAGGACAGATGAACAACATGACAGCTCTGAAAAGTCAAAAAAAAAATTGCTGTCTTTTGCATCAGGTGGTATTGAGAATCAGGTAAAACTCTGACCCCCCACATCCCCTTCTCTCTTCCCAGAGCCAGCGAACCATCCTGCCTCTCCCAGGAACAAACTCCCCACAACAGCACTGCAGTGAAGTCAGCAGACGGGGTGGTGGGGGTGTCTGTGATGGCGAGAAAATGATGCGAGCATGTCATGGGGATGTTCTATTAAACCACGGTTTGCCCTTTTCTCAATCTGCATGCTCAGGGCTTTTTTTTTTTTTTCCACACCATAGGGAAGATCACACAGATCTTAAGCATTGAAAGCCTTAAACACAAGAAAGAGATTGCAATTGCAAGGATTATTTAGATTTGAGAGGGGAAGCATCAGGATTTAGTTGGGCTTTTTAAGATTATGAAAAGAGCAGGGGAATTAAGAGAAAGCAAAAAATTTAGAGCACTGAAACAGGTCAGACATCTATAATCTACCATTACAGGAGGGCAAAGAGCATTTCATGGCAAATTCTAAAAATGGATTCAGTCATGAGTAACTCCTCCTCATAAGCCCCAAAGACAGAGGTGAGCAAATCACACTGCTCTCCAGGACCGGCTGTCTTGGCTTCAGCAAGGAGCCTTCCTCCTTCCCGAGCAGCTTTGCCAGGCAACGAAGCATTTCCCTGGACTTTCACCTCCATCCCAAGCACCAAGCCTGAGGCAGGTGACTGCACTTAATGGAGCAGCACTTCCATCTGGAAAGGCGAAGCCTGCCTTGCTGAGACAGGGCAGAGAAAATGGTACACTATTGCAGATCTTTTGCACATCAGATGACTGGGACAATTGGATCACGGCAAGCACCAGTGGCACTATTTATTTGCCCTGGCAAAGCAGCTCATAGGGACTCCTGGGACAGTCTGGATCCATCTCTGGGGAGGTTTCTGATGGAACCACAAAGAAGTGGACTTCCAGTTTGCTATGCTCCAGAGACATAAGCACAGGTGTCCTATATGAGGGACAGTGGCTAAAATTTAGGGACACAATCCCAACATCCCCTTGACTGTCATCCACCACTGAGCAGGTTAGGGGGAGACATGCTTGCAGAAACAGCAGCAGGGAAGCAAAAGATTTCTTCCTTTAAGAGAGGAAGAGAGTCCCACCGTGCCCTGACTCCCCTGGGTCCTGGCCTACACCCTGAGTGGCTCAGAGGGAGGGTCAAGGTTTCTTGGCACACCTTGTGTCCAGGTGAGCTCAGGGGTCAGAGAACCGTAGGTAGGTTGTTATTTGCTCTCAGAATTTGCAAGACTGAGGAACAGAGCAGCCACTTCAATCCCATACATCCTGAAGCTCTGGACCCAGGCTATTGCCAAACAGAGCAGCTCCCAAGAGCATATTTCCTTTAAAAAATAAATAAACAACACAGACTGCACATCACCTTCCAGCCCACAGGAAGGTCCACAGCTCCAGGCCAAGAAAACCAGCTTACCGCGGCGTTCCTGGCCAGCAGTTTCTGCTCTCCTCACTTGCATGCGTGCTTTTTGCACCAGCTGTGCTAGGGGAAAATCCTGCTGTGATGCAGGTAGAGAAAATTGTTAAAGATTGAGTCTGACAGACAATGCAGAATGACATTATGCAAAAGACAGCAAGGGGAGGGCAATGAGAAACGTGTTCTGTTACTTTTTAATCAAGAATAAAAGGATAAAAGAGTGAACAAAGGGAAAGAGAGGCCTCATGAAGATACAGCTCCTCTTATGCACATATCATAATCGTGGTATCATCTGTAATACAGTATCCTAAACCACTGGGGCCAATTACCCTTAGCTGCTGTACAAACGCAGAGTAGGAGACACCCTGCCCCTGAGAGCTCATCAGTTGGGCTGGGAGTATTGATGGCAAAGCCCCCAGGTTTTATCTGGCTGGCAAAGCAATTTCATCTCTGCTTGAAGGGGTGCACAAACCTCCAAGCTAGCACCATCCCAAGTCCACAGCACCACACAGCTCTTCCAGCCCAAGAGATCAGATCAAGCTTAATATTTACAAGAGCTTAGTCTAAACAGTCAAAATGAAGGAAAGGGAAACTGAGGCACAGCACAGTCACCTGTGCCTCACAGCAGGTCAAGCAGGTAAATCGGGCACCATGAGTCCCAGCTCAGCACCTTCTCCCCATCATGTCTCCACCTTGAGTGAACCCCAGGAGACCAAGAGCAGTTGCACTCATTCTGTTTCTCTTGAACTTAATTCCTTTGTAGATAGACCATGACATGAAACCCAGCAGCCATTCCTTGACTGTGGGAGAAGTTAGCTGAATTAAGTCTGCTGACAGCTTTGCTTTAGGTCCCAGGTAGCTGAATAACCAGGCAGTCAGCTCAGAAAGTACTTCAACAAGCAGGACCAAAGTCTATATAACAACGCACTAGAAAATTCACAGCAAGGGATAACTACCAAATCACAGGACACAGTGAAGCAAGGCTGTCCACATGTGGAAGCAAGACAAGAAACCTGTCTGGTGCCCAGTGTCCCACTTACAGTGTTACTGCACCACATCTGAGCCCCAGCAACACCGTAACAGTGTTTGCTCTGTGGAAAAGCAACCTGCTTGCACACACCCAGTGCTTGTGGCAGGGGAACTGAGATAAGATGATGGATAAAAGGTACTAAATCATTTTATATCAGGCTTCATATTTTTATTCTCCTTGGCATTTCTAAGATCGTTTCTACACCATTGGTCTCCAAGACTGACAGGCCAGCAGGCGAAGGCAACAAGTTCACACCTTCCCTTCCATTGTTTTGGACCTCAGTTCAACTGAGGACTTGATCATCAGAGAGGGGGATCTGGTGAGCCTTAGCCCATCTTTCAGTATGTATCTGTCTGTGGTCCAAAAATGATTAGACATCTAATCCTCTTTAAGATTCAGGTCTGTCCTCTCCTTAGGCTCTTCTGAAAATCTGCCTAGATGCTTCTCAACATCCAGATGTCAAAACACCTTTTCAAATCTGACTTTAGACAAACTAGAGTAATGTATAGGCTCAGCTCTGCATTAGCATCACTCTTGAAATCCAAGAGCGAGGAGCATCATAAGAACTGATAGAGCACCAGGACTCTGCTGGTCCAGATCAGGAGCCAGACGAGTTGGCAAAGGGAAGTTAGAGAAGTTTGGAAATTCCATCAGTCACTTGCCCAAAGATTAATGCAAGTTGAAGACAGCCTCCTCCCAGATTCCTTTCCACATAAACCTAGCAGTGTCTGTACTTGTCCCCCGCAGACGTCTGCCGTATATTATGCAAAGCTCCCAGCATGTCAGGTGCATGTCAAATCACACTGCAAAAGGAATCACACTTTGCCTGGATTATTTTCAGCATTATTGTTGAATACAGATTGATCAAGGACCAAGAGCTTGTTGTCTTCTCAGTGATGTGCAAGAGAAGCTATTCAGGCATAGAGAAAAATACAGAAAAATGAACATACAAGGAAATGGCTCCATGTTTACAGCTGCCAAGTTTTGGGTTGAGATGCCCAATTACAAGGTGTAGGAGGGTCCAGATTCCTGAGGGCCCAGATTCCTAAGGTCCTCTAAGGTTTTGAAGAACTTGGGAACTGAAGAACAATATTACACAAGGAAAGTAACACACTGCAAAGCTGCCTTCTTCCTCAGTTGTAGGATGGCTGTTGCTGTGAAAGTTCGTATTCTGAAACTAAGGAAGGTGATAGTTTTCTTTCTAGGCACCTGCAGCTTCCATGGGCGTTTCTGCACCTAGCATCTGCAAAAATTCGGCACTTGTGTATGCACCATCAGTAATTAGGCACTTGTGTATGCAATGTGTCTGAGGGAGGGCATGTAGGAGGAACAGATAACCTCTGCAGTATTTTCATGTACTGAAAAAAGAGCCTTTGTTCTGGAATAGCTGGAAACAGCTGTCTGGGCAAGCTTATCTCCCAGAAGGCATCACTATGGAGAAAAGAAGCAATATGGAGTAATGACAGTATCTGAAGTGCTGCAGTTGCAATAAGTGGGAGTTCACCTTCATGCTTCAATACAGACTTAGGAAATCCTGGTGAAGCTAGAACCAGGTTAGTGGCACTCACCTTACACATCATGCCCTCTTGCAGAACACTGTTCCAGGGAAATGTTCCTCCCAGTATCTTTGAATCCTTTCACCAGCACATCCCAAGTCTTCCCAGTTTCAAGATGGTTTTGGTCCTTTTAACCTAGGAAAAGGAATAGGTTTTAGTGACATGTGGTCAAATGATAGAAAACAAGGATCAGTTTCCTATGTGGCGTCTTCGGTTCATATGGCACAAAATAAAAGAGATAATGCATATGAAAAGGTGGACGGAGTTGTCCCAAAAATCAGGCAATTTGACTGAATGAGATTGCAGATACATTCAGCCACACACCAAATACCCAGGCAGAAGCAAAGCCAGTGCAGTGGTAACTTCTCCCTCTTCCCAAAACCCTGCAGTTGCAGGAGTTATTTTGGCCAACATGCAATGAGCGCTATTCTCTGCTGGCAAAGTGCTGAACCAGAGCTGGGAGACATGGGGCCCACCAAGGCTTTGCTACGAACACTCTCAATGGTCCTGGGCATGTGGACACACCTAAGGCCTTTAAATCACTATTTCCCCCATCTTGAAACAGGCATCAAGATGTCCTCTACTTACCTTTTCCCTGTTTCAGTTACCTCCGTGATCCTGGAATGCTCTTTCCTCTGCAGTGTGCTCAGCTCAGTGAAGCTTCAAACCCACTCGGGACCTCCAATCCACCTAATACATAAATTTAAGAGACAGACTGAAGGTCTGATGAAGTGCTCAATGAGCTACAGTTAATGGGTGGATGTGCTGTTACTCTGTCTAGGACCAGATCAGGAACCATGCAGCAAGCAAGAATAATAGGAATTAAAAAAAGCAATGCACACTCCACAGCCTTCTAAGATCTGAAAGGTTAATGCACACAGAAAGGGAGAAACACAATAAAAAGCTCTGGAGCTACAGATTAACTTTCACTTCTCAGAATCTATTATTGTTATTAAGGAAGATACTGAAAGGCAGAAAAATGAGCTAGATGCCCTACTTCCACCACCTTGCACTGGGAGTTGGGGTTTTCTTTTCTTTTATGCCTTTCACTATCTTCCCCATTTTTTTTTTCCAACCTGCAGCGAAATGCAAATGACATGACTTTGATAAGCAGCCTGAAAGCCCGGGAATCCCCCAGGCTTAAGGCAGGTTGGTGCATTGTAAAGCAGCTCCCCCTTACAAAAAAAATGCTCTTTTGTATCTGTTGGCTAGCCTGAGCCAGGCAGAGAGCAGCCAAACGCCTGCACCAGGAGATAGCTCCATTTATAATGGTACACCTATTAGGCAACCAATCCATTTAGCTTGGGTGCTTATTGTTTATTCAGCTAATGGTGAAAGTTATGTCCACATTCTAGTGTAAATTAAGTATTCAGCTATTTTACAAGGCACGGTAAGTCGGTCAGCCTTAGCGTCAGTAATTAGGGCTTACTGTTTAATTAATCTCTTGTGGTCACACGCAGGATACGGCAATCTCTATCGCACTCTCTCTGTCGGCTTACATGGCAAAGCGAAGAGAGGCTAAGGGAAAGGAGGAGTTAATCCTTTAAGCATATCGCTTATCCCCCTTGCACAAACGTTAAATGAAGCGGGGGAGCTGCTCGCTCTCGCTGGTGGGAGAACATTTGGGTTACAAGCCAGCAAAGCCACGCAGGACATTAGCTCATTGCCCAGGAGACCTGTCACACCTACAGACGGGGACAAAGCAAAACCCACGGGGCCTTGCTCCTGGTAAACGGGAAGGCGAGAGCTGCTACACCTTTGGCTTGCGAGAGGCTGAGCTAACAGGGCTACGGTTCCTCCTCGCCACAAGCCTCCCAGCCCCCGGCTCCGGCAGCTGCCGCCCCAGGTCGATGCCCACGGACCGCGGCAGCGGGGGCGGGGGGCACCTGGGAAGCCCCATCCCTGGCAGTGCCATGTCCTTGCCAGGAGCAGCAGCAGCCCAAGGCACAGCCAAGGGGCCGCGTTTCCACTCGCTGCTGATGGGAGAGTGTGAAGGAGTCGGAGCCCCCATGAAGATGGGGGGGAGGGGGGGACGCAGCGTGTAGCCAAACAGAAATGTGGTAAAGCCTGAAAATCAACCGCCAGGGTCGCAGGACAGGGCAAAAAACAGTCATTGGACCAAGTTTACTGCAGTGAAGAGGTACATAAGCAACCTGAAAGTTTTCTCCGGGTAACAGAACCAGCACAGAGGGCTTAAGAGGGTGCAAACTAGTGTCGATCCCAAATACAAAAGCAGGTGATCACCAGCACTTTAAGGTGCTTCTCCCTTTGGCAAGAAGTACCAGCCGCCCGGAGCTAATTCGGGATGCCGAGGACGGGAGGCTGGAAACCCCATGGAGCAAGGGCCCCCGCGGGGGGACGGGGGCACAGGCTGCGCCTGAGCTGGTGGCCAAGGGACAGAAACCCCATGGAGCAAGGGACTGCCCAGAGCTGCTGGGAAGAAGGGGGGAAGCTCTCTCGGAGGAAAACCATTCACCTACAGCCTCAGCTTCTTCCCCCACGCTTCCGAGACAGCTATCAATCAATCAGCCAGCCTTTGCGAAGGGGGAAATTGCCCATCACCGGTCACAAACCTCAACGAGCAGATTAACCCTTCAGAAGCCACCCTGCAGCTGCGGGACAGCCGTGGCTAAACCAAACCAGCATCCCGGGGGTTCCCCATCCCCGAGGGGTCGCCCGGCCCCGGCGTGGGCGGCAGCGGGAGCCGGGGGGATCGGGCAGCCGGGGGCATCGGGCAGCCGTTCGCTGCGGCTTCGGGCCTTTTCTGGGGCTCCAGCGCCCTCTGCTCCAGCACGGCCAGAACTGAACCTCTTCTCAGCCCGGCCCGCAGCCCACCCGGGGCTCTGGGTACCACCGCCCCGCACCCACGGCCGCGGGAGGGCTTCCCACGGCTCTGCCGTGGGGTATCGCCCCCGCTGTCACCTCTGCCTTTGGCTCCCGCCGTGCTCCCCAGCCAGCACAAGCCCTGGCGCTCCGCAGGGTAGCCTTATAAATGAAGCGGGTTTCTGGCTTCTGCAATACTTCGAAAGACTAACGATTTGCGAGGGAAATGGCAGGGGGAGGTTGACAACCACCTGCCCAGCCCAGGGACATCGGCTCTTCTGGGCATCAGGAGCATCTCTGCAGTCAGTTCTGCTTATGGCTCCTGCGGGAGAGTAAGACACAGCCTCAGGACTGGTGCTGGATTTTAGGCAGCTGCCAGTGCCACACTACACAGCTCCTCCGTCCTCAGCATGGGCAGATGCAGCTTCTTCAGATATTTATACAGGTACTTGGCCACTCCTTGTCGATTCCCACAAGCTCTGGGAGCAGGCAGGAGCAGAGCACCCACTGCCCACCATGAGATCTTCCTCCTGTGATGCTGATCTTGGGAAGCCAGAGCCCTGCTGGGGCTCTTGTCCCCATGGAGGAATCCATTTTCCCCACCATGACCTGGGAGATCCTTCTCCTCCCTCCCTGCAGTCAGGCACTGTAAGAAGCTGGTCTACATGACAGAGAGATGCTTCTGGAGCACAGAGCAGCTCCTTTCCACGCTCATATGCCAGGCTCTGTAAATGGGCCAGACTAAACAAGCCAGTCTGTCTCAGCAGAGGGAAGCTGCTAGCAACCCTTCAGAGAAGCTTACAGCTGAGCGTCCCAAAGCAACAAGTCACCCCTGCTCCACACAAGAGTTTTCCTCTCAAAAGAGGAGAGCAGCAACCTTGTCCCACTGTGGGTCCATTCAGTCACTTGCAGGGATGAAGGGAGGATTTTCATCCATGTGCTGGTTTCCAGTACCAGAACCTGCTGTAGGGAAGCAGGACATCATGTGCAAAATGAGACATCTCTCAAATTTTTAAGGAAAGAGTCTGGCTCTTTTTGGAGCAGCTCTCAGAAATGCACATGTGTAAAGCTGCTTACTCAGGGATGCCTGCTCTGCCCGTTACTGTTGTAGAGGTGGGCATCTCCACCTGCCTTGGGGGCACCTCAAGTCTTTGAAGCCCTGAGTTTCCACCAGAAACTTTTCCTATGTCTCTAAACACCCACCTCTGGTCATACCTGAAGTTCTTCAAGCCTTTGCAATGCCAAGTGAATAACGCACATGCTTACACTTACAACCAGCAAGTGTCACGGATCAGGCACTTCCCTTCTAATGTGATGCACCCTGACAGGAGCTCCTGATGCTCTCATTGCTGGGGGACTGTGTAACAGAGGCACCACCACCTCCTCCGACCCAGAAAGTCTTCCGAGAAGCCATACTATGAGGAGACAGCATGCAAGCTACGACTCGAGGAATAAGCATGGTAGAAACAGTTCAGAATCCAACAGCTATGTCCTGTTGGGTAGTTAGTGGAAAAATTGCACCTTTCTCCATGATATTTCCCCCAGTTGCCCTTTAGGAATCCCTTTCTTAGGCACTCGTCTCTTCTCTTATACCTGGTATGTGCCCAGATGATCAGTATGGGCTCCCAAAGCTCTAACAACAACAAAAGAAACAAACAAACAAAAAAGCAAATGTTGCTATCTACATGGATATATATATTAAAAACCATACATATAGAAATGTGTATATATAAGTTTATAGCATAGCACTGGATTCTGTCAGGCTACGTCTTGTATGCTTCTACCTCTGTACAGATAGAGGGATAGCAGCATTTCTCTTCACAATGGAGCTATTTGGAGGAGACACAGCCAAAAATCCTGAGATGCTTCATTCCTGTTACAAAGGAGTTACATAAAATAATAACAGGTCACAACCAGGCGTCAGGGACACCATAGCGTCACCAGACTCTTCAGGCAGTGACATTACAGGTGGCATTAGGGGCCAGCGGGTGATCTGTATACAACACATGATAAAACCCTGCCATAATCATTCAGCATCAGGACACAAGGAGGTGGCATCTCAGGGACACAGCTCTGATGATTTATGATGCATTCAGGACTCTCCGAAGGCATTATTTATTTGCATTACCGAGAGGACTTAATTATTCCTCCTCACATTAGAGGAGATACTGAGAGCTTCTATTACCAAGAAAATAATTTTAATCAGCAGACAGAGCACATGCCACAAACAAACATTTACCGCAAGGAAAGTCAGATGGCTGAGGAGTTCGTATTTCAAACCCTTGCTGTATACCACTGCGTGTGCCTGAACTGCACAGGCTGACCCATAAATGAGAGAAACTGCCTAAACGTAGCAAAGCTGAGCAAGCTTTTTGGTGGGTAGTGCTGCAGAAGAGGCCCAGCAATGCCAGAAAGGGGGAAATCAGAGGAAGAAACTGCAGCTAACAATTCCACATTGCAAGAAATGACAAGAACAGAGGTTAAAAGTAAGAAATAAAATAAAGCAAAGCAGATTCAGGACCATGAGGCCCATTTTCTTGTCTGAGTTTTGGCAGCAAGAGGAGTCCAGTGGTCAGAAGAGGGGCCTCGAAGGTATATGGCAGATTTTCACAAGCAATAAACCTATTGCCAGCTTCTGGAAAACAAGCACACTGTAAACATCTCTAAAGCATTTCCATTTTTAAAAATTAAAGTTTCAAAAAGTTTTTATAGCCCAGTGGGATTCTCATAAGCACCTCAGCAATAGGCACGCAGTTCCTGAAGAAGTCAGCACTTAACATACTGCAGCATGTTCTTCATCTCTAGGAAGAAAAGTGTGGTGGGGCACGCCTGCTGATGGTGCTGTAGTTCCCAAAGGTGACAGTGACACCAAAGACACAGTGATGGACATCATCCAACTTGCACAGGGACCACGTCTGCTATTTCCAGGCTGGGGCAGTCCAGAAGGTGATGTCCCATCACCAAACACACAACACAGCACCCAGAGGTGACAACAGCCCCTCAAGTGCTGCTGGTTGCTTCCTTCCCCAGGAGCTCACCAGTTAGACTAATGTGGAGCTCCAAGTCTTTTTTCCCCTGACTGCAGTTAAAGTTTTTTGCAAGACAAAACCTAATGTCACTAAGAAAACCTGTGGGAATCCAAAGGGAGGTCACATATTTTTAAAAATTTGATTCAAGCCCATGGTTGCATTATTCCTAGCGAGACAACACTCCTGTGCCATCACTTGGTTTTCTGGGAACAGAGAAATTGCCTATGGTCTTAAAATAAGAGAAATCTTTCATGATCTGCACCAAAAAACTCCAAACCCCACAGTCTCTCACTCCTTGGAAGGTACCCCATCTCAATCTGCTGCAGGACTTTGACCTTTCATGGAGAAAGGAAACTCAGGAACAACTAGTACTCAACACCCAGCTGAGGAAGGTGGGCTGGGTGAAGGCAAGGCCATCCAGCATGAGCAGTCTGCCTTTCATGTCCAGCTGTTTGATGTTTTCTTTAGCATCTAAGAAGCCTGTGTGATCATCAGATCAAATGCTTCTTCAGTTAACTAATCCAGGACCTTTAGACGCAACCAGAACTGCTCCTCTCCCCAGGTCAGTTTTCTTCCATGAGCGCAGCAACGTGCTGGCCTCTTCCCCTACCCTCCCAGAGAAGAGGCAAGTCCCCATGTTCCTGTCAAATGATGGTGTTCATTATTCAAGTTACCCCTTGGCAAAATACAAACGTACAGGCAGTGTTTTAAATACTGGCATCTCTACAAGTTAAACATAGTGATTACAGCTCGCAAGCATTCGGGGGAGGGACACGTTTCTCTGCCAATGAATGGGGCATTCAGTATTGGCTTGACATCATCTCCTGTAACGTGAAAATCAGAGGGATCATCACTTGGGTGGAATAATGCGCATTAATGCCAGTGAGCAGGGTGGTCAGCTCAGCTCCCAGCACTGTTGCCATCCTGCCTCCCCACGGGGTCATTTGCTTGAAGCTGCAGAGCAGCCCAGTGAGCGCTGAAGGCCAAGACCACCAGGACCAGGACTCAGTCAATCATCATATGGGCTTGGTGTGCAGTAGACCAAGCTCTTTACACTTTTGAGCAATAAGGACAGAGTTAAGAGCAACAGGAGCTACTGTGGGAGCAGGACTTGACTTTTTGGGTATTTGAGCTGAGCAAGCTTGATGCTACCTCCTGTATGGGCAGCAATGTTGTGGCAGTAGCTTCAAAACATCCCTGACAAGGTCACCACTTGGTTTTGTGGCCTGAGCTAAGTGGGAACAAAGGGGAATGGTACATCCTTGTGCTCAGAAAGCTGCCAGGACCACTGCCTGCTCTAAACAGCCCCCTAGCCATCATGGGTAGCAGGGCTGGAGGGGACAACAGCCCAGATGAGCCCCATTGAACCACCCTCCTTGACACTGCAGATGGGTCTGCCAGCCATTTCTGGGGAAGAAGAGTGGACCAAATCACTTAAGCAGGTAACTATGGCCACACAGGTTGATACTTGTATCCAAAAGCCATGCAGAGGGACAGTACACCTTGTAGAAAGGGTGATTCTCAAAACCAAGGAGAGCCTAGAGGCATCTTAATGAAGCCTGGCTTTCTGCTCAGATACCAACAGTAGCAGAGGGCACGAACAGGGGAAAAGTCACAAGTGAAACAAGTCGTGTATAAATCAGCAAGCCTCACTGTGACTGATTTATGCTATCTGGGAAGAGAAAATCTGGAAGGAGCATGACTATTTTGCTCACTTTGAGGTCTCTCCTTCCTGCCAGGGTGGAGGAACAGGGTGGCTCACAGGGTAGTTGCCTACAGCTCTGCTCTTCAGTTTAGTCCCAGTAACATCAGCCTCCTCTGCCAAGTCAGCCTGCAAACACCAGGTCCGGCACCACGCTCACACTGCCAGGCATGGTCTTTAACCATCCATTTTCCAACCTTTCCAAGCCCTTGTTCATTTTATATGTAACCAGGACAAAAATTCAGTAATTTAATCAGAAATTGGTTGCTTGCTTTAGTCCCAAAACATTCAGTAACACACAATAACTGAGTAGCCCAGTTCATTGTTTAGTATATTTCCCTTTACTGATGTCTTTACTGTTCCTATTTCAGATAGTTTAATAAAGGATTAGTTCTTGGGAACAGCTGCATTTTTCACTTCACTGAGAAATAAACACATCAGGCTCATTTTGCTTTCAAGTGGCATAAAAGCAAAAGAGCTCAGTACTTTCCAAGAGAAGTGTTATGCACGCTTGGTGTTCCCTCCTCATTCCATCTTGGAGCCCTATAAACCCTCTCCTCTCTCAGAGGGTGATCCTCTCCCTGCACAAAGCCTGCAAAAAAACACATACAAGAGTTGGGGATTGCACAGACTAACCCCAAATATCTGTGCAACTCTGAGCAGTAGCTCCCAAAGCTGGAGGACCATTAGACTGCATCCTTGTTTCTTCCCTCCTTGCCTTCTCCTCTTGTTATCTACTGAACACACAGCTGATAATAACATTTAATAAGGCTGCTGGGTTGTCAGTGGCCTGCAGGACACAGCCTGTGTGAGACTGCAATCCAGCAAGTGTTTGGCATCTCTGATCTTGGGGCCTTTCTCTTGGGATGTGAATAAAACCAGCTTCTTAATTAAGTCCCGGGTATTGATTTCATTTTCATCCTATTAACTGTTTTGCCCTACATGTGTTTGCTACACTCGGTAGGGTTCCCCTTACCCCCACTCTGTGTACATACAAATGGCAAAGATGAAACAGCTTCATTAGTCCTATCTACTCTTCAGGCACCAATTTCATTTTTTGCTTTAAAGTGCTCATAAAAGAGCCTCCTTGACAGCTTCCAGGCCTGCATCTCTCCAGCAGAGTGAAGATGCATGAACCAACATCAAGAGCTCTGCTACTTTTGATAGAGAAGGAGCAAAATCTCTGCACAGCCCAGAAAGAAACCCATCTTCGGGGTAGCCTCACACATGTAGCATGGGGTAGGTAATGGCAGCTAGAGGGGTTAGAAAAGCAAAATCCCTAGAGCGAATGCCGCATGGGTTTTTTGTTTTGTTTTTTTTTCCCCCCCCCAGTAAAACAGTAGCAACAGTTTGTCCTTAAACACTGAAGCCCCAGCAGAGTCTGAGCAGCACAAGGTCATGTCACCCAGTGTGGGAGCTGCTTTTCCTGCTAAGAGGAAAATCAAAACTTTGTTTCCCCCTACATAAACAGACAGGTGAGAAAGCCTCATCAGGGAGAGAAGGGAGACAAATATCAAGTTAGAGAATGAAAATATGGAAAAGTGGAAAAGACTAGTAAAGGCAATAGATTGAGGAGAGCAAGCAGAAAAACAGCGTTTTCCACAATGCTAGAAATGAAAGGCACTGAAAGATTTGAGATTTTATACTGCATCCTCCAACATTATTTGCATCAGTAACCACACAGTTTATGAACTTATACAATCACATGGTCTTTGACCCAAAGAATTCATAATCAAAGTTAAGACTTCACACAAGAAAGGAAAACAACCAGAGGGAATACATATTTAGACAAGTGAATAGGGGAGGCATGTAAACATTTGGGGGGGGAAGCTATTTTTTGTTGTCATTTTTTTTAGGATGTCAGAGAAGGGGACTGAAGAAATGAGTTGGCTGGGAAGCTCAGGGAAGATGTTCCCTGCAGAAATTAGAGCTGGCAGAGATATGATGAGGATCAAGCCCAGACAAGTTGGTCAGGGCTTTATAGCACTTCCCAAACCTCCAAGTGTTTGAGCTTCCTTTGATCTTGAGCCAAAATCTCAGGAATTTCCAGCACTCAACCATGAGTAAATACTTCTGTCATCCAAATCTGGGAATTGGCCTGAAATGCAGCTGGGTAAAGCAAACAGCCCAACACTTGCTGGTCTTTTAATACCAAGGGCAACTACTTAAAAGGTCAATGAAGAATAATCAATCATCTGAACAGTGAATTTAACTTTCTCTAGCATGGATATCTGCTAGCTTTCAAAAGCATGGTTGATCGCCAAAGACTTCTGATAAAGCTTCACATTTGAATCTGGGGTGTTTTTTCCAAAGCAGAATTGAGTTAGATAATTGCCTAGGTCTAGGCAGTACTTGGATACTTACACTGATTTAAGAATTAGCTTGAAAATTGTCATATGTGCCAAGTTAAGTGGCAGCAAGGACTGACTACCTAAGAGATATCTGAGCTCTATTTCACAGTCAAGATTTTTCTTTCTCTGTTTTCCTTCAAGAAATAAGGCTCAATAACATCAAAACAACATGTCCTTAGGTCCAGCCCTCAGCTGGAAGAAGTCACCGTAGATGTTGTCGAAGCCGCATTCACCAATGCTGTGCAAGGATCTCAGTTCCGCAGATCTGTAGACCAGGCAGCACTTATTTCAACTTAATTAGCAAGAAAGGTCTGGAATGGTTAATTGAAATTATTTAGCCATAATGTTTTGCCCTTCTGCTCCTCTCCCTGGCATAATGTTTTCTAAATTGAATTCCTTTAACAGAATCCAATATGCAGCAAAATTGTTGTTCCAGAGAAATGTAACATTTCGAGTCTGGCAGCAGCTCCCAGTGACCCCTTTTCTGTCCCCATCCTCTGCCCAGCATCAGCAGGAGCCAGGCACCACAGAACTGAGTTTCCTTCGGACCAGGTCCATGGGGCAGTGGTGACACCAGGATGACGCAGGCAGCACAGCTGCGAGGAAGGCTCAGCACCAGGAGCTCCCCTTGGGCAGTGACATCTTCCTTCCCATAGGGAAAATCCACGCTTAACAAAGCCTCAAGTCCCTTGTCTGACTTTTTTTTTTCTGCATGCGGTTTATGAAGAATTATGGAGACATTGCAAATAACTGGAAAAAAAGCTATTTTACATAGGCCAGTAGACCCCGAGATCCAGGCACTGTCTGAAACAACGGGCATTTTTACCCACAGGGGAGGTTTCTGCACATAGTCAGGGTAAATGCAGCGGCAGCAAAGAGCACGTTCATGCAACAGTAGAGGGTCTGGCAAGCACTTTTCCAAGAAGCAGATCTGCAATGCCAGCAAGCAGCTCCCAGTGATGGCATAGGGATGGTCACCTTCCAGGCATATAGAAACACAGCCCTCAAAAAAGTGAGATGCATCTTTCCGCACAAAGCTGAATTTTGCACAGAGAAACCATTTAAAGTATCGTGCCCCAAAGCTGAGGTCACTGTATTTGGAGAGATGGCTCGTCTGTAACAGCAGATGCCACGCTGCTGGATATCCTGCTATGGGAGAGCTGGAGAGCCGTACCGGGAGGTCTCTGTGTCCTGGGAGGTGCCCAGCACAGCAGCATGTGAGGCTGTTAATTATGTCAGAGATACATGTATTGAGCAGCCAGACCACTGAATTCAGAGCACACCCAGCCTGTCCATTTAACACCACCTTTACCAGCAGATACATTGCATGGAAAGACAAGGATGGAAAGTTTGCAGGTCATTTGGTATTCTTTTCCCTTCTCTGCAATAGGTTAAAGAAATTTGCAATAGTACTTTCACAGCAAAAAAAAATTTAACTAAAAATATGTATCTGCCCAAACAATTGAGTATGTTTTCCAGGCTAGTTTTACAGAAGAAGCTTCATCCTCTTAAAAACCAGTATTATACCAGACTCTTTATCTCCCCCAATGTCTTCCCATGTTTGGCCCCAAGTCACTGGCTTTCTA
Organism: Haliaeetus albicilla; assembly: GCF_947461875.1. Taxonomy (NCBI): domain Eukaryota; kingdom Metazoa; phylum Chordata; class Aves; order Accipitriformes; family Accipitridae; genus Haliaeetus; species Haliaeetus albicilla. The sequence goes on along the minus strand of NC_091508.1, from coordinate 12,489,587 downwards.
TTCTATTTGTCTTCAAATGATAGAGGGAGGGTGTCCTCTCACAGGCTCACATAGACCCTGCACAGCAGCACCCTCCGTAGTTGTTAATGACGGGGTGAGGTTTTCAAGTGCCCGCAGGCAAGTCAGGAGCATAAAGGACCACACAATCCACTGGGAAGTTTTATTCTCATTTTAACGATGGGAAACTGAGACGAAGAGATATCATCCAGCTACTGAGCATGCACTGCGTAGAGGGTTGGGTGGGAGGATCCACACCACTACTTAAATTGTACAGAGCCTTCACATGGGGTAAGAGGCAAGGCAGGGGATTGCTCATCCACCAGCAAATGCAACCAACCCCGGGGCAGAGCAGGGCACATTCATGTCTCATAGCTGAGCAATTTAGCAACATTTGAGTTCAAGAAGAGGATTTATACCTAAATGAAACGCAGGGATAGCTTAGGCAGAAAGTGCATCAGCACAAAGTTGCCTAAATTAGTTTTTGCCTCCCATTTAAAACCAGCAGCTTGGCACTTCCCCACTCCAGTCCCTGTGTTGACATTGGGTGCTGATGCTGAGCATCACGTATCTGCCCACTGAGTCATCAACTCCTGCTCTTTCTCCACCCTGAGGTGTACAGCTCCAGCATCCCATCAGGTACCTAACCCAACCCACTCTCCCCAGAAGAGCTGCAGCTGCTCCAGGAGATTTGCACCGTGGGCAAAAAAGCGGGTCCCTGCCACAGCAGGAGGGAAAATGCAAACTATCATCAGCAAAACAAAATGCTTTTACGCCACAAAAGTTCCTGAACTTCCTCCAATTCAAGTCTGTGTCAAAGGGATGTTCATGATATAAATGAGAATATTCTCCCCAATCCTTTTTTACTCATTTATACAGTCATTTCGCTAATGTTGCAGGCCATGTTTGCTGTTCACAAATTCCCAAGCAATTTATTCCAGCTATTTTCCTCCAACAGCTGCACAACTAGAGAAAAACTCTCTTCCCAGCAGAGGCAGAAGAAAAGGATATTCTTCTTATTATGTCTGGTAAAAGCTTATCTGCTGTTCAGAATTATATTTACAGAGCACAACAAAGACAAAGCCAAGTGCACTAATTGCTGTTGCTCAGGTGGAATATTTTCTGCCCACCCTGAGCCCTGCATCAGTGGGGCTTTATGCTTATCTAGTACGAGTAAGCCACACAGAAGGCTTTTATTATTTACCCTTCACTGCTATTTCATTGCCGCTGTATTTTCTGAAAGAAGGAAGAAAAACCTCAATGATTTCTTGCATGTTATTCTGCTTTTCAAACAAGGATTGCTGTTTTTTTTTTTTAAGCTTATTACACGTCACAGACAAATACATCACCATTTAAATCAACCTTGTTCTGAAAGCACAGATGGAGGATCCTTCAGAGGACAGGGGAAGCACTCGATAATCAGGTGCTTTACATCCTCCACATGGTGGGCTCCAGACCCCCACCTTTCTGGGCTCTCAAGGGATAAGCATGATGCAGTAAACACCCCCCCCCCCAGCAGAGAGAACTTCTAGCCCAAAAAAATCTTTACATTTTCCATCTTATCAACACCACAAATCCTCATCTTACCTCTGATTCCAGCTTATTTATCTACACAGCATCCCAGCAACCCTGTGTTCATACAGCAGAGCACAGGGCAGGCACCAGCACTGGCGTTTTAAAGCATCCCCAGAAGGGCGGCAGCAGCAGCATGGGATGGGAATTAATTGTTCTGTAAAGAGGGTCAGCTGCTAACGCTTACCCTTTCCCCTCTTTCTTTGGGGAAGAACATCACAAATGCAAAATGCAGCTATAGAGCCTCTGATGCCCCCACAGCTCCCTGTCCCTGCTCCCCAGTCACCTCCTTAAAATTAACTCAGTCCAAAATGCACTTGGCTCTGCCTGGGCTTAGAGGCATTTTATGCCTTTTGCAAACCCACCCTCAGTGGTTAACTGGGTGCATAGGATCCATATGTGTCCAATGCTTTCTATTCCTGCAGCAGTATTAAAGACTTCTGCAGCCAGGAAAGTTGGCAAATGGATCCCTCTTAAAATAGCCAGCCCTTTCCCTAATGTAATCTCTTGTCATTCTCGTTAGATAGCAGAGCTCCAAGTATTTAAACAAAGTCTTGGCTTACTGTGCTGATGCCCTGCTCCTACCAGGTCAGCTGGGGAAGTTTGCTGTAATGGTGAATTTAATCCCAGCCAAACATCAGGCTATGATGGCTTAATAAGAGAATTGGCAGCCCCAGGGCATAAACCCCCTGGTCCTAGCAGGTCTGGGGCCTGGGCCTGGGCCTTCATCTTAGGTACCTGCAAACCCTTCAGGCCTCCAAGAGAAAGGACGGCGAAGAGCTGCTTAACAATCCCCAACTGTTTTGGCCACCTTTGCTAGTGCTGAGCATGCGCTGATCAGGGTGTAACGTGGTCAGGACTCTCTCATTGCCTGGGTTTCCTTCCTTGCAGTTCCCCACCCATCCCAGAGGGGCTGGGGAGCATTTATTCATTATAAACACAAACTTTCTGGGCACGGGAGCATTTCCTTGCTGCAAGGGCTGCTGAGGTCCCTTTGATGCTGCGGTAAGAGCAGAGGTAACCGAAGGGCTCGGCTCTGCCTGAGCTCTGGGAAAGGCGAGGCTCACCAGGCTGGGTACCAAGCCCTGGGTAGCTGGGGCCGGGCGTCAGCAGGGCGAGCCGCATCCTGCGCAGGAGCGGCAGAGTGCACCGCGTGCTCCTTGGCACAGGGCTGGGGGCTTTGGTTTCTCTTGGCACCGTGCTGCCGTTCCCCAGCAGGGCTGACGGGTGCTGCCACCTTCCACGGCACGCAGGTACGTCCAGCAAGACGTCGTCCCCTCATGTCTTCTGCCCAGCACCACCAGCAACGTCGGAGGCCCAGCAGTTGCTTAACGCGGTCGTCAGGTGCCGAGTCCTCTTTAATGACTCTCGCATTGGTTAAATAGAAACTAAAAGGCAGAGTTGAGCAGGAAAACTCGGGTGTGGGGCTGACCCTGTTCAACCTCCCCATCCCAATTAAAACAGCAGCATCACTCCTCTGCTTGCAGGCAGTGTTAAGCAATATTTGCTTTTTCTGGGCATTTAGTCCATTTGTACTATTGCCTGGGGAAGGGACAAGGGGGCTGACCCCGACCTCACCTGGCGTCGACACCTCTCTCCTCCCTTGCTTCATTGGTCCCATCCTGTCTGCAGACTTTCAGCTTGAACCTCAGCCTGATGCGAAGCTCTCGTAGCTGGCAGCCAGGACATCAAGGCCTTTCCCTGCCAACAGTGATAGCGCCCGAGCCTTTTCATCCTGCCCTGTAGCACTAGAAAGGAAATTAAAAGGGCGATAAGGGAGCTCTTTCGGCAGACGAGGGAATATTCTGTGCTATCGGTGAGATAAACTAATATTTCTTCCAGCTCTGGCAAAGGCTCAAGAATAAGACATGGGGTGAAATTGTACATTTATACAGATTTTATAACTCTTACTTGCTGCTCCCAGCCTGCAGGATAACCATTTCTCTCGCTCACATTTCCTCAGCAAGGGAGGTCAGCACTGCAGGATGAAGGGAGAGACAGAGTTTATGAAGACAAGAAGCCAGAGCAGCTCCAGTATTTCAGGATAATTTTATGGCTTCGCTGGGCCAGTTCAGGTGCAGGGCAAGGGACCCTGCCTTTCAGGTGCCTTTCTAACACCCCCCATGTCCAGCAGTCCTCAGAGAGATGAGCCAGCATGAGCTCACCAGCTCCACAACCTGCTCGGTGCACAGCGGGTTTGCATGGGGAAATGCCATGTGATCCCATGCAGCTGGATTTGATCCATCCACATCTTGTCTGCTGGCCCCGGAGCAGGTGACCGGCCCCTGTACAATGCTCCCCTATCGCTACCGGGGGGCTGACGCCCACCGGGAGCAGGGTGCAGGAGGGAGGTGTGCATGAAGGAGCCCGGCTCAGTGCCACAACCCAGCCCCCTGACAAGGCACCCCAAATTGCCCAGCCCTGCTCCTGTAGGGAATCAGCACATCCCCCCTGCAATGCGCCCCGAGATGTGAGTGCAGTGCAGCACCTCAAAAAGGGCCATTGCACCCCGTCCTGCACACAGGACCCAGCTCGGTGCAGACCCACCGGCGCACCCCCACCTTGGCCTGGTGGTCCCCGACCTTCCCTCCGGAAAATCCAGTGGGAAGAAGAAAGGGAACAGGGATGTCCCACGCATGGAAGGAGACTGGTGTCTCCTCCGGCTCCGTGAAATCAGGGGGTTTGCCCTGTAACCTTCCTCCTAGGCACATGGGCAGGGTGCGATGCTGCGGGATGCGCAAGATCCCCCCACAGCTCAGCCCCACACCCCACCTGAGCTCAGCACCCAAATCCAGAATCCAGCCCCGGTCCCACTCCCCAGGGCGGCTTCGTGACCATGGGAATGTCCCAAAGCATCGCACACGGAGTGCCAAAATCCCCAGGAAAAGGCCAATGAATGGAGGTTTCTTTGCATCTTTGGCGGAGCCGAGGGGAGGCTCCCAGCCCCGCGCAGGGCGGCTGCGAGGCCTCACGTCTCACTTGGTGGTGGCTGAAAAGGAAAAGAAATCCTCCAGTGCTGGTTACTGCCACAAGCAAAGTGACTACCAGCTGCTTGAGAGCAAAGCCTGCAGCAGATGCTCTCGCTGCATTAAAAGACAAGACATCTCTCTGTCAAACAAAAGCAAAATCAGGGTTACGGACACCTCCTCGCGCAGCCCGGGGTGTGCACGACAAAGGCTTGGCACCTGCAGTTCATAAGGAGCCATCGATTAGCGACAGAGCAGCTTAGCTTCAGGGAAAATATTAACATTAAAATTGTTGCATCCTTTGAAATGAAACATCTCAACAAGCCGCTGCCTGCAGTTGAGTGGGGTCGGCAGAGCGGCTGAGGAGGATTTGCTCACATACCCCGACCCCAGAGCCCCCGGCTCCGTGCCGGCTGTTTCGGGAGAGCATGGAGCAGTGACAGCCCTTTCGCCTCCCCCGTCCCTGGAGCAGCCGCCAAGCCGAGGCCCGCTGGCCTTGCAGGAATTCCTATTAAAATTGACAGCCCTTCTCTGGCTCATCCTCTCCTGGGGAAATGTGGTGGGGCATTGAATGTGTATATTTAATTTGCAGTTATTTGCACAGAAGAGCAAAGGCGTTGCCCAACGGTGCTGGGGGTTACCTGGGACTATGTGCAAGCTGGCGGTGCTCAACCTCCACCTGTCTCCGCCGGGTGCAAATCCTGCCTGCACCCAGGATCAGCATCGTGTGACCCCACACACCACCAAAACCATGTGTATTTCCCACCTCGACCCCGGAAAATAACTGATTTCAGGAAAGTTACATTCAGAGATTAGATTTCTCTGGGGGTTTTCCACTTCTCACCTTCAATTAAAGTGTATTATTTTCATTATAATGTTTAATTATACAATATTGGAATGTGTTATTATAATTAGCATTAGCCCATAGTTAAATGGTCTCAACACGCAGGGGCACGGGGGGTGTCATCAAGGGTCTTGCTCACTTTCCCCAACAGCTCTGGCTATTCCTACTGGCACTCTTTGCAATTCTAGCAGCAAAACCCATCATTTCTCATCAAACAAACCCAACCTAAAGACATCGTATTTCATTGACCAACTGCCCTCAAGCCGCCCGACTTGTGAGTGAGGATGATGAGGACGTCCCTGGGACTCTGTGGGTGACGAAGGCTCCTGCCAGGTGGGTGAGAGGTGGGCGAGCATGCGAGGCAGCGGCCGAAGCCCTCCCCGCTCCTCCCATCCTCGGCTGGCATCAGGCCTGCCTTTTCCTACCGTTTATGAATATTTTTATGAGCTATCGACTGGCAGTGACTCAGAGAGTTGCTTGTTTTCCCGACGCAGGTTGACAGCAAGGGCGCGTGGTGGCTGTGCTTAGTCACGCAGCCCCGGCAGCCCCCACCCACGGCCGGCACCCCGGGGCTCGGGGGAACCCCCCGGCACCGCTCCCCCGGGACGCGCACCCCGCAGCAGCCCCCAAACCCAGCCCCTGCCCCGGTCAGTGCTGTCGGCCCAGCCAAAAACCCGCAGAGCCCCGCACCCTCCCCACCGCCTCCTCCACATGACAGCAAATATCCCTGGGATTTGCTCACAAGCGGGAGATTCTCCCCCTCACCCTTTTCCTTGGCCTTTTTGATTTATTTCATTGCCTCCATGCAGGTGATGGGGAGGCATCACGGGTCCCTCAAAGCCTGCGCTGAGCCCTGCACAGCGGTGGGTACCGGCACTGCCCGCCCCGCTGCCAGAGTCCAGGCTCCCAAATAGGATGACCTTAAGACTGAAGGATTATACAAAATTTAAAAAACAACCCCAACCCCCCCCTGAACAAAAAGCAGACAGACAGACCGATGCTTCTTTTTCCTTGCTTCAAAGTATGCAGGGTTTGGGGTTTTTTTTATACTTTCATTTTCCTTTCAAGCCCAAGGATAAGAAGCTCAGCCCCGGCTGGAGGTGCCAGCACCAGCCCCCTCCACCCCAGTCCCACACGGTGCCATCCCCACCAGCCCAGCGGCATCGCCGCAGGCAGACAAAAAGGCCAAAGTCCTTTTAAAGCACTTTTTTTTTCCTTTTTTTTATTGATTTCATTGAAAACAGAACAAGAAAATGATCAGAGCCAAAAGACTGCTCCTTTAAAACTGTCAAAAACATTAACAGAAAAAAAATAATAATAATAAACATGACGGCATTATGAATGTTCTAGAAGAGATGAACAAAAAAACTGTTACTGCACTAATTACAGTATTTAAAGATATATGCAAAAAAAAAAAAAATTAAGATAATGACCTGCCCAGCCACCACACAAAAGGTGATGGCAAATTTATTCACACTACAATACTAACAATTTAAAAAAAGTTTTGTTTTTTTCCTGCATTTTTATACTAAAATCACTTTGTTCTTTTTATACAATTGATAGTTTATATTCACGTGGTGAGCAAAAATCACACCAGAATCAGCACCGTTTTGTTTTGTGGTTTCTTTTTGTTGTCGTTTTGTGGGTTTTTTTTGTTTTGGTTTTTTTTTGTGTGGTTTTTTTTTTTTTTTTCTTTTTAATGCTAGTCCCCAATGTTTCAGTAATGGTAAAAAATAAATCAGTTTATCGAAACCTCATAGCGTGTGGCTTAAAAATTAATCGAAGGTGCCCAGCGTTGAGAAAAGTGATGGGAACAGATGAGCTGGTGGCATCTGGGATCTTCTCGCTGTGACAAGTCCCGTCTGCTGTTTGCCCCAGCCGGTGGACGCAAGTCGAGGTTCTCTATAATATATATATCATTCACTTTATTTTTAAAAAAAGAAAAAACTGATTTTCTTAAGAAGTTAGTGTCTTGTACAATCCCCTTCAACCTTCGCTCTCTAAAACTGCTAATGCGACGGGGCGAGGGAAATCCTTCCACGGATGAATCGAACACTGAGACAGTAACACGGCCAAGCGGCGCAGACGACAGCTGGTTTGTAACGGAGGAAGCCCGGGAGGGAGCGGGGTCTTAGGGGAAGTGTCTCTGGTTGGCTTGGGAGAGAGCCAGGGACCACAGGGATTGTAAGGACTGTGGGTTTCTTCTCATCAGAAGAGAAAAAAGCCAGTGGATTTGGTAATACGGAGGGTATTTGTTAGAAATGCCCTCTAGCTCCTAGGGAAAGGCCCCACTGCAATGTCCTGCGAGATGTGGGAGAAATTCATGGTTAAAAAAAAAAAACAAAAAACAAAAAACAAAAAAAAACCAACCAAAAAACCAAACAAACCAACAAAACCAACCAGCAGAACCTGCCCCAGGGCTGTGCCAAGCAAACCCAAACGCCAGCACCTACCTCCCCCTCCCCGCTCCCCCCGGCTTTTAGAAAGAAAGTCCCATCAAGTATTCAAAGTTTATTACAAGTGAACTGGAGATGACTTGGCATGAGCGATCCATTCAATTAACAATAGTCGGAGGACGGGCGGCTCTCCCTTGGCTCTGACAACACTTAGCACATTAAGAGATGGAGGCCAGGACAGCTCGCGTGGAAAAAAACCGCAACAGCCACCCCTCCACACACAACTGTGAAAAACAGCAGCTTTCCAGGACCAGGGAGGGGAGAACAACACCACGAAGGTGGGATTTGCTTTTACTTATTCCTCAAGTAACAGTCGGTGGCACAGCCCTAAGTGTCATGAACCCTTGGCTTTCCTTGAGCGGGGTTGTTTTTTTTTTCCGTATTTTTTTTTTTCTCTTTAAATGGAAATTTAGACAGTATGTGAATCTATAGGGTTAAAACAAGTCAGTCTCTGGGGAGCGGAGCCTCAAAAGGGGCCGGCTGCCGTGGCAGAGCTGGTGTCGGGGAGCCCGTTTTCCTGCGTGTCCTGGGACGAGGTGCTCGCCTGCCGCTGGGCCAGCGCTGAGCTCGAGTGTTTGCACTTGGGTGAACCGCACTGACAGCTGAAGTATTTGCCTTTGATGTCCCAGAACCTATCTCCATAGTCAAAGCTGCAAGAGAGAGACAGAGATGGGGTCACTGCAAAGCAGAAGCAGGCAGAGCAAGACGCCAGGGTCAGCAATCCTCGGTGCTGCCACAGTTTGGGTTTTTGCAAAGCTTCAGGGGATGGAGTGTGTTTGTAGGATCCCTGGGGGACTCTGGGGACGCGGCCCAGAGAGCAAAGAGACAGAGTGAACCAGCTCAGGAGCAGCAGAGCTTTTGTCCCTCCACAATCCATCCTTCCCCGAGGGAGGCGGTGGCTCCCCGTGGGAAGGGCAGCCCTGGGGACAGCACCTACCCGATTTCTTCTCCGGCTTCTATGTGCCTCGTGCTGAAGAAGGCGATCCTGGGAAAGCGGAGGTCCTGATGCGACATGAAGACTCGCACCGGGATGAGGTTTGGCTCACAGAGGTGGTTTATAAAGCGGCTGATGTTGCCATAGAAACGGGCATCTATGCAGTACACTTCTCCATCCTAGAGGAGAAATGTTGCATCTTTCATTAGATGAGGTTGGGTTTAGTATTATTACTGCTACTTGTTTAAATAAAACAAATGAGAAAACTATTGGTCGTTGCACTAATACTCTGGAGAGCTTCAAGAACAACAACCAGGGCAGGACACCCACTGCACGTTTAAAAGGACTAAACACACACACAATTCTCTATTCAACAGTACCCTGAAAATACAGTTTTCTGCACAGCACTCTGCCCCCACAAGCCCAAAGACCTTTCAAAATGCCCTTGACGCTGGCCGGCACATCAACTCTCCCCAGTCCTGCTCTGCTAAAGCACCAGTTTGGCGTAGTGGGATTGATGTTTGGTGCAGACAGACACCTTGTGGGTAAAAGCCACTGGATAGGGGAACAGGCATCTGTTCTGTCCTCTAATTGAACATGACAGCTAAGAAATGCAAAGCCAGAGCCTCAAGAAAACACTGGTTTTTGCAGATAAAAGTGAAAGTGAGAACACAGAAATTCCCTTTCCAGAGAGCCCAGAGAGCAGTAATATTTTGTTTTCCTTGAAAATAAAAGAACCCCCCTCAGGGCTTTTTTATTCCAGCAGAGAATGACTGTGCAAAGCAGAGACTTTAATTACAGAAGCTAATTTCAGTTGCAAAGAGGCCAAAAGCAAAAGGATCCATTAGCGGTGCTCAAACTCCCTTTTGGGCAAGCACCTTGCAATCGTTAATGGATCAGCTGTGCCAGATCACACCACCCGACGGATGCAGGAGCCCAGGGAAGATGTCCCAACGACTGGGGGAGGTGTCACCCCACATGGTCCCGTATCACACACGGTGTTACCAGCTCTAATTTCAGTTGTAAGTAATTCCCATCACCCCCTCACTTTCATCCATGGAAATGCCGTGGTTGGTGAGGACAACATCACCCACTACCACATCTAGCGACCATCTGGAAAGATCTGAGCTCTCCACCATGCAAGTCAAGAGGTGTTTCTTGAGAAAGGAGCCTGCTGCCTTGACCAACACAGGCAGTGTCCTCACCGTGAAGCTGCTGAGGAGAACAAGTCCCAAAGCAAACTGCTTCCCACCTTGCTATGGAGGGTATTGGGAACTAAGAGTCACACGGTGGCAACCGGGGAGAAAGGGGAGAAACCGTGAACCTGCTCTGGGGTGAGTTGAGTCTCCTTCTCAAGAGTGGGAAGGCACTGGGGTTTCTTAGAAGGGAAGATGCCCGGAGAAAGCCCTTCTTGCCTGCAGGCAGGCAGGGGTCACACAGATGCAGCAGCATGCAGCCAACCGCTGCCTCTCTTTGATGGAGCGCAGCAGGGCTGGCCAAGTGTGTGAGCAAGGGCTGCAGAGGATGGGCTCGTGTGTGGGAAAGGGGTGGCTTGACATGAACAGAAAGCAATCACACCAGCTAAAACTCAACCTTGTCCTTCCCAGAAATAGCATGTTTTTTTCCAGCTCTCTAGTACAGAGACAACAAAACTATCCCTTTAACCAGTGGAAGCTCAAAGAGCACCTATTGTGCTATGTCTTCCTCCTGGAAACCCAGCAATGGCAGTTAAGTTTTGGCTGTTTGATGTTTGCCCTCTTTCAGATCTGGAATGGGATATGACTGCGGGACCTGTCACACTGAACGATTCACCATGCACATGGCCTTGAGTGACAACTCAAGGAACAGGGACAATAGAAATGACAACCCAACAACTCTCACTACAGCACAAACCCATTCAGGCCACTCCTTCAAGACACACCAGGACCCAAGGATGCCTCTCCCAGGGTTGGGGTTCACACTCTTAATAATTTCCCATCACTCAGAAGGCCACAGCACCCAGCTGGCTCTGCCCTGCCCTCCTCCGCCTGTCCCGATGAGCTTCTTTTAATAATACCTCCATGACTTGGTGCCTGGTTTTCTACGGATGCTCCACTTTGAAGATAACCCTGAAAAAAGATGATGCTTATGCCTATACTTAGGTCTCCCTCCTTGCTTCACTGAAGGCTTTGTAAGAGCAAACGCAGAGGTTCTCCCTCAAGGCAGGCAGCCAGGGGCTAACCTAAAGGCAAGGCAAGGCCCAGGTGGGCTCTTGCTCATAAATGCATGAACCAGGTTGAAGTCCCTGCTGCTTTTTAACTTCTTAATTACAGTTTGACCCCGCTGTTTTCACACTGACTACAAGACTGATTATTTATCTTTTTTTCAGCCGTTGAATGTGTGTTGCCTTTAAAAAAAAGAAAACAGGGCAAAAAAACAAAGCAAAGCTTCTTTGTCACTAGCTGATGACAGAAACAAGACAGAAACTGTTTTACAGCCTTCCTTGGAAGCCACCCCACTCCTCTGAGTCCCCAGCTCACCTTTCTCCTCTTCTCCTTTCCCAAGGGAAGTCTGAAGTGATGGCCTTGCTTAAAAGCTTTAGATCGCACTTTTAAAAGCAAGATTTCTGCTCTGAGACAGCCCTCCACAGAGCAGCGCAGGATAACTACCAACAGAACAAGCCTAAAGTCCCTGCCAGGGTATCTGATGGATCCCTTTATAAGTGAACGGGGAGCGGTGGGGTGGTGTTCAGTCTTCCAGCTCACCTTTTTATGAAGAGCTTACAGAGCTGCCAATCAACACAGCTGCAAGCCTGCACATACACACTTGAGCATCAAAAACTGAACAACTGAACTCAGGATGCCCAAATGGTTTTGACAGAAGAGCATCTTGCATCAAAACTGGTGTGGGCAGCATGTACTGCGGCGGCCCAGTGCTGCTGGGCTCTGTTACCATTTTAACAAGCCCTAAGCCTTACCTCAACCACTCTATATTTTGACTAGAATGCAGAGAGGATGCAGTCCTCCTCTTTGCAGGCTTTCAGATTGTACTGTACGTCAAGATGGAGACAAATATTCTCTTTGCTGTTTTGGAGAGGCAAGACCTTGGGTTTGTCTCATTAGATACCTTCAGATACAGTACCTTGTTGTCAAGGTCGAAGAGGTAAGAGTCCTCTTCACGGACGTCTGCCTCGGAATCAGATATCAGTTCACCAACGTACCTGCGGACAAACAGGAAAGGCAGAAATAAGATGCTCATGCAATCATAAGCTTGGGTTTAAGGGATACAGCCCAGCCACAGATGACAACCCACAGCCTTAGCAGTGCAGGTCATCTCAGAGCCACCTGGGCAAACTGAGCTTTGCCAACTTACAGCAGCTAAAATCTGGCTCCAAACTCTGTCTTTTCAGGGCAACGCTTTTAATATTAAAAATGGAGTCTTACTTCCAACAAAATTTACTTTTTCCCCAAGGACTATGTTTTCTTTTGCAAACCTCTTTGTTGGCCAAGATCAACACGTTAATCCAGTTCTCCCTATGTTCATGGTTAGACTCATGCCCTGGCTCTGCTATAAAACACTGCAGTGCTTGTGCTGTTTACATCCCAAAGCAAAGTGTTTGTGTCTGTCCTTCCTGTATTTTCCAGGGTATTTTGACTGATTACATAGGCTACATACCTTAAAAGTTTTGTTTTAAAAGTCTCAGGTGCAACCTAACCTAGCAGGATCCCTGGAAGGATCTAGGCTTCTTTCGCAATCCCTCTTGAACCAGAATAAATCAGAACTGTGATCCCCATAACAAACCAGGTGCAAGGCAGATTACAACCAGGTTCTCCAAGCACCGCAAAGCACGTGCATGCTTGGCCTGGCTTGCTGAGAAGGTCTAAATACACACACCACCTTTCACACCCCAGACAGATGCTGGTTTTGATGCAAACCCCCTTGTTGCAGGAGTCCCTGCTGCACTAGCGTTCCCACATTTGTCTCCCTGTCTCCTTCTTGAACAGTTTTGGACTGTCAAGGTTCAACATTTCCTGTCTTGCTTGTAATCAAAGAGACACAAGAGGAAAGATACAAGAGCCAGAGGGAGGATACAATAAAGAAGCAACAGCACAGTAGATTCTGATGTGTAAGTCTTCCTGGTCTGCAATGCAATGCTAATTAATTATAAGCAAAGGATTCACAATACGAATAAATATTCTTCACAGCATCAACAGAGACTTCCATGATCAGCAGCCATTATCACAGCATTCCTCTGCAGCTCTCAAGGCATTTTTGAAGTGTTAACCAACCATATCCATTTCCCCCTGTGGCTCAAGGCAGCATTTAACTCCAGGGCTGGGAAGAGGAGAGCCATAAAACATTAACCTGGAGAGGACCCATGCACTCTGTGACAAGGGATCGTTTGGCTGCAGTTCCCAAATCTGAGTGATCTGGCCAAGCTCCTCTGCCTGAGCAGGAGGCTGCCACCGCATGTGATCCTCCTGTTTGCCCCCACTGCATCCCGTTATTTATTAAGCGCTCCCGTAAGGCTGCGGCATTACTGGAAATCACACGCTTGTTGTTGACCTAAAGCAATAGGAAGATGATGGCCAGAGAGGGAGAGAAATTGCTGTAGCATGGCACAGTAGCCAGCGGCAGCTGAGAAACAGCTGAATAATGCTGCACGGAGAGGCACTCTGCTCAGGGACAGCCACTTCAGGTTTACAGCTCAGTGAAACAAAAAACCACAATCTAATTAAAAAAATGTTGTTTTGATGTTCCTTTAAAGACTATTCCTGCAACTCATTTCCTTTCCAGGACTGCTCATAGATACAAGTGGTTCCCTAATTTCCCAGGTCCAAAGTTATGGAAGGATGCGCAAGAGGTACATATTGCTACCCAAAAAAGAGCAGGACCATCAGCCCTTTCATTGAAGGGCTCCTCAAGTCAGGACAGTATCTTTCTTCTCAGCAAGATGTTCAGCACACTGATGGCAAGTAACTACATCTCAGAGGTCTACACTGCCACTCATCACCACAAGATCAGAGTGCACTCCATGAAAAATCAAGAGCAACAAGAAGTCCCTAGCAGAGGCTCCAGCATTTTCCAAGGAGTGTGGGAGACGGGACGTCTAGGGCTTCTCTGGCTGAAGGTGTGGCTAAAATGACTGGCTCACTGCACATGGTATCTTAGTAGAGCATCACTGCTTTGTACAGAAATGAAATATTTGGAAACCATGTAATGGACGTGCACCGAAAGGAACAGACCAGATCCTCACAAACGTCTGGTTTCTGCATTACACCACTTCACAGCCTCTCCAATAAAAGCCTTTAACCAGCTGTGCCATTTCCAGAATGAGCAGTTACACCATCTAACAACCAAGCATGAACAGAGCAGATTCAAAACAACCCACAGCAATGTCAGCACAGGGTGAGCAACAGCAACTTCTGAGCAGTGACAAATTTGGAGGTCAGAGAGAAACCTCCACCGAGCACACCAGTCTCCTGAGCATCTGCCAGTGGCAGAGCCTAAAAACTCCCTGGAAGCTCGGCGGGGCAGGGAGGACGATGCTGCTGCATCTCCCCTCGCTAAGCTGTTGCTTCCAGGACCGCGCTGAAGGTACCGGAGGCTGTTAGTAGGAGGGTCTGGAGCAGCCAAAAGCTCTGGAGCAGCTGGGGTCTGGGGAGCCCTGGAGATGATGGTGGGAGAGCTGGCTGGCCACTGCACTAGCGGGGCCTTGCTCCCAGCTGCCAAACTGCTCTGAGCGCTCCTAAACACTCCCTACAGAAGCTGCTGCGGGCTGCCAGAGGGACAGCCTGCAGGCAGAAACAGAAAGGGAAACCATTTTTGGAGTGATTACAGAGAAAAGTTGAACAGTATCTGAAGTACAGAGCAGGCTGAAAAGCAGTATGTGTGTAAGGAAGGCATTTACACACAGAAACAGTCGGGACCAGCAGAGTTTTGCATAATAAAAGCACTCTGACAATATTCCACATTTGCATCCCATGCAGGCATACGTGAAAAATTATGGAATAAAAGTCATCTTACACCAGTACAATTACCCTCCTTCCAAAGCAGAGTACCCACTCAGGGCTCTAATCCAGACGTTTAATGCAAAATGCTCTTCCACAAGAGCCAATCCTTGAAGATGCTATGTGCAAGCAGCCCCTGAGCACTGCCAGCACAGGGGCTTCTTTGCCAGAGATGAGGAAACCAAATCTATAGGTGGCACACAAAGACTCACAGGAAGGACATCAGTGCAGCTGGCTTGAGGAGGAGAGAAGGACTGGAGTTGGTGAGTTGAGTAAATGACGTGTGTGTGTGTGAGAAAGTGATGGGGACAAGGAGGAACAAGCACGGGCAAGACATAAATTAGCTCAGCTTTTTAGTACGCAGCTCATTTTGATAATGAAGAAGACAGCGCCTACCACTGAAACAGTGTCAGCAGCTCCTGGCAAGGGTGGAGGGAAGAGTTAAGCATGGTTGTGGTATCTGAACCCCATCAGCTCTGATGCGTGCTCGTCTGTGTTAATTACACACAGGTCTGTGTTAATTACACGCATTACACGCAGGGCTGCCCCGCTTCCTTGGGCTGCCTATTCACCACTGCTTAGTCCTCTCACATATTAGCATTCCAGTAGGATTTGGTTAAGTCAGTGCCTTTTTTGTTTGGGAGCAGTTTGCTTGCAGGCTCTGGCTCTTCTCTGGGCCCTGAACCAGGACACAGAGACCGTTGGTACTTAACAGGAAGCCCCACCTGAAGACAGACTTAAGACACTCCCCACAAACAGCAGTTTTAAGCTTTACCTCTGAAAAAACATTTTATCGTCTGGCAGCTCCTAACATGGAAGAAATACTTGGCTGACTCACTGCAGATTTTTCTTTTCCTTTTTTTAAAATTCTGCAATAATTTTCCGCAATCCCCCACCTCAATTCTATGAAACATCGAAAACTAGTTCTAAAAAACCCGAGCACCTATCTCCATGAAGGGCATGAGTCAAGCCTTATTTAGAAGGCCTTAACTCACTGTAGTATTGCAATGAAGAAAACACTTTCAGAAATATTTAATAAAGTACATATACCACTTTAAAGCCTAAAAACCGTGGGGTTCAACCCTAGTTTCTTCACTTGACATAAATCTGACCATTTTTGATCTTAAGTACTTTATTGAATCAGGGCCGAAACATGTGCTTAACGCCAAGTGCTTTACTGTTTTGCTGAATCAGACTAAAGCCAGAGCTGTGACACTGGAAAACCTCTTGAGAAGTCAGTATTGAAACAGAAAAAGGTCCGATACAAAAAAGTTGTTCCAAATTGCCTTGGCCTTAAGTGTCCCACATCCAGGGTGAACATGCGAGTTGAGCACATTTGCAGCACAACTCAAATCTGTTTTTCCCCCGTTGCTTGTGTTTCAGAGGGGTAAGAGAGCTGAGCACAGATCCCAGCAAGACAGAGAGGGGTGGAGAAAGCTCCATGCTATAAGGAAAAGGACAAACAGAGCAGGAAATGGAGTCAGGAAACCTCTGACTGAGGGCAAGCAGCTCAGCTCAATGCCAATTTGATTTGCATGAAAACCTCTCCTTAAAGAGGAGAGACCATCCCAGCCCCCGGGAAGCAATGCATTTGCTTGAGCTAATGAAAGCTGAATAACTTACTCGCACACAAAGGTTCCCAGTGGAATGTCTTGCATTGTTCGCACACCCCAGCCCATCTTTTGTGTCCGATAAAGCTGCAATCGAGTCCTGGAAAAGAGGAAACGAAGACACATTAATGGCAGCAATCTGCAGAAAGACAATGAATTTTCATAGAGAGATGAGCAAAAAAGCCAGAAACCTTCCATCACCACAAACTCAAAGATGATTTCAATATTCAACCCCCCCCAGTTCTCACGCTGGCACTATTGCGGGTACACTCCACTCCCACCACTGCTCTGAGCATGTGGGCAGATGCTCAATGGAAACTGCCTGGGGACAAGGGAAAGGTGTCCACCAACCCCTTCTCCCTGCCCAGCTGCACCTTGCAAGGTGCACACCTAGGGACTGGGGAAGAGAGTATGGGACTGGATGCTCTGTGTGGTTACGCCGTTCATAATTTACACGTGGGATACCAGAATCCCACCACCAGCATTTCTTTTCCCTTTCATGAACACACCCCACACTTTGGGGAAGGCAGGGAAGGTGGAAGGGGACTCAAGGCAGCATTGCTCTGCAGGGAGGAGTGCTGCAGGGGGAAGGCAGGGAGCTTACAGTGAATTAAGAACACCTCCAGCTAAGTGCTCTGATCCCTTTGCCCTCTGCTGAGGCCAGTGCATTTAGCAACTCCATCATATCCAACTCCCTGGCTGAAAGACAAGGAAGAAACGCTGCAACTTGAAACTTCTTGGTGTAATAGCTGCTCTGTGGAATTTTACTGATGGAGTTTATAGGCAGAGAAACAATCCTGTAAGTCATTCTGCCTCCTGCTCAGCCAGAACTTGAGTTAAGTGCAGGATGAACAGTCTCCAGGGCTAGGGAAGGCTTGCTCTGTCCCCGAGGGAACCAAAATCCACTCTCAGCAACACTGTTATCGGAATAAAGAAAAATCCGATGCTCACCTTAACTTCACCCTGTTGCTTTTTCCAGTACTTCTCTCCTCTTCCCCCCACTCATTCTCCCCTTGCACTGTCAGCTCAAACTAGGGGCTGTACATTTCCTCATATTTGCTCACAGCTCCTGGAGCCTTCACCAGGGCAAAACACGACTTCATGAGAACGACCACTCTCAGAGAAAACGGTTATAACACTGTATTTCAGGCTTGAGGAATCTCCCCCATGTTTTGCCTCGTCCATTGTGGCAAAAGCAGAGCACCAAGCTCAGGTTCAGGTTCTGCCGTTGGGGCTGACACCGGCAGCAGTGGGACTGCAGCTCCAATCTCAGTGTCCCACCTGAGCTGGGTCAGCCTGCCAGATGGAAATGCATGTGCTGCCGAGCAGAGTTAATTTGGAGCAAATCTGATAAACGAAGCACTGAAAACAGAGTGGGAGCACCCATGTGTCACGCTGCAGCCCAAATGCAGGAGGTTTCCTCCGCTGCCTCCCCAGGGACCTCAAGTATAGCTCTGCCAAGCACCTGACCTCACCTCCAGCTTCCCAACAGAGTCACTCTCCCAGGCTCATGGTTGGGTTTCCAACTCTTCCCATCTTTCAGAAAACCACTTTAGCAAGGAAAAAATGCAAAAGCAACAGCTCTAGCTGTACAGCTCCTAAATAAACACCCACGTAGGCACCGGAGCTCTGGAGCTTGGCAGGGAAAACCAGAGAGAGGTAAAGTTCTGTGGAAATGCATCGAGCTTTTTCCTTACTTATTTTTAACATTGCAAAATGTCATTGAAACTACAAAGCTTGCAAAAAAAGTGTTGTCACTACTACAAAAAATTCACAAAAGTCTTTTTTCCAGTGGGATTCCTTTGAAGTTAGTGCAGTGGCAAACTTCTCCATAGCAGAGGTCCAAAACTAAATATTTATGGTTTTAGCCCGGCATCAAAATCCTAACAGCCTAATCTGCAGCACCAAGGCCAACAGGTATTCAGATATCCAATTCAGGGGGAGTCATGCCAATAACTTGGAAACTTTAAGCAGCCAAGTCTGGGCATGCTGGCCTATATTTCTAATACATAGAATCATAGAATCATTTAGGTTGAAAAAGACCTTCAAGATCATCGAGTCCAACCATCATCCATGCCCACTAAACCATGTTCTGAAGTACCCCATCTATGTGCTTTTTGAATACCTCCAGGGATGGTGACCCAACCACTTCCCTGGGCAGCCTGTTCCAATGTCTGACAACCCTCTCAGTAAAGAAATTTTTCTTAATATCCAATCTAAACCTCCCCTGCTGCAACTTGAGGCCATTTCCTCTTGTCCTATCTCCAGCCACCTGACAGAAGAGACCAGCACCCACCTCACTACAACCCCCTTCAGGTAGTTGTAGAGAGCAATCAGGTCTCCCCTCAGCCTCCTCTTCTCCAGACTAAACAGCCCCAGCTCCCTCAGCCGCTCCTCATAAGACTTGTGCTCCAGGCCCCTCACCAACTTGGTTGCCCTTCTCTGGACACGCTCCAGCACCTCAATGTCTTTCCTGTAGTGAGGGGCCCAAAACTGAACACAGGACTTGAGGTGTGGCCTAATACAGACTACTAACTTACAAGATCTTCTAAATTAAGGCTCTGCAGTTTCTGTTGCTGTTATTTTCCTCACAGATCTCCACCTGAGAAGTTACATCTAGGCTGTTCATGCAAGCCCACAAGCCATTTATATATTTTATGGTCAGGCTGATGATAGAACACAACAGTTCTCACATGACAGTGATGGGGGCAGGGTGCAAATATTAATTGAGCTCATCAACCCACTGCTGTTTCATTCCCACCGGCAGCACACAGGAACGCACTTGCATCCCACCACTGTGTGGTGGCACCTGCCCCAGCTTCTGTCTTATCTCGGGAAGTCCTGGGGTTTTGTGGGTTTATGGGTGAGCTGTGTGAATAGAGAGCTAGAAAGGTCAGGATTTTGGTGTTGGTCTTGCCAAGATAAGCTGCTTTTGGATCCTCCTTCTCACCTGAGCCCATTCTGCACCACCCGGTTCCTACAGGTTCGCCAGCACGAGCACGCGTGATTACACTCAAAGATCAGTGGTGGCTCAGCCATGTTGAATTCAGGCAGGAGTCGGCCGTCCTGAAGAGGAGAGGCATTCAAGACTGGGTTAGTTGTCTGTTCCTGTGACCCCTCCAAATCAGAGGCAGGCCAAGAGCAGAAATTTGCCCAAGTGTAACAACAGGCCAGAGAACCCCAAGGTGGAGGCATGCCACAACCTCCCCAAAACCAGCATCAGACCTCAACTTCTCCAGTGGTTTTGCTCCACCCTGACAGTGGCACACTTGCCACTATCACTGACAGCTGACAAGCAGCAAAAGGCTATCTAGATTTTTGCTGCCTGGCATCACCCTACACACCACCAAAAGAAATATCTTACAGTGCCATGCAAAAAAACCAATGTGCATCATCATTATTATCATTTTGCAGTGCTGGAGAGAAGTGGATGTTTAGTCTGTCTCTGGAATAAAGTCTAAACTTGCAGAGTACAAGGCCAGTATACCCAAGTTCTGAGAACCACATTATCCTCCCAAATAACACTCCCAAAAAAGCTACAACCCAATTATTTACTAACCATATAGGATTAAGGAAGCAATAGATGCAGTTCATTATATTTAACAAATTTGGCTTTTAAGGCTTGAAAGATGTAATCACCTATTAATGTGTAAATAAAATGGCTACAAAGCAAAGAAACATGCCAGTATTCCCCCTGGGAGAAACTTGCAGGGATTCACAAAACTTCTGGTCTTAGCAGAACCTGTCCAAATATTAACCTCAAAACCTCCCTAGAGGACTGAAGCATACTTACCCAAAACAAACCCGACTTCTGGCAATGTTGCGTCTTTACTTTGCCTTCATCCGGAAGGATCACAATAAATACAAGCAGGCAAAAAAAAAAATATCTCTACTACCCTCCTCTTGTTTACATATTACAGCATTTTCTATGTTGCTCTGAAATGGAAGCTGATTTCACGCATGGATTATTAAATGCTCTCTATCACCTGCGTATAACTAATGGCTCAGTTGGCATGACAGTAACACAAATAAATAAAACTAGAAAAGCTTCCCCAGTATGCATTTTGTTATTATCACATTCATCTCAAAGCTGAGACTACAACTTCAGGCATTTCAAAACAAAAAGTAGAGGAGTTGTGCAAAGAACTGTTTTTAAGGTATTACTATAAACCCTGAATTCTGTGAAGTTCAGCTTGCAAACACTGGTCTAAGCCAACAGGAGGTTCTGTGTCCTCACCTTATCATACCAGCAGCGCATACTGAGCTGGCCACACATGCAGTTACTGGAGGAGCAGTCGTCTATACATACACAATACTGGAAGAGAAGAAGAGATGTTAACTCCACGCCACTCACACATAACCGAAAGAGCAACTTCTGTGACCGGGTCAGAGAGGAAATGACAAGTCTGCACCTTCTCCTGCTGCAGCTTATTAGCCAGAAAGAAAACCAGCCACATCAGTGGCATTTTTACTCCATTATTTATTTCTGTGTGCAATGAACGTCAAAGGACCCCAGCTTTCAGGAAAGGATCTCATACTGAGCCATCTTCATTTCTCATGAGAGGATGTCCCTCTGTGTTACTAATCTTCCTCCATGCCCTATGAGCTGTACTCCACATTTGAGGACAAGGAAAGCTCCAAGAAGGGACCAGAGCTGGGAGATGATGCAACATGATGTCTCAGTCCTCCCCTGCTGCTTGCTTCTTCCCACATGGGTGCTCCAGCTGGCTGCTTCCCCAGCACTCCCCAAGCCAACAGAGTCCCACCACCAGCTGCTGCACAACAGGGCTTGGGCATGGGAAGTTCACTTCAGCCACCCCAGAGCTGTGCCCAGAGAGGGGTCACCCTCACCCTACGCTTCCCCACCTCTGCTTTCACAACCCAGTCTTTTGAGGACTTCCAGTATCACAATGAAGACCTTGGCCTGGATACTGCAGTCAGTAGGAAGGCAGCATGAGGAAAGTCTCCCAACAACTCACTAATTCTCCAGATACAGAACAGAGGAAAAGGATAAATGGGAGCCACATCAGCCAGCACCAGATGGCTGATGCTACAGCACACAGCTGACACAGAGGTTAGCTTAAGACTCAGAAATCAAGAAAAGCAGAATCCCATCTCCTACAGCAAGAGCTGGAGTTAAGGACTACAGCCTTAGCTGAAATTTCATGGCAATATTAGGACTAGACAATCCCATTTTGAATGCAAAACCTGTTCTGAGGGGCAGTGCACTGCAACATCTCTGAATGCACGCAGCAGGACAGGAAAAATATGTGGATACACATGATCCCTCACCTGTAAATGAGTGATGTTTCTATCAATGTCCATCGGGGAGGTGACGCAGTTTTGCGAAACATATTTGTAGTTGCTAGGACAAGGCTCACTGTCCACTGAATTGACACAGGGAATCGGGATCCGCTCATAACCCCGGGCGATGTCTCTGTCAGTGGGAGAAAGAGAATAGTCACAGACGAAAAGCTCCTCCAAACGAGGGGCCATTCAAATGCCATCCTGGGGCAGAATTACTGCCTTTGATCACTGAGCATTCAAAGCCTGAAAGCAATTCAGGCTAGAACAGAGTTCATTTTTTTCCACCCTGACTTACAGATTGTTCTTTGTGCTTGCAAATACTTCCATTTGGAGGATGAATTTACAAACTGCGTCTGAATCAGCACGTGCTTAGTTCTTGCTAAGCTCAAACTGACCTTCACACCACTTTAAAAAGCTAAGCATGCACTTAAAGTCCTTTCTTAAACCAGGCTCCCCGCCTCCCCTGTGCAAGGGCTCTATTTCATGACCCACAAGCAGAGCCAGACTTATTCTCACCTGCTCACAACCTTCTCTATCTGGGCAGGCTTGTCAGTAGATGATTCTTTCAGAGTCTTGTTCATCTGTAGCGCCACCCAGACCTGAGAGTTAAGGCTGGAGCACTGGAGTGGAGTCTCACCCTCCTTGTTCTTTAAAGTGACATCCGAGCCACGGGAAAGAAAGAGACTGCAAAACAGCAAGAAATTATAAGCATCCCCCGAGAGAAAGTGCGCAAGGGGAAAATGAGCTGAATCACATCCTCCAGCTATCCCTTAAGGGACAAGGAAGAATCTGTAGTAGTGAATAATCACCTGAGTTTTCTTTATTAAGCATGGTTCAGTGAATCCTTCTACGTGAAGGCGCTGGCAGAAGCCACAGACTGGAGCTCTAGGCATTCACGAGAGCTCTGGGCAAACCTCGCCTTGCTTCAGGCATGACAGGTACCTTGCTGGTACCAGCCTAACTTCAGACAGGCTTGAAACTCTCTGGCGGGGAAAGATATGGGGTGGGAAGAGTAGGCTGGAAATGGAAGAGTCCCACAGGAAACTGGTATTGGACTTGGCCCTTGTTTATACTCACCAGCTTCTGGTGAGTACACATGATGACTTTATTCATAGCAGTGATGAAGCAAAGGAAAAGCCCTGTTATCATATTATGCCACGCTAGTTGTGGAAAAAAAAAAAGCTTTAATCAAGGACACCTGACACCTTTCTGCTGGGAAGCCCAGGCTGAGCCCCTTGAGGCTTCTGCCCAAGACTCCAGGACCACTCCACGTTTTCCGATCTTTTTTACACCAGCTCTGGCAGCAGCTAGTATTTCAGACCCACTGCCCCTACGAGCAGGGCAATGGAGAAACAAGCCCTCCATCCCAATTTTGGTTTGTGCTTCAATGCCAAAGGCATTTCAAAGGATCTCCCGAGGTTGCCAGCCAGCACCCAGGTAGAAAGGAGCGACCAGGGGAAGGGAGAGAAGTGGCATGGCTGGAGCCATACTTACACGACACACTCGTAGCGGTTCTCTCTGGCTGCAATATGCAGGGGCGAGTCCCCGTGAATATTCACTGCATGTAAATCACACTTAGCAGCCAGCAGTATCTCTGCTATGTCAACACAGCCAGAAAAAGCAGCCCAGTGCAAACAAATATTTTCCTCCTGGAGGGAAAGGAAACAGAGTAGAGGCTCTTTAGTGCATTAAAACCCTATCACTTTGGGACTTCACCATCCTCAGCTCTACACCTGCAGCATGAAACATGTGGCTTGCAGTCGCCTTCCCTACACTGTTCTTTCTGGCTGGGACTGCCAGGGCAGGCAGGGAAATCTCCGCACAGACGAGCAGGGAGTTCTCACTCCAGCCGCCTCCGCACACCAGTGACGGGGAGGCTGCACACAAAGCAGTCCATCGCCTTCTCTATACTCACAGGCAAATCGTCTGTCTCTAAGCCACAAAACAATCTGGATCAATCCACGAGAGAGGTGACAGACATGAACAAACATGCTGGAAAAGGCTAGAAGCTGAGCTTCCCCAGCCCAGACAGACAGGAAAGCTAGCATGTCTCCCAGTGCTACAAAATTAAAGAGAAAAAGGCACAGCAAAAGCTATAGGGTATATGAAGGTGCTAGAGAGCGAACCACGAGCCACAGGGAAAGCAATCAATCCGACTTCAGGCATCTCTTAAATACTGTATGTACTCATCTCTCACTAGCAGCACTAGAAATAGCTGAACACTCATCTTTTTGATGGAGATATTTTAAGCGATGATACTCTGTTTTCTGTTACAGTGCAATTTGCAGCACACTTCGAACCCTTCCCCATGACAAGCTCTAAAGACGTCAGTTACAACAGTGCAATGATAGTAATGATCACCTAACTTTTCTCTCTCTCTTTTTTTTTTAAGCAAAAATAAAGTGCATCTCTTAGTCATTGCAACTTAACTTAGATCCTTCCTTAAATGGGGAGGCTATTGACATACACAGGGGAGTGGGGAGACCTTTTTCTACATGGCTTCTGCCTCCCATTATGGTAACATCCAGAAAAAAACCCTAATCACGTCACATACCAATCTACAGAAAAAATTAATCTTGTCAATTGCACACCACATGCTGCTGCACAGACAGATTATAGACACCTAGACTCACTACTTTGCCTTGCATCGGCTACTGCCTAACAGCAGCATAATTATAATCAAAAGCATTTCTCCCAGAATATGATGCTTCCCAGCACAAGTGACATTGCTTCTTAATGACTGCAATCAGGAGACACTGAATGTAAGTACAGTAACAGATATGCGATACATACATCTGCTAAGAGGGTATTTTTCTTTCAAGTAAATTGTTGACTGAGCTGATCTGATTTTCATCATTTAATGTGTGATCTTGTAACTGGTAGCCAAAAGGCTTCTGTGACAGATCAAACAAGTCAGTTTTGTTCAAAGTCAGCACTAGGGCTCTGAAGCAATACAACAACCCAAAAAGCCCCCTTCTCTTGCCTTGACTTTTGCTTTTAGGAACAGTATCAGATCTGGACCTGCCTGGGAACTATCTAAGCTACCATGGAAATAGAGGCTCCTACAGAGAAGGGGCTTTCAGACTGGGGACAGCAACTCCTCAGGAATAGCTGGAGCCTTTCTGAGCCCCGTGAGACAAATGTGCCAGCACCTACCCCTGCTAGCACCCAAAGACACAAAACAAGGCGTTTAGGGATACAAATACAAACCAGCTGATTATATACCTTGGATTAAAAAAGCACTAGGAGCCCCAGACAAGAAAATACACTGTCACGAGGTATGCTAGAGTGTAAACTGATGGCGGGGTAGGTACTTCACTATAACAACTCTGTGCAGAAAGTAGTGAAGCCAGTTACCCTTCATTTATCAAACGATCTCACATCTACAGGCCAAAGCCTGGAGTAGCTCATCACACCCCAGTTCACACCCAAGCTTGCATTAGAGTTACTTCTGGGGTTTCAATATCCTTCCTTAGAGACAGAAAGGAAAAAATGAGAAATATACTACTGAGAAAAAAAGAGGAGGAGCAGTGCTGATATAATGAGTCTCCTGAACAAAAACCTGGATGACTGGGGAAAAAAGGAGACAGCACCTCCCTTGTAACTTCTCTGTTTACTTGAAAGCCCCTGTGAAACCGGCTGGCACAGCCCAACACACAGCGCTGCTGGGCCCACAGATCTCCCAGGCACTCAAATACAGAGTACATCCCACTCAAGCAGGATTTACAGAGGTGAAGAGCAGGCCAAGAGCCAGCTCCAGCACGCTGAGCCACCAGCCTGGGCACGCTCTGTCCACATTGGTGGCTATGTGCCTGTTATGCCTAGGAAGAGCCAGGCTTGTGATACTTGCTGGCAGAGTGCTCAATCCATCCAGAAAACACAAGTACAAACTTATGCCTCTCAAATGGCATGCAGGATGCCCCTAACCCTAACCCATGCCCAGTGTATACTAGCCTGTGACCAATGTGGAGCTGCTAAGTCTGGACTCAAGGAGGATCTGCCTGGTTCAGCATCCAAGTGGCAGTACAGTGGACCCAGTTGGATTAGAATCAGCGAGGCACAGAGCTGACTACAGCCTGCACCATTATGTACAGCATCCTTATGGGCTATGTCACGAAGAGCTGGAGGAAAAGGACTTCTTGCCAGCTTGTAAACTTCCTCCCAGAATATGGAGGTAGTTTTTCCCACCAGACACTGTTCACTCACTGCCCCAAACCACCTGTGTCAAGGGACCACTGGACCTCCCTGCACTGAACCCAAAATCTGCTTCCTCAGGCTTGTTTGGTTTTTCAGCAGATGTCATTGTTAATTTCTGAAATGGATTCCAGGAAGAACCTTACATTGTCGCGGATGTTGATGTCTGACCCCTTCGCAAGCAGCAGCTTCACCAGCTCAATATGCTTGTACTCGGTGGCCCAGATCATCGGCGTCCAGCCTCCATCATCCTATGGGAAGAAAAGGAAAGGGTGAGACAAGCAGAATGGGCAAGATGGTCTCCTGCTGGCTTCACAAGCCGCTTGGCAGCCACAGCACGGTGCACTTTGCCTGGGAGCCACAGACCCCCTTCCCTCTGCAGGTCTGTCTCATCACTCTCCTTTGGTCTACACTGCTGCAGGGAGAGGTCCCTCAGTGTCCTGCAGAGCCCAGTGTGATTTGAACCAACACGCCTCAGCAGGCCAGAGTTTATTTGCAGCTCAGCATGCTGGCAATTGATATCCAGGTCATTCAAATACAGCTGACTGTCCAAAAGGCACAACGAACCTCCAGCTCATGTAAAAGCTCTTACAAAAGCTCCCTGAGAAGCCTGGGGGAGCTGGCCTTCCCCCAGAACGAGGAACCCCAATGCAGCACTGCTTCACCCCACGGCAGTGGATAAGCTCTGTGATGGCAAGTGCCAGGCTCAACCCATCCCACAGCATGTCCATGATCCCACCACCCCCTGCTAGGAGGAGCCCAGCGACACCCTTGAACAACAGGCCCCACCAGCTAATTCAGGGTCAAGGAGAAACTGCTAATCAAAGCTCATGGAAGAGAAGTTTCCATGAGGTCAGTGGAGGGGATCGCCTTCTCTGGCAGACCAGGATGCCCACGGCACCGTCGCCCTATGATGTTTTTCAGCTGCCCCCCAGCAGCAGGACTGCATTGAGCAACCACTGCGCAGACAGCACGCTGCTGAGACTTGGGTCGTGACCTGAGAAGAGCAGCTTCTGCCCCTTGCAGAAAGGCCTTACCTGGCAGTTGACATCCATCTTGCCATTGGAGAGGAGGTACTGAACAATGTCGTAGTGCCCCTTCTTGGCAGCCAAGTGCAGACACGTGGAGCCCTCCGCATCCTGGACACAACCACAGAACAAGCACTCAGGGGACATCTCTTCCCAGTGTTTCCCATGTCTGCATGACACCAGTGATGCTTAGGAACACCAGAGAAGTTCACAGACGGAGCAGAGGACTCCAAAAGCCCCCAGCCTGCTGCCAGGAGGGGAGAGAGCAGCAGCAACCAATGCCAGCACTGAGCAGAGGGAGCTTTACACAAAGCTCCGAGGTGCAACCCATGCAGAATAGGAGGCTGAGAGTGCAAAGGCTATGGGAAGAGATGCCTTTGTGAAGCACAGGGAAGGTACCAACCCAAAACCCTGGCAGACTGATGCTCCCCTTCCTCAGCAGACCCTCTCCAACTCTTTCCGTGTGCTGAAGAGCCAAGGGGAGACAGAAATCCCTTACAGAGGCAGAGCTTGCACTTTACAACAGAAAAGTAGCCTTGTCTCAACCTGAAATGCTCCATTTATACAGGTTTTTTTTTTTGCTGTGTTTTATTAGCACAAGGCCTTATCCCAACACCTGGCAGCAGGGCAAAGGGGTGTCCTGCACAGGGGCTAGGAGCCTCCCTAGATACCAAATCCCCAGCGTGCCCACAGCTGAGAATGGAGATAAAAAACAACTGCAAAGGTTGAAAGGAAAAATGCCTTTGGGAGCTGAGAGTACAGGGTCTGGTGGAGATGGACAGGCTGTGAGTCATGACAGAGACACTCCCACACTAACACCAAAGATCTCCGAGGCTGGAGCCTGATTTTTATCAGGTGTTTATATCCCAAGAGCTTAGCACATAGCAAGGCCCAGAGACCAGGAAATAAGGAGGAGGAAATGAAAGACTGAAAACCAAAATGACTCCTTCCAGCTAATCCCCTGGAAGTAACTTCAGAGGCAAGAGCTTTTGGACAGAGCTGAGTGGAGAGCACATCGCAGGGCTAGGGAGCAACCCTCTGAGCAAGGATGGGCTGTCTCTGGCCAGGGATTACACTGTGTGGGCTTCTTGGAGTAAAGAAGGGGTTTCTACACCCCCATAAACACCTGGCACATCTGAATAATGCCACAGCTTTCCCCTTAGATAAGCATAAGCCAAGTGCAGCTTCTCAACCCTACGGAGAGCAGGCATATTTTAATATAAAGTTTCTGCAGGTTTTGAGTGGGGCTTTGCCGTCCTATTAACAGGACCAACAGCTTCACCCTGGGGGCTGAGAAGGCCCCACCCAGCCCACCACTGTACTCAGCATCCCCTCCACCCAGCAGTCCTGCAGGGCCAGGCTGGGCAGGCTTGGCACACACCAGCAGCAGTTACTGACCGGATTTCGCATTGAAATGGCTGGAGCCGATTTTAAGCTGTGATGTTGCTGCTTTCAAAAAGATGACTAATTTTGTGCAAGAAACTAATTAACATAATAAACTAGTCTAGACTTCAGACGTGATCTCAGGCTTCTAATTTGCTTTTGCAAGCTCAGGATCTTTTTCCTTCCCTTTACCTTTAGAAGCAAAAAACCCCCTCTTTTCTCTCTACAGGAATAAATCAGGTGAGAGATGTCTGGATTGCTCCAAGACACTTGGGACAGTGGCCAGCATAAACCCACATGTGCCTGTCCTGTCCTTTCCCCCTACCCAGCTCAGAACCAGGCTTCTAAGGATCCATTTAAGGCTTGGGGTGGGCAGCACTTGACATCTTGTGCAATCCTCCTGGCCCTGCCAGCTTCTTTGTGAAAAGAACACGCCGGCTCAGCCGTGCTCCCCAGCAATAGCAGAGGAGTGCGCCAACAGCAGCAGGTTGTAACAATAAGAAGTTTACATGGGGAGGGTTCCTGTGCTCCAAATAGCATCTGATTTATGGGACTAATAAACTATCTGTATATTTTCCAAGATTGCAAAGCAACCAGAGCATGCTAAAGGCAAACAGACAGCTGCATTTTATTGTATTTGTTTAAATTAAAGGGGTCCAATTTTGCCACTGCAGCGTGACTGCAAGAAACCACACATCGGTCCTTTGGAAAGCAAAGCTTCCTCTGTCATTTTTGCTGGCTTGGCAAGCACCAGCCCATTTTAAAATGTCACCCCAAAATTCTCATTATTAGAGTCTATGAAGAAGGAAACTGAAATCAAACTCGAAATTCACTGCAATGGATTTGTGACACTAATACTTAGTGACCCCATATGAAATCAAATACCCCCTACATTCGGTGCCACAAACTAATGTAGCAAGTGGCAGCACTTGCCCCAAACTGATCAGAGCCAGGACACTGCACCATTAAAATGATACTACCGACAACCACAGCCTTTCCAAGCCTTTACTCCCAAGACAAGCAAGTCCATTTCCCCGCTGCCTGTGCATTCCACCCAAGACTTAAAACCTTATCAAGAAAGAAATGGTGGACAGAGGCTTCTTCAGCAAAAAGAGATAAGGCATAAACTGCTACCTTAGGATCTACTAGTGCTCCAGCCTTGATAAGGTATTTCACAGTTTCCAGATGGTTGTTTTCTGCTGCTTCCATCAGTGGGGTCCTCTGGTCTTCAGAGCAGGTGTCTATATTAGCACCAGCCTGTTAAGAGGCAAAGGCAAATACAAGGACAGTTATAATCATTACTGGTTAGCAGAGGAAGGATGTGGGAGTAGAGATTTGGTAGCAAGTTTCTTCCTGAAATTTAGCCATATTAAGCAGGGGAAAAAAAAAAAAAGAGGAAAGAAAGCAGTCCAACTTCACCTGTTTTGGAAAGCAGCACACACTGCCTGCCCTCTCTCCTGCCTTCTATAGCCAGTAACCAGGGCATAAGGAAGCCAAGAGCTGGTACTAAATAACTGTTGTTATTAATGGATTTTGTACTGCTATTTTCTAGATATTGTTTATGTAACAGTTTGGAAAAATCAGCTTCCTCCTTTTTCCAGCAGCTTTGTTTTCCCTGGTCTATCATTTCTATGGACACAAACAAAAACAACCAGCTCTTCCCAATGTAACAAGCTGTAGGAACAACTTGCTGATTGCAACAGAGGTAGGAGCTGTAAAAAAAGTCCTGGAGATTAGCTAACTATTCCTGTTGAAGTCAATGGTAATATTTCTACAGAGGTCTCTGAGCATATGTTCAGTTCAACATGGAGTGCCTTGGACCAAAATCTTACTCTTTCCCAAAACACTACTGCGTCATCTATCTTGCCTGCTTTAACTCTTTGGCTTAGCTCAGTAACCCACCCAATACTTAAAACCAAAAGACAATCTCAGAGACAGCACAATTCTTGGCAAGCCACGCATGCATATATATGCGTGAAGCACAGACCTGTTTACAGCAGCGACACGCTGACTCAGGTTCACCTGGTACAAGAAGTTGGCCCCATTTCTTCCAGGTGCCTCCCACTGAATGCATTTGTTTTGACTACTTTTAAATAGCTAGAGCTATTTAAACCAGACCAGAGAAGAGGCATTTCGAGTTTAACAAGCTGGGGACATTCCCAGCCAAATACTGTGCTACTGCAATAGCCAGACATCAGGGAAGAGACAAGAAGATGAAAGATTTTGGAAACAAACCAACCCCACTGATACTCAATTCAAATTGTTTGTAATATCTCACAAATTTTGCTCCTTTTACTCATATGAGTCATTACGTTGTCTTCACTTGCAGTAATTTAAGTGAGTGAGGGCAGCTGGGTAGGCCCATAGCTCCCTCTTCAAACAGCACTTTGAAAGCCTCTGACTCCAGACACTGAAATGCAACATGCCAGCAGGCTCATTTTCAAAGATGTGGCATTGTTGCTTTCCCAAAAGCCCTTTAAGGTTTCCCAGTCACACAGGATAAAGAAAACTTACTTCCAGTCACTCCAGACAATGTATGGCAGTACAAAAAAGAAAAACTCTAACTTTTAAAATCCTTTTTTCTTCACATCATTTTGGAGCAGGTTCAACAAGAGCACCCCTATGTCTTTGACCATCTTCCCTCAATTAGAACCAAATCTCAGACAATAAGCCAAACTTGCATGTTTCCTTCTCTCCTTTTCAAATGCAGGACATTTACACTGCAGAGGAAAATCCTGCTGGAGCTACTCAGGTTTTGACAGAAGGGAAGACAGAGTCTGCTAGCTTCCAGGCTCCAGAGCCTACCTGCCTTCATTACAAAGAACAACTTGGCAGCAGCTTGCAGATCACCTGCAGTCTGCCAGTGGTCAGCCTGTGCTGGCACATCTGGCAATGCACTGCTCTGCTGGGTGTGCTTAGGCATATAGGTTCCCACATGCTCCACAGTGCCCTACATCGAAGCTTCACATGCTCATTGCCCAGAGAGTGAAGCTTGCTTGGAGAACAGCCTAGAAAGACAGCTTCAGTCATGTCCTCTAAGACCTCATGTTACTCTCCACCACTCCTCCCTTAGGAAACCCTGAGAGCGAGGAGGTTTTTTATAGGAGAGATGTTTCACTGCTGATTTCCAAGTGTGCTTTAGCCATGTGGGGCAGGAGACCAAAAACCACAGAACACTGCTTGTACAGAGAATGTAGCGGAGACAGACCTGAATCAGCATATGGCAGATGTCCACATGGCCAGACTCGGCAGCAGCATGGAGAGGGGTTCTCTTACTCTGATGCTCCATTTTAAAATTAGGGTCAATTCCATCCACTGAAAAACAGAGCAGAGATGCTTTCAACCACAATTCAGAGATTAGAGAAAAGCATAACAGGAGAACCAGGTCTCAGCTAAAGGCTTTTAAAGGACGGTTTCCCAGCCCATCCTCAGCCCTTCTCACGAATCACTACACATTCAAGCCAGAAACCTCTCAGGGTAGTCCCATGGACATTCGATATGCAACAGCCCTCAAACCAAGAGCTTCAGAAACACCATGGAATTTAATACCTTTAAGGCATTACAATTTCTACATAGGCCATCTCTCTCAGATTCACAATTCACCATCTCTCAGTGCAACAAAACCAACAAACACTATACAAAGATAAAAAGAAAAAAAAATGCTGCTTTGTTTAAAGCAACACAGAAGTTGGAAAAAACAACAGGTCAGTACTACCTGGCCTTTTTGTCTCACCACTATTAACTGCAGTTAATATTAGTGATCCTCATTGCATTCCCGCAAACACAGCGCTACAAAGTGGATGGAGCCTCTCCAGTTAACACAAGCTCAGGATCTGGCCAGAGATTCTCACAGCTGTGCAAAGACTGACAGATGATGATGA
This sequence comes from Haliaeetus albicilla, assembly GCF_947461875.1. Taxonomy (NCBI): domain Eukaryota; kingdom Metazoa; phylum Chordata; class Aves; order Accipitriformes; family Accipitridae; genus Haliaeetus; species Haliaeetus albicilla. The sequence continues at coordinate 12,457,425 of NC_091508.1, read as the reverse complement.
CAGCCAGACAAAGATGTCTGGGCATGATAACATGTTGCATACGATGAGGCCATAGTTAAATATCAATGAATAACATTTTTGTGCTATTGAAGACACGAACAATGAAGCCAATGCTTGCTAGAAGAAAAAAGAAGAATCTGATAAATGAAAAGAACAGAAAGCGTCCAAAAATGTACTGCAAAGTACTGGAGTGGAAAGGAAATGATCCCAAGGAAACACTGTGTCCTTCAAAGGAGGAGATTCCTCAAGAATATTTGCTGGTAAAAACAAGCTCAGTAGCTCAAAGTCACCTGGTGACAGACAACCATGCACCCCCAAAACAAACCCTGCGTATTAAAGGGCTTTTCCTTTCTGTTCTCTTGCTGATGGGTCTCAGCTTCAGCTGACTCCCATCTTTTTACCTCTCTACTGGATGCAAATACCTAACTATCCCATTGCACAGAGAGGAAAAGTTCTGTCAGACTGGAAAAATCACATGTAGGTCATGTGGAGACAGAAACAGCTTCTCTGGATAAAACCATGCCCAAATGCAGAAAACAAGTTGGGAGCAGGTCCACATTTCACAGAAAGATGAAGCCATTTCCAATGACACATCACTTGCAAAAGTGGCTTTCTCCTCCAACTCCACTCACAAGGGGCAGTGGGGAATATGATGTGCCGCCATGCTGGGAACTGGACTCTGGCAGCTGCCTGGCAGGAGCTGGGAGTACTGCCAGACATGCAATGTCCTGGGAAGGAGCCACCTACCTAACATAAGCAGGACTTTTTGCAGCTCTCCTTGCCTCGCAGAGAAGTACAACTGCTTTGGATGGAACCGCAACTTCTTGGGTCTGCAGGAGTGGGGAAAAGAGGCATGATTAATACTCACCAAGGAACACTCCCAGCATTTCACCCCACCCCACTGCTACCCCATGTGCATGACAAAGTCTGTTCCTATGGTACAGCTCCAGAGTGCCAGCAAAACACAAGATCAACAAGTCTCCAGAAGGAGGTCTTAAAACTTCCAGCTCTAACCACAGACAACCTTGTTCTAATGAGGGCTGTAGCTATCCAGTGCCACTCATCAACAAATTCTGGGTCTTACTACTGTAAACAGGAACTCTAGTAGTTACAGCTGCAGTCAGAGGGCCAGTGAAAAACTAAATCCTCCAGACAAATCAATAAGACATTTAGAGCTATAACTGTTCTCTTGAATCAGTAATCTGTTGGGGGTGACAAATGACTGAAGTGAACAAAGAAAGGTCTGAGTGGGGCCAAAATCCAGAGAAGCTAAATCTCAGTTTTCTCTAGGTTAAGCAACTTTGCTGGGAGCTGGAGAGACCCAGCAGTCTTTTTCTTACTTTTCGGAGTCCAGGGCAATCAGGGCACTTTCCAGAGTTTCTTTAACTGGTCCCTGGGTCAGGCTAGTAGTAGGCTTTGGAAAAACTGAAGACCCAGCCATGTCAAACCCTTCAGCAGCCGAACTTTCTGGCTTGTCTTCCTCTGACAACCGCGTCCCAGTGCCACTGGAGAGAAAAAATGAGAGACAGCCAAAGCACAACCATTAAAAATACACAACAGTGTGTATCTTATGCCAAAGAAGGAAAGGAAATGGGTTTTAAATACAGATAAGCATAAGTGAAATTGAAACACAAACCAATATATTCTACAGCCTTTTCAGTAAGAACTTGCCCCAAAAAGGAGTTGCACTGCCCTTTGATTACATTTTGATGTACTCTGTGCTACAGGAAACCCAGGAACATGGAGCAAGTTGTAAAAGCCACCAGAACAAGATCAGATCAGACGGGAAGTCAGAGCACTGTTCAATGCAGGGATGGCTTGATTTGTGTTTTCCTCTGTGTTTTCATCCTCTCTTTATACTTGTGCCCATTGGTGCAAGTCAGGAGCTACAGCTAAGTACTGCATGAATTTCCCTGTCACTTGGCAGACCTGGCAACATCAACTCATTCCACTATTATTCCATTCCTAACAATAAGAGGAAGGAATGGTTTTAAATCCTGAAACCCTCCTATCTTCATAGCTCACCCTGTGGCTGCTGCGCTCTTCTCCAACACAGCGAGCAACACAAAACACACTTACAGATTCCTGCAGCTTTCAGAGCTGGACCAGAAAGCACTTTGCTCCACCAGGAAGAGAACAAGCATTCAAGTGCAAAGTAAGGTCTGGCATGAGGTTTGAGATCACCACGTGCTCCCAAGCTCACCTCCCCGTTGTGGTGTCGGCTCTTCCCTCCACAGCTGCTGGTTTCTGCTGCTCGTAGGTCAGCGACACCGTTGAGGTTGTGTCTGCTTTTGCTATTGTCACCTCCTTTGCCTTGGAGGCCTCTTCCCCGCAGTGTGGGCAGTAGCTCATGTCGTTAACCTGGGAGGCACAGTTCTTGTGGAAACGGTGGGAGATGCTGCTCTCCGGCTGACACTCCATGAAAGTGCCCTAAAAAAACCACATAGAAGAAATTCACACCTTGGTCACTATGTGCCTTACCCCTTCTACATGCTTCATCCGCAGATCTCTTAAATACTTCATTCACCACCACTCTTGTCCCTAGCGCTTCCAATACAGTAAGCAAGCACTGCCACTTCTTTAGAAGAGAACAAAAACCAAGGTAACAGGGAAAAAACTCACTTGGTTAGGGACTGCAAAGCAAATTTTTTAATTGTGTTTGGGAAACAGAACCAAGAAGTCCCAATTTCCAGCTCTTTCCTCTAACGCTTGAAGTTCTTGCTTATGTTTCTAGAAGTGCCAGTGTACTGTAAGGACGCCCCCAAAACTGGAAAAGAAAACTTCAGACCTCTGTGCTGAGCGAGCATTAGAACTACCTAACAAAGCTGCGCACAAACCATCCAAGGACCTACATGAATGTAATTAAATCAGCTGTTAACACCAATATAACCTAAAGTATGCGACTTCTCTGCTTGAACCAGCCCCATATGCTCTTTAACCCCAATAAAGTGGCTGACTGCTCATTCAACAAACTTGGGCAACTTTTCTTACAATTATTTTCCCTTTCCAGCAAAGTCCTTCGAACTGAACTGAAGGTACCCCAGAATTCATTGCCCTGTGATATTAGTGCTACTTGAAGCCCTACTGTGCTCTGTGTTACTAGTGACGGATAGCACAGACAAACACTCCCAGGTTCACCTGTGTGAACTACGACACATCCCTGAGAGATGTACGAGCATGTAAGGAAAGTCTAGTTAAAACCCACTCTTCTGAATTCGCGGTCCTCCCAAGCAATCTAATTAACTCTATTTCAGCTTTGCAAAAATGCCTTTAAGTGTCTTGAGGATTTTATCTTTTAAATGATCTTTGACTCAGTATGAAAGCCCAGGATGGCTCCATTTATTACAATAATGCTTGAGACTACTGTAGCATCTGTCATTGAGTCATCTTGAAGAACACTAGCATCAGACAATTAAGCCTCCTCATCACCCTCTGAGGCCCTCAATTGGTGTTTTTCAGCTTTACCAACAGGGAAACTAGGACGCTGATGACTTAAAGGACTGGACCAACGCTATTAAAAGCCTCGGTGGCAGAGGTGGAAGAAGCAGCAGGAGATCTCAAACACTGCCTTGTTCCAGTGCCATCACTCAGGTTTCCCATCTAAACCATCATGAGCCGGTGGGGCGACACAGATGTGCATACACAGATTCATTTACAAACCAGCTAATACAATTTTTGATGCGATTGATCTGTACAGAGAAAGAAAAAAAAACCCCTTGTTCCAAAGAAATTCCTACGGCAAGACTTCCACCGTGTGAAATCCCAGAGAAAACCCTTCAGTAACACCCCTTGGGGTCTCCAGGAAGATAAAGGTGACTATTGCAGCTACCCTCACACACATTCGTGTTGAAAACACCACCTGATGTGCTGTGGAACGAGGTGGAGCTGATGCCAGGTAGTCAGTAAACCCCTTTAGGTACCATCTCCACCTTCAGCTCTTCCAGCTACTGCAACAGGTACCCCCTTCCCTAGATTGAGAGCACGGACTTACTGCAGTGCAAAAGTATCCACAGCCAGGGCAACACTGGTGTTTCACCATCCTCCCTCTATGGTCCTCACACAGCACCAAAAGCTGGACTTTGTTAGACGGGCGCATCAGTTCATACTTAACCACACTGTTTGTGCATCGGCCCAGCTGGAACAGGAGAAATTAAAGGAAATGAAATTACTGGAGACCAAAACACTCTCTGTGCTTGTGCGGAGGAAGATTTTGCACACTGCCTTGATGAGCCCTGGCTTTTTCACAGCAATTCAGATGTGTGCCAGATAGCATTAGCAGTGCAGCAGGAAGCTGTGAAAGCTGCTCTCACAGGAAGAAATGCATCATTTACTAACTAACATGCATGTGGACCCCGAGTCGTTTGCTCTTTGCAAGAAAAAAAATCGTAACTGGAAATACGCAACAGCCAAGCAGCGGCAGAAGGGGCAGTCCCATGGGCCTGACTCACACAACATACACTCTCCTTTTGCCAGGAAGAGCGGGTGTCGGTGACCAAGAGAACAAGACCATACACACTAAATCTTGTTACTGTTCAAAAGTATAAGTCACAGGAAGATAAAGGGAAAAATAATTGCTCTTCACTGCCAGCGAAGTTATCGTCTGTACTGGTTCCAGCACTGGCCCCTGCCCAGACCACAGGGATGAATAGCCAGGCTTTCACGAGAGCTCAGCTAAAGTCACATTTTGAGCACATTTTCCGAAGGACTTGACCAATGTACAGCTCTGGGCTTAAAAAGCTATCTTCTCATGCACCACCTTGTTCTGTTAATGACAGCAGGCTCCATAATTGGGGTTCACTTTTCCCGATCAGTGTTACTCATTCTGCTGCATCAGAAGGATCAGCGCTTCTTTCTGCTGCCCCCATTCATACATCTATGACATTCTCACATCCCCGTTGCCACCTGCTAGCATGACGCAACCCTGTTTGGGTTCTGCAAGTTCCTCTTGATAATAACCTTGCTTTTGCCAGATGCTTGGCAAAGGACATTTATAAACTAGAAATATAAACGTGAAAGGCTGCTAGAAGGAAACATCCCTACCGAAATCTGTGCATGGTTTACTGTGTGCTGCCACCATGAGCAGAGGAGTCAGTCAGGAACACGGTGCCTGCTCATCACCAACAGGCTGTCCCTCTGGTCTAGCTAAGGTTTGATTTGCTGCTTTTTCTCAACAAAACTAGACTTTCTCTCTAATTTTCTTAAACTCCACTTCTGCAGAATCAACACCCCTACAGAAAAAGAAAATGGATTTAACCTAGGCTCGTCATTCACTCCTAGCATCTCTGATTCAACTTACCCAAATTCCAGCTGCAAAGTCTACCTGTGGTTGTGACGCCTTGGCTAGACTGATCACCGTTAACACACAGAGCCCAGAGGCTGCAGGGCTGGCAGGAGAGGACCATTGCATTGATTTTTACTTATGAGCTGAGGAAATTTGATTAACACCTGAAAAGCTGCACTGTCCGTGTGAGGAAGTCCCTGCATTATTACGTCATGCTATATTATTTGTTAGAAACTCTAAAAAAAGTACGAAATGATTAATTGCTATTTTCCAACCATTAGAGAGTACAGCACGGTGCTCATAACTATTTATAACATCCTCCAAGGACATGACAGTCTGGAGAACCCACTATTCACATGTATAATATTCTTATAACATCTATGAGTCACTTATCCCATTATGAAAAAGTATCTAACATAAAGCATGGCCTTTGCTATTCCTTTCTCTGATTTATCCAGGGACAGAACTGTCAAACCACCATCTACATGAGAAGGAACTCTTTCAAATACCTTTTGTTTATTTAGAAGCCCTGGGGTCCCCCTCTCTCCTACAAGGCTCCAGGGCATTCTCTCTTTAATGAATCAATTTTGCCGTGCTTTGGAAGTTCCTTTCTCTATAGGTACCAGCATGTACTAACAGAAGCAGAGCTGGGCTGCAAATCTGATTATCTCTTTCTCCCTCCATCCACCCTTCTCCTGGGATCCCACAGGAGAACTAGGGATATTCTCACTCCTTGTCCTACTACCAGCAAGTATCAGAGCGCTGCAGTGTGACTGCAGCTGAGGTGAAGCTTAAAAGAAACCCAAGTGCCTCCCAGTAAAAGGAGAGTCTACTGAGTCTGTTCCTGTTCCGCAGTCTCACTTTCCAGACTCTGGGAAGGAGTCACTTCTGCCACTTACTTCCACACTTCTGGAACCAGGAGAGCCCAACTAGCCCAGCTGCAATCGACTGAAAGGCATCGAGTGCAACCGTTTTCGTCAGCCAGACCTGGAGGCTGCACAGGGCTGCCAGGACATAGGAAGCTTTGTAAGAGAAGCCTCTTGGGGGAGGAGGAGAGAGGAAGACTGGGGCAGACTGAGCCGGCGGAGGGCATGCCAATTTCCCAAAACTCAAGAGCTGGCTACAGAAAGGTTTGCATCAGCTCCTTCGTAGTCAAGGAAAACCAGCTCCAAGCTTCCTCTGACTGGATTTTCTCACTTTGATGCATGCTAATGTGTTTTAGCCCACTTGGCCTGAAGCGTGTCTGTTACATAAACCTGATCCAGCTGCACAGGCCAGGACAATCGGGAGAGATCCACCCAGCACCTCTCCAACTGCAGACCACACCACCGCCTCCCTTCCAAGTGGCTTCAACCCGACTGTGCAATACACGCAGAGTGCTGGGGCCCTCAGCTTAGCGAGCAAGGTGTTTGCCCTGCCATTCCCGCACACCAGTAGGTTCCCAGTCTAGCAGGCTGCAGAGCCCCTGTGTGACCCGACACATGTTCCCGGCACAGCTTTTTGTTCTTTGTGTCTTTGTCCTCAGCAGAAAGGTCTGCGAGAAGCTGAAAGACAGGCTCCTACCTCGTTATCAACACTCTCCGTGGCCATGCACTGGTTGTTGGCTAGCGTGGTGATCTCTCTGCTTTTGGGGGTTTCCATTCGACAGCTACAGAGGGGGACTTCCTGGAGACCATCTACTTCCATTGCTTCAGGACCATTGGAAAGACCTGGAGTACAGAAGACCAGTAAATCAACTCTGAAACTCTCTTCCAGGAGAAAGGATGCAGTCCATCAACACCACCCACGTCCTCTGGCATCTTCCCATTCCATGTCCTGAAACGCTTTCAAGGCATTATCTAAACCTGGCAAAAAAGACCCCTTTCTTACATCAGATGGAGTTTGCAAAAGCATCCTGTACTTTCCTAAGTCCAGCCACGTTACAGATGACTGTGCTGAAATCAAGAACAGCAAGTTAAGAACAGTTTACTCTGAGAAAACCTCAACAAGGAAAAGCAACAATGAGGTACGGATTTTTTATCAGCCTGTCTCTCCGCCCCACCTGCCCCACAACACTGTGCTCTGGCACCAGAAAATTTGTAGGAAACCACCCAGAGTTGGAAATTTGAATAGTTAGTGGAGTGATAAATAGAGAAGATCAGGAAAGCGCGAACTTCTATTTGCAGAGGCTTATTACACAGATGGGAAAACAAAATTCCTGGGACTGTTTGGTCTCAGCCAACCAAGAATTATTTATTTTGGAAAGAGAACAAACCAGGGAAAAGAAAGCAGCAAGATGCTCAGATGTTCTTGCCTTCTCCTCATCTCTTTCTCTCAGATTTTGAACATTTTCAAATCTATTTAAAGGTGGATAAAGGCCTTTGAGGGGGCTCACTGCCAGGTATGGGGGCACAGCATGAATGCTCCTCTGGATTCAACTCAATCACTAGGTTACCCGTAATTGCAAAACACTGGGCTAACGACAAAGGGGTTGCTTCTACACTCCTACACTCCTATTCTAATCCTACACAGTCATAACATCTCTTTGCAATGTTTTCAGTACGGAAGCAAACCCTCACACATTTGACTTTGGATCGGTTCACCCTGAAGTGTTCCAAGCTTTCCCTACCCAAGCCTGCTATGGGATTGAGTCTCAGTGAGAGGGAAGCATGCTGCTATTTTTTAAGCTTTTGAAAGGAGAGTTATTTTGCTGCAAAGTTTCAAAGATTAACTTCATTGCTAAGGGAGATCCCTCTTTAGCTGCCCTGGCAATGGCAGCACTCCCCCCTGCAGCATCCTGCCCATGCCTACGACCCTATCAGCCGAAGCACAAGCCCCTTTCATCTTGTAAGGAGTTTCCTTTAGCCAACAGGTTGCAAGACCAAGCCTAGAGGAGGGATGGGATATTTCAAGACATACAAGCAGAGGGAAAGTCCTTGCAGTTTTCATGTAAAATCCTGTCAAGACCTTAAAGGTTTAAGAGCTTTCTCTAGGACCGCAAATCACAAAGCTCATTCCTCGCCTTCTGAACTGTCACTTTCATAATCTTTTTGACATCCAGAGGCTCTGGTGAAAGCATCCCTCGTCCATCCTGACCCTCCCTCGGTGGCAAACACTCCCTCCCGCTCTTTGATGTGTCTCTATCGAAAGAGCCAGACAACCTTTGAAAGTGAAAGAGCAACGGGGGACAGACGGCCGGATCCAGGTTAGCCAGGAGACACTGGATCCGAGGCAGGTTCAGCACTGGGAACAGCAGCCGGGGGTGAGCACCCAGGAACCACCACTGGTCCCCCCTCTTCCCAGGGCTGAACAAGAGGATCCTGCGGGGCAGTGGCAGCGGTCTGGGGAGACGCTACATCAGCATCCTTCAGGGAACGGAGGGGAGCTGCCGAGCGGGCCGGGCGGGCACCTCGGACCCCTCGCTGGGCATCCTCCCCAGCCACCGCCCTCCACCCGAGCCGGGCTCCCCATCCCCATCCCCATCCCCGTCCCCGTCCCCGAGGCTCCCGGCGCCGGGCGGGCGCTCCGCGGCCGGGCCGGCCCCCGCAGCCGCCAGGGGGCAGCCGGGCCCCCGCACGCCGCCCCGGCTGCGCCCGGCGGAACAAAGCCCCGGCCCCGGGCCCCGGGCCCCGGGCCCCGGGCGCGCTCGGCCAGCCGGCTGCCACTCACCTCCCGCCGGCGAGGAGAGGATTCCCTTCACCCGGAGATCCAGGGAATCCAGGGACACCTCCATGTACTCCATGCTGTTCTCCTGGCCGGGGCCCTCTCTGCCTCCCAAAGATGGTTTATAGGCTTCGGCACCTAGATGGAAACACACACGTATTTACACGGCTGGGGAAAAAAAAAAAAAAAATAATAAAATAAATAAATCGTGTGCAAGCACGTGTGGGTGTAAGGGCCATAGTTAAGCGAGCAGGCTGTATGCAGGCTCCTCAGAGAGGCCATGAGTACAGATGCACGTAGAATTATGAAAATGCAACATCTGGGCATCTATGGCACGACTGATCTCTTCTTTCCTTCCCTGTCTGATCAGACAGATTTTTCCGCTTCCACTCAGGTGGGTAACAACAACAACAAAAAAGAATAAGTGAGACAAGTTCTGCCTCTGAAAGGCACACCCGCCTGCTGCCGTACTGCCTCGGCAGCACAAGCTTCAATGGCACAAGGAAGGGATGAAACCAGGGCTCAGCGCATCCTCCTGTCTCCAACCTGCTGCAAAGGGCTCCAGGTACACTCCGGCCAGGCAGAGCGAACCCGCTAATCATGTACACCATGAAGAGGACGAGGCAGGTGACATTCAGCTTAATGGGAGGGGAAAAAACATAAAAGCCAAGTTCTGGCTCTAAGTGAACAAAGCTGCTGCTGGGAAGAGATTGCATGGGGACCCCTCACTGGGAAGAGATTGCATGGGGACCCCTAGGAGCCTTCATGGGAACTGGCAATCTCTTCACGCTCCCTTGGCTCCGCTTTCTCTCCTGGTTTGCTTCTCCCACTCTGGCTTGGCCAAGAGACTTTTGTTAGCCTGGAAGACTGGCTGCCACCTTTATTGAAGGGGCAGAAAACTAGTCTGCATCTGAAATGAAGAAATAGCTATTTGCTCTGAAAGTGATCAATGGCCCCTACTTTGTCTTGAGAAAGGGGCTGCCTTGGGAGGAAGAGGAGCAAGCCAGATGACTGACAAACCCCAGGCACAGACCAAAGGCTCAAACGTGGTCATTTAGCTCAGAAGTAGCCACAAATCGGCTGATAAGAAAATGGCCTGCTTGCAAATTAGCAAGCACAGAAGAATAAACCCTTTGATGGCAATGGATGTGTGAAACCTTAATAACAAAGCTGAAGGCGCAGCTTCACTTCAGAAACTACCCACTTTTTTTTTACCCATGTTGTTACCTTTCCTGCACTCCTGACTCTCCCCAGCCCACAGCTTTCAGAAGACATCTTCTTTTGAGTGCTGGGTAACTCAGGTCAAAGAAGAGTGACCACCTGAACGACATCCACACCATGAGATGGGCCAGAGGTAGCTCATTACAAATATTGCAGTGCTTTCAGAATAAGCAAAGACAACCTGAACATTCCATTCAGCTGGACAAACATCCATACAAAAGCAACTGAGCATCACTCTGGGGTGGTTCCTCCTTTCCCTTCTGCATCTCACCACACTCCCTGAGCTCATGGGACATGATCCACATGGACATGAGTCTACAAAGACTTTTTTGGATACTCTAAAACAAAGGGAGTTCAGGAACAAAAAAATATTCCTCCAGCATGCCAAGGATAAAGCCACCTCATATGTATTTTGTTGTTAAAGTGTGCACACCAGCAGCTACTGTCAGTGAGATGCAAGTTCACACCCTGGTTTATCATACAGCCCATCCTTGTAAAGGAAGAATGAGCCCTGCAGACAGCCACTGCCTTACAGGCCTCAGGTCCTTACCCCTCCACCTGGAAGGCTAATTTCTGTGTAGTTAAGGAACAAAACACAATTAGTTACCTAGCACACTGGCTTGTTTCTTTTTATTCCTCCGTCTCCTCTTGCGGGTGGGTTTCAGCCATGGACTGTCTGTCTTTCCTTTCCTCTTCAGCAGCTTCTTCTTGACACTGGACTCTGAGCTCTGAATAACCAGAGAGGCCACGTGCATGTAAGGCATGTTGGCATCAGCATCCCCGCAGTCCTTTGCGCCCATGCGAAAGAGCCTTCTCACAGCTTGAGTTATGCAAAAAGGCCTTAAGGACTGGGGGTTTGAAATCAAGTGGTGCTAAGATGTCTTTATAGTGCCAAAAAGGAAACACAAGCACACGTGTGGGTGTATTTCCTGTCATTTCAATAGTGCATGCTTCACTTTCTCTTCCATGTAGGCTCTTATACCATGCTCATTGCAGTAGTAGCTGAGCACCTCCACGCAGCAATGCAAGCATGCAGGCGCACACACAGTTTTAGCTTCTCCCCAGAAAAACTGTGGGTTTTTTCAAACTAAAATATTCACATTGCTCCACAGTCATGCTAGAAAATGCCAACAAACACCTGCCTTGCACCTGAAGAGCCACCTTACAGGGTTGAGAGGGACCCAGGGGAATTGACTCTACAGTAGCAGACCAGCCCCCTCCCCGAGCAAAGTACAGGGTAGCAGGGACTAATCATGCAGCAAATATTCAGACACATACATGAATCTAAACAAGGTTTGGGGTTTGGTTTAACAAAAATACAGTTGTCTGGGGTGGGTTTTCAAAGCCAACATCAGAACAGGGAATCAGGCACTCCAACCCTGTAAGGCAGTCTTCAACGCATCAATCATAAAATTCACATTCAAACTGAAACTGTCAGCTCCTGATGCTTACCCATCTCCCACCAAAGCCTATGAAAAACCTCCTGCTACCATTAACGGTGGCTGGATCAGGCCCTACCTTCATAGGAAGCCGATGCTGCACCATGCCCTGTTATCAAAGTGAGCGAAGCTGGGCAAAGGTGGCGCTGAGCCCTGGCTCTCCGGGGCAGCTCTACGGCGTGTCTACACTGCCCCTGATAACCGTCCCTGAGTGTGGGCTCGGTTGTGCCCCGCCACGTGGCTTACACCAATTGCATCACACTGCTTGTGGGGGAGAGGTTTGTGTTTGAGCCAGTCCCTGTCTGGGGAACCAACTGACTCACCAGATATGAGCAGAGCAAAAACCAGTGTCTAGGATGTGGAGATATGACTTGGGAGTTTGGACTTGACTGCAAGCTCAACCCTTGGTTTGAGCTAATGCTACAGACTGGCCTCAGCTACCCATAGAAAGGGGCAGGCTACACAGCCCCTGCCCCTGTAGTGCCAGAGCACAAGGAACAAGACCCTAAAGAGCTTCAATGATTCACTTTGTATAATGATTTCTACCTTCAGCTCAAAACATCAAGAAAATGAAGCCAAGCATTTTCTCAAGGTGACTGAAGAGTTGGGGTGCCTTAAATGTTGGCTCCTCAACTTGAGATGCTGTTGAAAGGGAGCAAAATTTTTAAGTAAAGGGGAGTGTGGGGGACAGAGACAATCAATGAACAATAATTTAAATAAAAAAATCAGGTTCTCTTCACCAGCCATCTAAAAATAAAAAGTAAAACTCAGCAGCAGCCCGTGAAAGTCTTGTCCTAGCACTATACAGACAAGCCCCTAGGGAGAGTGTCTGTCTGTCTGTGTGCTATTTGTTTGTCTCCCTGATAAGAGCTGCTCATCTGGTACCATGAGGTGGCATGTCAGATCAATGTGAATTCAGGCTGTGGGCTTGGCCAATGGATTAGCGAACAACTCCACCTGAGCTCCGAAAAGCTGTGCAGAGCTTCAGATTGTTCAGAAAACATTGCTGGCTCCTATAAGCACCCTTAAATATTTCTACTAACATTGAAATGATTAAAAGTAGTCAACACCTTGTTGAAAACAACAAACAAAAGCCCATTAGTTAGCATCAGAAAGCAATTAATTGTATCACAGATCAGGGTTAAGCACCTTGTGGAAAACAATACTCTGTGTGTGGGTGGTTTCAGAGTCAGTTTTGTCAAAGAGACATGAAACTACACGGCTTAGCTCACTCTCTTTCTGGCAGCAGTGCAAAGGGGAAATTATTATCAATAGGACAACAGCTGAAAGACACATTTAGCAGCCAGGCTTACCAAGTCAGACTCATCTCCATCTTCCTCCTCCTCCCCAGACTCTCCAGACTCTTGTTCCTCCTCAGACTCACCATCATCAATCTGCAGCCACCATTTGCCCAAGAACAGAAAGAGTCAGTCAGGTCAGGTCTCTGAAAGCCAGGCATACCCCCATCATCCTGCTGTGCCCCTCACCCAGCAAAGCATCCCCCCCTCATTCTGCTGTGCCCAGCCCCAGCCTGCACATGCACTAACAGAATTTCCTCTCCAGGACAAGAACTCTAAGGCTGTTAGCGCCTGCCATGGTACATCCATGGGGATGGTACAGGGAAGAAAAAATTTGACCCCAGAAGAAAACTTTGCAACCAAATCTTAACTTCCTTGATTATCTAAAACAAGCCTCATGTCTACACTATGTACCATGATTTGGGAAAAAAATTAACTAAACCAGTTTTAGTGCTTTCCTAGACTGACAAGCAAGATTGGGAAGACATCTCTTACTGGTTCAGTGAATCCCATAGCTAAATGCAGTGGGGATTCTGCATGTATACTGGACCACAGACTTATGTAGCAAGGCTGAAACTGGGGGGTAAGTGGAGAGACTCTCATGGGTGCAATGGGGAGCATGAAATGGTCATAAAAATGCCTCACTACTACTGCTGCGCTTTCTGCCATCTGTCAGGCTAAGAAAAACCTAGAAATTGTCTCAACTCGTGCCACTCCTATCCCACATGTACAAGCACATCCCATCCCACTCCTTCAAGTCCTGCACAGGGCATGCTAATACCTTTCTGGCATTGTCTGCATCAGATGCGCTGTCTTTAGAGGTCCTGTTATCATCTGCAGGAAACACAGCTGCCTGTTCTGCTCCATGATCATCCTCCTCTTCCAACTCATCTGAGTCTTCCTCTTCAGAGTCTACATCTATGCTTTCCCCATTCACATGAGGGCTGGCATCACCCAGGTCCTTTTCACTCTGAAAGTCATCCAAGCACATGAGCCACAAAGACAACATCAATCCACAGGACAGAACAGCTGAATCCATGCCCCTGTGCTAGGAGCCTTAAAGCTGCCAGAGGAAAGCTGGCTATACATCCCTCCAGAGCTCTTCAATGCTGCCAGCAAAGCTAGCCTGAGAGCCTGCCATGTCTCACCTAACCCTGTCAATCTGGGGACCAAGGAGCCACGAGGAGTCATTCCAGACTCACATGGTTGTACAAGGCATTAAGGGGAGGAGGGCTGCTGGGCAGAAGCCTTCAGACAGACCCCTGCAGTCTAATTCAAACATGGAAGGGCAGCTCCACCAAGGGTGCAAGAAGCTTTGTAGGGAATGCAAAGGAAAGTTAAAACACAGAGGGATTTTCACTCCACTCTATGAAAACCTAGCACTGTTCTCCTTGAATTCAAAGACCAAAACTTCAGGTCATGGGTTGCAGCAAAAGCAGAATTTGATCAGGAGTGAATCCCTGTCTAAATCTTTTTAAGTAACCAGTTGTTTTGCTGTACAGCCTCAAGCAGCAACACTAGACAGTCACCTTGAGGACACCGGAACAAAAAGGTTACCACACAAGCTATGCTTGAAATCTCTCCAGTTCCACAGGACTCATGGGACAGAAGGGGAACATTCACTGGAAAACATTTGTTTAAGAGCTGGTATCTGAACAGCCACTCTCAAAAAGCCATTTTCAAGGCAGCAAGGCTGCTACGGGCAGGATGCTGTTGCCAGAGAGAAGACATAGACTCAGAACAGAAGATGCTGACCACAAAAAGCCAGCACATTCCTGCACCTATACATGCGGTTGGTGTGCCAGAACAAGGGACGTGTATGGTGACAGTAAGCATGTCCAGTGGGCTCAGCGCTCCCCTTACCTTGGCACCCGCAGAGGAATGAGTTATGCTCTTAAACATCTCAATCATTGTTCTCTGTTTTAACACTTTGGTCTTTTTCTTGGGAACCAGGCTATAGGTTCCCATTCTCCGTTTTTTCTTCCGAGATACTGCAGCAGCTGGAAAAAAGAAGCAAAAGAAACCCAAAGTTTGCTCAGGAATGAAAAGAAGAAGGGATAGAGAATAGAGGCTGTACTGGGGGAAAATCATACTTGAGGGCACGATCTGAGAAGGCTTCCCACTCCAAGTAATTTATTTGCAAGTCAACCAAAAGATGACACACACACACACACGTGCAAACACACAAAGAGCTTTTTGCCAGTGTTGCAAACCCACCCAAATTCTAAGTGTCCTCTCCATGCTCCTTCTGGCCCCTACATCACCATACACAATATCAAGTTTTAAAATTAGCCTGTGTTTGGCAGTATTGCTGATGCCGAAGGAGGCTGAAAAGAATCCAACTTGCTCAAATAGATATTGCAAGGCTAGTAATACTGACTTACAATGAAAGCAGTCGCACAATGACTGAAGAACACACAGGGAAAAGGTACCTTAAATAAAGAGCCATTTGCCATTTAACCTCATTTCACACCTACTATGGAAGTTTGTTTGATTCCTTTCACTACTTTGATCAGGTCTTAATTTGTTAAGTCTCCCTCCTGGCCTTGTAATCAAATCAGTCATCACACCTCACTGCTTGATGCTGTCTTTGGTGAATGCACATTAGAAGGATGCTTAGTGCAGGCTCTTTTAAGAATAGCATACAGCAGGGAACAGCCAGCCTCAGCACCAGTATTACCATTTGCAGCTGTACAGCCTGTTCCTTGAAAGCATTCCTTCATCCTCCACTATGATGAAATTTCACCAAAAATCTATGAAGAGACCTCTCCAAAAATCTGTTAACACAATTAAATTTATTTACAAGGATGTAGTATATGGTAACCAGTTGTTGTGGTGATATACAAAGTCCCTCAGAATTGACAGAAACATCTTCAGAGTATCACATAAGAAGATGGGGTTAAAGTGTCTCCTCTCATACCAAGTTTTAGCAGAAGAGTGATCCTTGGTGTGGTGGTGCCTGACGGAGTACGCCTACCTGCCCATGCCGCCTGGGAGGGACCTGCACCCTGTGAAACAAGGTGGTGCAGGAAGGACTGCATGGCAGGTGCTCCCTGCAGCGC
This sequence comes from Haliaeetus albicilla, assembly GCF_947461875.1. Taxonomy (NCBI): domain Eukaryota; kingdom Metazoa; phylum Chordata; class Aves; order Accipitriformes; family Accipitridae; genus Haliaeetus; species Haliaeetus albicilla. The sequence goes on along the minus strand of NC_091508.1, from coordinate 12,441,482 downwards.
AGAAAACTGGTGAACTTCACTTGGGAGGCTATTTCAACAGGGGACCGCAAGAATGTACCCTGTACAACATCCAGTGGTGACCAGGAAGGAGTCCAGAGGACACAAGCACCGGTACGACAGCCACTTGCAGAGAATTGGCTAGATGAAACGGTGTCTGTCAAACAAAGACTATGGCAGCAGCCCTACTGATGCCAGCAGGAAAGGAAACCCTGAAGGAGATTCAGTGGGAAAAAGGTACTAACAAAGGTTTCAGTCCTTGTTAACCCGCCTCATCTCCCACTCAACCACACATACACACACGCTTGAGAGGTGGGTGCTGCTAGGGATTTTAACTTGGTTCTTTTTACCTGTCTGCGACTTCGTGGTGGCCACATAGCTCTGGTTCTGAGGTAGTGACTGGTGAAGGCCCGGGAGAGAGGGCAACGGCAACGGCTTCCCAAACTCCAGGATGTTTTTGTTGCCTTCCTCCTTGGATTCTTTTTGATCTCTGCTGTCTCTCCCATCTTTGGGGTCTTTACTTGCATGCTGGAAAACAAAATGCAGTTAAATTGAGCCTCTGCATTAAAAAAAAATAAATCAGAAAATAAATTTAATTCCTTTCTCTCAAGCATAATCACTTTCATTTGAAGACAGGACCACACATTCAAAGCAAAAGCACACAGCATCTCCTCTAGCACATAACATTACTTTGCCTAAAGACTGCAAAACAATCCCAGCCTGCTGCTACTTCACTTGTTGAAGGCTGCTGCCTTTGAAGGTGAAAGGCTACCTTGCAAAGGCAGAGCAGCAAATCCAAAGCAACTGCAGATAATAAAAAGGATCAGACACTATTTACACAGGCATTTGGTTGGCTCTGGAGAAGACGAACAAATGCAACAAATACACCTATTCCCTGAAACACGCCTCGAGTGTGGCTGTCCCATCAAGCATGGACGAGAACAGAGTCTTGCAGAGATGTTTCAGAAGAGCAGGCAGCAACGGGATGGGATCCTTCCTTTCGGGGAGCATTTGGCACAATCAAGTCTTAGCAAACTCTCCCACCTCCCACCTAGCACACAACAAAACATGGGCAAAGAAGGTATTTGCTTGACATTGCAGGTTCATCTACAGTGCTGCCACTGCTGCAGCAAAGACCTGTCCAAGCTTACTTTAAACCAGCTAGCGCAGGTACTCCCAGCCTAGCTGTTGCTATGCCAAACATAGGGCAAGCTACAAGCTCCTACTGAAAAGCAAGAGAATTTTGTAGTTGCTACTGCACTTGCTGTTGCTGGAGCCAGGTTCCCAGGCACCAAGGCAGCTTGAACCCGCTCTGGTTTGAGCATATACTCAATGCAAAGTCTCATCCAGCACCTTTGGTCATGAAAGCAGGATTCCTACAGCTCCATGTCCCACAGCGCTGCACCTTTTGTGGCAAGGCAACCACTGTTATTAACAGAGAGTGGGGTAAATGCTGCCGCTCTGATTTCAGATTTTACACCGGATTTGCCCTCTTATGTATTTAACAGATGACCTAGCTGCATCCACACCTCTCCATACATCTGTCCACTCAACTGTCAAGTAGGAGGCAGGTTTGGCAGAGATGCTCCAGAAAACCAAGAGCACAGTTAGCAGATTACAAGCTCAGTGGTGGCAATGTTTTAGTGCTGCTCCACTTGCAGGAAAATACTTCTTATGGGACTTCTGAAGCAACAGCTGAAATATCAAAACAGAAAGAGGAATCCAGGCAAAAGAAAGAAAGGAATAAAAAGCAGCAAGCAATAAAAACACTCTTTAAAGTCCAGGTTCAGATAGGCACTCTTAGACACTGCTTTCAAGTAATATGACCTTGTGAACAAATGGGGAAGCAACCAATTCTCCTAATTACAGCTCTGCCATGTGCACACTGCAGGCAGAAAGCAAGGACTCGGTCACAGACAGAAAAGCTGTAATGATAATAAAAAATGACCTGCATAAAAAGGCCATCAAATTGCCAATGATTCCTGCATCAGGCCCATAACTTACGGCTGAATTGCCACATCTTTTCTTAAAAGGCATCTAGCCTTGGATTAACAATTTCAAAGACGACAAATCTACCATATCCTTTGATATGTCGTTCCAATACTTAATTGCTCTCACTGTCAAATAATTAAATGTATTATGCTTTTTCGACTAAATTAAAAAGCCCTGTATCATAAGAAACTCTCACTCCAAGTAGATACTTATGGACTATGACCAACTACTTTTTTTTTTTTTAAACCTTCTCTTCAATAGGTTTAATAGAATGGGCAAATTAAGTGTCCATAGGTTCATTTTCTGGACATTGGATCACTCCTGAGACTGCTCCCAGTTGTTCTACCCCTCAAAAAATGTACGTCAGGAGTGCTGGGCACAGTATGCCAATAATAGTCTCAACAATACTATTTATACCTCTTAAAAGTCCCTAGTTTATAGATCTAAAGGTTAACAGTAACTCTTGGCTACAGGATTATTCTGAGAATTTCCAAGTCCCCTGGAACATCTACTGCTTTCCATTTTTAACTTAAAATTAGAAAAGTGAGCTCTGGAGAGGCAGATCTGATGCAGAGCTGCCTGCAACAAGTGTACATAAGGGCTGCATTTTTTGTTCTTTAAGTATAGGTTCTTTCAACTGGTCTCTGACAAAACATGCTGTTACTCTCAAACATCAAGAATTCACATTCAGACCATGCCAAACCGTTTGGAAGAACATAATCAAATTTTAAATGAAGAAGTAGTATGTTATTAGCTTGGGGTTTTTCTCTCCCCCTGTAATTACAATATGGAAATAAATTAAAAATCTTCAATAGGGCTGCATGACAACTGTTAAATGTGACTTTTTCATGGCAATTCCAGTAAAACGGTTTTTTAAATCAAATTAAGCCTTGTGAGATCTGGATTATTACTTGGAGGCATATACAGCAATGCTAAAGAACAAGCATGCCCACAGAGAGGTGACCAGATCTCTCAGGAAGCCTGATGGCATGGGAAGCTGAGCAGGCCAACAGTAAAACTTACATATCTCTCATACATGTGTGTGTACATATATAAAAAATACTAAATCTAAGAATTGTAATAAAAAGTATGAGCAAAGATTTGAAAGCACTTATACTCAGTTTTCTCACCATCTTTCTTCATTCTTAGCTAGATAAAAGTTACGTCTTTGCCGTTATTAAATTTTACTCTTCCAGCAAGTAGAGTGTTTGGTGGATGAAACTTATTCTTTTCCCATTCTAACGTCTCCGAATTCTGCCAGTTCCATAACTTGAGCCTGTAGGTACAGCCCATCCTGGTCTCCTACGCTGAGCTTTTATGCTCTGCTCTATCTGCTCCAAATTTAAACACTCCCAGAAAAGAGGCTTTGCTAATCTAGCACACTGGTCTGCTGGGAAATTTCTTCCTTGAAATCCCATCACGCTGCCTAAGACCTGGTTCAAGCATACCTGGGCCCTTCCTCGCAAAGATATTCTGCATCCTTCGCTGCCCAGATTACAACTGGCACATCTTCCTCTCAGCAGAGGAAGGTGAGCAGGTTCAAATAAAAGAAGCAAAGGCAAAAGACAGACTGTGCATTTGGGAGTGGGGCAAGTGGGTGCTAGACTATTTGGGGCACAACAGACTCCTATCAAAGCAAAAAAGGGCAACAAAAAATTACAGTGATCCATTTAAACACAAAGCTCACAGATCCACCTGCAAGTCCCCAGTGCCATCAGAGGACTCCTCAGAACGCTGCACATCTATTCAGCTCCAGCAAGTTTCCTGCTAGGGAAAAGGCTGTCCAAGGAGAACCTCAGAAGAAGGTTTCTCCCGCAGAACAGGCAGAGCAGCTACCTCCAGCCCTGCCACCCCATGCCCCAGCCAGGGGCTGGTAGGACCCAGCTCTAAGTCACCTCTGTGGGCTATATGGTCACTGGCACAGCTGAGAGCAATTAATGCTCCCATCACATGCCACCTTCTTCCAGTTTTATGATGGATGGGTTCCTCCTGCCCTCCTTGTTCCTAGCACAAGGCACAGCATCAAGCAGGTATCTACAAAACTGCTTGCAGCTCAGTATCCACCCAAGCAAACTCTTGCTTCTCGGCTTAGGGCCTCTCTTACCTTTTCCCAGCAGAGGACACACATGCTGGTAAAGCACGAAGGGGGCTGCAAATAGCAGGCACTTCAACGAACCCAACGGAGCTGACTGCTAGTCAACATCTACTCATCCAGTCTGCTGTGACAAATCCTAACATGTTTCTGCTTTGTTTCCTGAAGATCCAGAGTCCTCCGCTAAAGGTAGAAAATGCCAGACTGGCAATGCTGGAGCCTGCACCAGAAGTGACCATGCCAGGAAAGCAAGGCACGGCTTTCAGTGATTTGTTGGGCATGGACTGATCTGCCAAGAATACTAACGAGGGCATGCACACTTTGAGTTGCCTGCATTTTTAACTGAGCAGACTCCTATGTTCAGAAATTGGATGAACATCATCCTCCCTCACTTAAACCAGCAAAAATTCAAGAGAGCAGAGGTGTTTTCACCTAACACGGGCTCCACTGCAAACAGCAAAATTAGAGGTGAGAAGCACTATTCCTGACCCTAAATAAACTCCATTGCTACATGTTATCCTTGTCCAAAACAGCCACAGTCTTTTCTTTTTTCCCCAATTATATTTAACAGTCAAGCACAGTTTTCATCTACAGTTTTTGAGAAGTACAGTAAGGAGAATCCTGTGCAAAGGCAACTCCAGGACACAGTTTGAGCTCCCTGGGTTTGCACGTTGTCCTAACCACCACACGTGTGGGCCACTGGCAGCCAAGGACGGACCAAATTGATAGAGAAAGAAACCGCGTCACTCAAGTCTTCATTTCTTGCAGCTTCTCATTGGTATCAGCTCATCCTATGCAAAAGGTTGTAAAGTCACTATTTCATGTTAGGCATTGCAAGCAATAGTGAAGAAACTGAAGAGATGCTTCTGTCTGGAAACAGCAAAAATGGGACCACAACTATGTCCGATACCATTGTGAGAAAAATAGTCAAGAAAACTACTTACACTGGGACAAGAACACAGTATTTTATGTGTTTATAAAAATTAAACTCATGTGCTTTCTCCATTTTAATGGGAGCAACAATGTTTCTATTATTGGCACAGAAGTCCCCTACAGCAGCAGGGAGAAGTTACTAAAAACAGCAAAAGACAGAATATCCTCCCTTTTTTTTTTTTTTTCCCCAAAAGCAAAAATATGGAATAAACAAACCTTACTAATTAAACCCCACGTTGGTTCAACAGACCGTACACGGCATTCTTCCCACAGGCAGCAATTAAGAGGTCTTTCCATTACCAAAGCAAGCAAGCTAGCAATAACCAAAGAAATCAGACCAGAACTCCATCCGTATGTTGGTGCAAGGACACTGGCAAAGGTCCTGCAGGTCCTGCCTCAGAGCCAGGCAGCTTTGAAGAGCACCACAGAAGGACTGCCATTCGCTCCCAACACCTGAAAACATCTCCAGCTTAGATATACGAGCTGTTTTATTTCTCTTCTTTTAAGGACCTTCATCTCCGGCACAGTACGAGCTTGAAACCAAAGCCAACTAGCCAGGAGGACTAAACCAACCGCCACTGCCACCAGGCAACACAGCAGCTGTCACGGAGCAACCCCCTTCTCTCCATCCATCATGCAAAGGGGTAACAAGATTTGTACCAAGGCGCTGCCTTTGAACAGCACAAAGCAGCAGCTCCCAGGGGTATCTGCCTCTAACAACTGGTGAATGATATTTAAGCAAGAAATATCAGTCCGCTATAAAAAATTTATCACAAGCAGATGACAGTGCCTGTAGGAGCTGTAATGGTGCTACTCTCCCTTTCCTCCACTGCTGCAGAATTATACTTTTCACTACCAAATTTCAGCACAGCTGCCGGGTGATCCTGACCACTGCCTAAGCCTTACCTTGGAGCAACAAAAAGAAACCTGCATGGCTTTGGCCTTAATCTAGATCAGAAAAGCTGCAAGGCTGATCCACCTATTAATGCCCTCTTATCTGCAGATTAACACGTGCCCTTTAGAAGAGGGATTCCAGTGTGACTTGATTACAATTGCACTGATTTGTGTGCAGTCACGTATCTGCATAAAATCATAGTGGTTTAGGCTGCCAGGCAGACTGTGTTTAAGTGTAGATGTTCCTAAACCAAGCTACAAACCTGCATTTAATGGGTTTCTGAACCAGCATCGTTCTGAGGTGTGGACTCTGCCAGGTCAGCGGGACAGACCCCACTCCTTGTCTTTCTCCCCTCCTAGATCAAGCAGCTCCAGGGGAAGGGAGTGTCACACATCCATCAGAATGAAGCAGGGTAGCTCAAACCAGTTTCAATAGCAAGCCTCCTGACAGAAATAGGTCTGCTGGGGACCTGGGACTGGGACTATTTCTGCAGGCTGCGGTCAGCAGCTGGGGCAGCCACCTTCAGCTGGCGCCGCTGTGCCAGCAGCGCGAGCACAACCAGTTAAACATGAAATGAAAAGTACAGCACATTACACACTCACTTTTCTACCTCCCTCTGCAGTAACTCCTCTATTTAAGAAGTCCAATGGTAGTCTATGATCTCATCACTCCTGAAGGAGATTTTCCATAGAGGATATTTAACTGTGGCCAAGCTCACTCACATGGATTTCACATTTCCAGTCCGCCCATGCACACCTGGGGGTGGAGAGGGTCCTTGACGGGTGCACCTTCTAGGTTCAGACAAGCTGACAGCAGCACTTGTGATCAGATGAGGATCCCTATTTCACTGTGCCATGTACTCTTCTTTTTATCCATCACCACCCCCCGCCCCTGGCCAGGGAGACAATATCCCCATCCCCATCTCCATCTCCAATAGGATCTGCCCTTTGTTTTGAGTTTTCTGCATATTAGAGGGTCTGAGCCTGCTGAGCAATCCCAGATGCTTGCAAACCACCAACTGCCACCTGCCTGGCCCCGAGAGATGAACACAAGATGTTCTTAGGCCAGGAGCTTCTGCAGAGCAACCCACAGACCACGTCAGCACACTGCCACAATACTGCTGGGCACTGACACGGAAAATAATACTTTGCAGCAACAGCAACACCTGTGTGCACACAGAAAGAAAGCAGCTTACCGGGCCTGGGATCAGATATTTAGTGGCAATGCTGTTTAAAGGTATAGTTTGATGAATATTGGTAGAAACACCAACATACATAAGCAAAGCATCTCCTGCTCCAAGCTCCTCCTTCCTGCCCAGGCTTTGTCTCCCCCAGTTAAATTGGTACCCTATGTTTTGGGCTCACACTGTGAATCAGGCTTAGATACTAATTTCACAGATTTTTGTGCTATTTCTTCTGACAGTTCAGTTCCCCTGACCCAGTCCTCTGCACAGCATAAAAAAATACTACCAGAGACACACACCTCAAACTATAGCCTCGTGGTCACCAAGTAATGAATGGAAACATAACTTGGGATTCCCAATTCAGCCATCTGCTCCTCCTATCTCACGAGATAACTATGGGATGCTTTCACTACCTTTATCATCCTTTATCCCTTCCAGACACGGCTTAGTGATGTTAAGCTCAGAAACTGGAGTTTCTGAGCAGGAGGGGCCTTCTCCAAGCACAGGACACAGACACACACTTGCCTTTCAGTCTGTTGCCTGGCCCTGGAAACTTTTGAGTTCTTAATAGGGTTGTAAATGGATTAGGAAGGAAAGAAAGATTCTTCTAAAAGGTGCAACGCTTGTGTTACTGCACTATTCAGAAGGAGAGCAGAAACGATGCTGTCAACAACTCTTCTGAGGTCTCTGTTCAAAAACCACCTTAACATGCGACAACATCAATTAAAATTGTCACCTGTTTCAGATTCAGCTTCGATCCCAATTCAGGAAGCAAATCCTAAACAGAGAAAAAGCTGGTTAAATTTGTGAGAAAATTATCTTCTTCCTTTCAAAGACCAATCCACATGTGCAGGAAAAGACTACCAGAGTCCCCTGACAGCTACTGGGTTACAGAAAATAATTTTTTGGCCCCAGTGGGTTTCTGCAGGAGCCGTGAGGAACAAATGATTACACTTTGCAGGCAACAAAATACCTTCCCCCCCCTCCTCCCAGGCAGCACAGGTCTGCAAGAACAGTCTACCAAAAAAACCAAAAATGCTCTAAAAAATATTAGCAAAGAAAACTACTGTGTCCTGTAACGTCATCTTCTGGGTGATTTCCACAATTTATTTCCTGGAATACAGCACCTGCTATCATGGTGTTTTTGAAGGAGAAAAGGTGTGAACATGGAGGCTGGTACATGAAAAGTTACTGCAATGCTGTGCTGATGAGCCTCTTATAAGCCGCTCAACAAAGAAATAATCAGGACAGAAAAATGACAACTAGCAAGGATTCTGCTACTCAAAAGAAAATAGCATGTAAATTCGAAAGACAATGGGGGAAAATTAGGTAGTAATTATCAGGAAGGCTGAACAAAACAGATGTTTTATTGTCTTGCAGAAATGAGATCAAATCTTGGGTTCACATTCAGATGCAGAGGCTTGAGCCGAGAACATGGGAACAGCCTCTTCTCACTATCCTTCTTGTGAATTTTGTTTCTCTCTCTATTTTAAGCCCAAGGAAAATGGCCAGAGGTGCTGAGGACAAGCTATGTACTTTCTGGAGTGGCCCAACAACTGCAGGCTTTGGTTTTTGAAGCCGCTGTTACTGCATGAGCAAATAACGATCAACAGCACCATCACAGCAACTTGTGTAACGGAGCACTACAAGCATTCACAAAGGTTGCACACAGCTTTCTAGAGACAAACCTTGAAGCCCAAGGGGTTGCATAAAAATATTCTTCTGAAGTATCATAAAATATGAATGAGGAAAACACTCCCTCCTAACCTAACAGTCATCTTTTAGAAGGGAATTGCCTCTTTCAATTGCTCAGCCCCAAGGGATCTCTCCCTGTCAAATTCCACATGGGTCTGGGGGTTTGCCCGACCTAATTTAAGTGCACAACAGGCTGCTGGAGGAAAGCTGTGAGGCAGTTTCAGTTGCGAAGCCTTGTTTGGGTAAGAGACAGCCTTATGCGAGATTTTCATCAGGCTGCATGTATTGCATCTGGGCTTCCCCCGCTTGCTAGCCAGAAAACACAGCAGGGGTGCGAGAGCGAGAGAATTCAAATGCAATCAGGGGAAGACAGAGGGGAAATTAGCGGTTTGGGAGAATGGTTGGGAAATCGTGGCAGGCGTGGTTTCTGCCCTACTATTGAGGCTGGGTGCCCACGAGGTTTGTAATCTTGATGTGCTCTTTGGACTCCCACCTGCTTCCGGAGGCACAGGTGGTGCCGCAGCCAAGGGCACCTTTCCCCATCTGTGGCTGGCTAGGTGCCACCCATCTTTTTTTTTTTTTTTCTCTCTTCCCCTGCTCCAGACCACAGCAATTCACAGCTTTGAGACCTTCGCATCATATTATTGCTGTGCTGCAACACGTGGGTGACATCTGAGGATCACTTTGCATCTGTTTGGTCCATAATATGCTGGTAACTAACAGCAATCCATTGCACCAACATTTATAAAGCTGCAGCAACTTCCCATATATTTCTGGGTGTGACTCACACTGCCAAGCAGGGGTCTCAATCGTTTCCTTGACCAAGGTGCAGGATATCTAAAAGCCAGTCTCTCTCCATCATTAGACATAGCACAATGATAGGATCTAGCTCATTGTAGCTAAATGGAAAGCATCACAAGGCTGGAGACCAAGTGCTCGTAGTGGAGATCTGCCTATTCCAGTATCTATTCCTTACCTTTGGCAAAAGGAGAAAAAAAATAACCAAAAGAACCAAACTTGGCCAATAACAAAGAAAGGCCCATTACTGTTCACCCCACTATGAACACACCAGATGACTTCACATCTCCCTTTCCCTCCTAAAAAAAAGGCAGAGCTCTGTTTTATTAAGTGATTGTAGATCCAACCCTAAGGATTCTGGAGTGAAGACTTCTGAACAAGCTGCATTACTACAGGCAACATACAGAGAGAGAGAAAACATCATCTGGTTTACTACTATAATGATACAGCAATGCAATCAAGTTGCCTAACATATCAGTTTCTTGACAGCTTCCAAGCTTAGGAGAAGCCTCAAGTTAACATGCTATGCTTAATTTCCTTTGGGTCAAACTTAGTAGAAATCTAATTTGTTTCACAAGCAGCTCTGGATTTCAGCACACGGCTGACGAGCAATACAGCCAAGAGAGAAAGGCCATTTAGTGTCTCACATACATCTGCTGGAGAAGGTAATTGATCAATTATATATTTAGAAACACATTGGGGAACACAGCTGATGATGGCCGTGTGACTCTATTTTTAACACCTCTGTCTCTCTGTAGGAAGAGAAAAAATAAAAATAAATATATATATGTATTAAAAAAAAAAAAATCAATCCACTCAGTGGGACACCTCTGAATTACATGTGTTCCCATGCAGCAAGGTATCCCTCTCATGCACTCAAAGAAAGCCAAGAGCAATTGCAGCAGCAGCAGAACTGACTGCTGGGCATATACATTACCAGGCTAGGGGTGGGTTTAGGCATTGTCTTCCGTGCTCTGTGGACCTTGACTTCAGCATTAGCAGCGGTGGCTTTTTTAGCATCCATGTCCTTACTGCCCTCCCCAAGCTTGGTTGGCATCGTGGCTTGCATCTGAGAAAAGGAGCCCACAGTTCTCCCTTTGCTTGCTCCTCCTGGAAGGGTTTTTGCAGCATGGCCGGTGAGAGAAGCAAAGGTGCTGGTAGTCCTTAGAGGTTGCTCCTGTGCCATCTGCTTGGTTAGAATATATCCATTGCTCCCTGTTACAGAAGTCTGTGTGAAGTCATTAGCTTTCATATGGTTTTGCTTCCCAGTCTCACCATCTCGTTCAGAAATACCATTTTCTGCTATCCTATTTAATTTAGTACTAGAGTCCTGCTGGCTCACTTTCGTATTGTCCTGAGTGTTTTTAGCTGGGTTTGGGTGGCTACCAGCTTCACTGTGCTCACAGGAACCGTTGGTTTCACCGTCTACTGCCATTTTTGGTTCCCCCGCTTGCTTTTCTGTAGCACTTTCATCTGCAGCCATGGCATTAAACCCTGGAGAAAGAGGGAGGATAAGGAGGAAGAGAGGAGAAAGAAAAGGGTCACAAGCAGTATCAAAACTCCAAAGAGAAGGTACAGCTACTTACAGTGGCTAACGAAGAGCAAACCTCTCCTCCAGAAAACTGCTTGCTATATATATATATCCATTTAGGTTGCTCACTCACCTACCTGACCTGCTTGTCTGGATCGTCAGATGGTGAAAATTGGGATGGGTGGCTCACTTGAAAGCAGTGCACTCATTCTTACTCGTCTCAGCTGCAGATGCGGCCATTTATTCCCAACTATGGACTTTTCAAGGTAAATATTATCTTTAGCTTTTCCAATAACTACATTTATTGGACCATATGTCAACACCTCACATGTCAAACAAAACGCTACCCAATCTTGCATTCAGATCTCTGGCAAAGCCCTTCACAATGCTAGACTGACACAAGAAAACCTTGCTGGTAGGGCTGTATGGGTGAGCTTTTGTAGCACAGACACAGCTCAGCAGCCAAATGTCTACATCAGGGCTCTGCCACTACATGAAACATCACAAGGAATAACTCCCTGGCAATCACAGCTCTCCTGGCAATGTTGTCCAGTGAAGACCGGCTCTTTTGCAGGGACGAAGCAAGCACAGGAGCAGGATTCACGGCGTCATTTCAGAGGCAATAGCCAGAGTAAACACAGGGGTGAATGCAATTCACAGGTTAAATGCAATTCTAGACTAAAATAATTACATGATTCAAATGCAGCGAGATTTTTGCAGACTGACTAAAAGCTCATACACAGATAAAACAGGAGTGTCCATGTAAAAAATTTTTCTCCCTTCCAAACATTTCCATGCTCCCCCCATCAATGAATTTGTCCCATTAGAGATTTCAGACCCGAGCTGAAAATCCAAGTATGAACGCCACGTACTTGCAGAAATGTTTCCGACATGACAAACTAGCAGCTCCCCAGGCAACTAGGAGTGATAACAATTCACTGGCACGATCAGTAAAACGATTAAATCAACCTGCTGTTAGGGATTCCTTGTATTGTTTTCCTTTCAGAGGCCAGACAGTTATGAAAAGCATCACAAGGAGTACCAGCGAAAGCTTTGTCCAAGTGGGCTGTCAAAGCAGGTAGGACTGATTTACAACCTGCTTGAATCAAAGCAATTTTCACCTACAGTATTCAGAAGGGCCCAGCGTCAAACTGGAGACAACTTAGCAAGCCATACCAGCATGCTGGGTATCAGCATCTCATTTCACACTGCTCCTGAAGCCCAAACACTCAAGGAAAACAATATTCTGAGTGTCTCTGCTGACCTGACAAAAACCTGATGCAAAGCTAAAGCATGAAGAAGAACCAAGATCCTGGATCCTAGAACTTCAAGTCCAATATCCCTGGGCTGATTGTTCAAAGCTGAGCTCTGCAGGGCTTTGCTGCATGACCCCAAGGACAGGCAGCTCAGTGCAAACGTCAGCAGGTAAGCACAGCTTACCAGAACAGCTCTTCCCAAAAAGCACCAAATTCCCTTTCCAGTTAGTGGCAACTGGGAAAATAATCTCTCCCCAACTATTTGAGGGCCTACCCACCTCCCCTTCTTTCTACCCCTTTTTAATGCATTCATTCAGTCCAACTCCTTACCATTGGGTTGACCTAAAAGATTTTGATACAGATTTCTGCACAAACAGCACCTGCAGTACTAGACTCTAAAAGCAATGCATTCTAGTACCTGAAACAACTGTATTATTCCCCAAACTTCCTGGTTTTTGGTGCTCATCTTAGATTTAAAGACAAACATTTCCAGCATCAAACTGAAAGCCCTCTTAGAACTGGTCAATACCCTCAGACCATCCAATGCAACCTCCAGCTTGAAGCATGGTCAATGCTGAATTCAAACCAGGTTGGTCAGGGCTCTGTCCAGGTGGGTCTCAAAGACCTGCTGCAGCGCTTGACTTATTCCAGCCTAGTCCTACTCATAAACTACAAGGGGGATAGTCCTAGTCCTGCTCCTTATTTCCAACTGCAAGCCACAGATGTTGGACACAAAGCATCTTACTGGAAAGTGTCTTCAAACCCTGATGACAAGTGGTAACTCTTCCCTAGGGTTCAACTCTGGCCTTTTTTCCTGATGACACACCTGCATTAAGCAGTCCATTCCCCCCAAACCCAGGCAACCCAGCCTGTGATTGCCTCCCGCGTGGACTCTGCTGGCTCAGAGCCCTCAAAAAGAGCTCCAAAACCTCTAAAAAGAGCCCACCGGTGCTTGCTGGAGCACATACAGGGGGGCAGAGGCAGAAACCCCATCTCCAGTAGGCAGTAACTGAGTGGCTCTCCAAGCACGATTCAAAGTCATCACCTCCATCTGCTGCCCTCTCGCCACCCAAACCACCTTCTGTGTACTGAAAGCTCTGGTAAGACACACAAGGGTTTGTTTTGGATAGCAACGACTCTGGGAGAAGATGAAGTGCTAGTTTTTTCACTGTTATTTAACTATTTGAAAAGTCTTGAGCAGAAGGAGCCAACAGATATGCACTCATTCTTTCAATCCTTGTTTCTCTTTCTGCATTTGGTGTCTTTAAAAGACTGTGCTGTGGTCACTTAAACAATTATTTCAGCAAAGTCAGTGCCAGAAGAAAACAAAAAACGAGCTCCCTAACCACAGATGGTGGTTTCCAGTTCTCAGCACCAGGTACCTGGCCGAATGCCTTCAATATTTGTTGATTTAAATAGTCCGCACTCCCACCAGACCAGTCAAATAACTTCAGTGGCTGACTATTAGATAAACTGAATAAGCAGAGGGCAAAAATTGCTCTACCTGCCATGAAGGTAACCAAAACAAGGTAAATTAGACCACTGCCCTAGGGGAAAGATTAACTGCATTACTCCAGAAAGCGTCATGGACTTTATGAAAAATCCATGAGGCTAAAATTAAAATCCCACATACAGTTCACACACACACACACACACACACTCATTAAGTGTGGAAAATGCAATGTGATTGACTATGGAAGTGCCATCAAATCCCTATAAACAGGCACCAGACTTCCAAATCTGTGTGACTAGAGATTTGACAAAACAGATGAAATTTCATTGTCCCTGAAGTTGCACAGAACTGGAGAACTTGACAGCAGTTGTCAGGGGTATGGTTTTGATTTAACAGGATTACACACCTCCTCTGCCCTGTCGTAAATGCACACATTGCAGAGCAAAGCAAAGCCCTAGGGCTTCCAGCTCCAACCCCAACCATCAGTGTTGCCACCGCTCAGCAGGCCAAGCAAAATGCATTGCAGTGTCACAATTCAGTGCTTAATGGACATGCATCCACACGACAAAAGCTGTTATGGCAACTGTCATCACACGGCTTGCCAGCTGGCAAGAATCAGTGGAGGCCAAGGACTGAATGGGAAGAGACACTAGGTCCCTCTCCAGCCTTCAACAGGTCTGAGACACCACAGGCAAGACTGTCTTGAGCTGCTGGGATGGGCTTCTTTGGGAAAAGATCATCTTCATCCTCCTGCTCCCTTTTCTGGCAGCACTAAAACAAATCCATAAATACTTTGGAATAGCACTGTTTTCTACAAACTGAGTTCCTGTACAGCACAAGGCTCCTGCAAGAAGCACCACAGCCAAAACACCAGCTGCAGATATCGTCATCCCCAGGGCCCTACCTGAACATCGAATTAAAGAGGCCTCTACCAAGAACTAGTTTATGTCAGGAGCTATGTTGCTTAATAAGATGTGGTAACCCGAGTAAGCTAGTACGGTATTTACAACTGAAATACCTGGTCTGGTAATAGGAAAATGGGAGTTGTCCTCCCAGGCTAGGCTACTGCTCTACTTGCCATGATGCTCTGCCTTTAACTCAGTGCTCCAGCCTTGTGTAACAGGACAAGTCTGCAAGCCTGACCACATTCAACAAGTCTTAGGTACACACTTACAGTACTGCACATTTACAAGCATTGCTGAATAGACAGAATTCAATATATATTTACACTTTTTTCTGAAATATGGCCTACAGATGGGGATGGGAACAGAAACTAGAGACAGCAGGAACCTCACAATGGAGAAATACTGAATAAAATAGCCTACAGAAGCTCTTCAACAGCACCAGACAGCTAAAGAAACACTTGTTCCTGACATGACCTGTTCATCTCCCCTTTTTCATTATCAAAAAAAAAAAAATTTCACTGTAAACCTGCTAAAATGTTGATTTCAAATACACCTTGTGGCAATGAATTCTCATCTTAAAAATGCTGTTCAACAGCTTTTCTGCTCTTGTGCTGCAAGTACAAGTGAATAAAAACCTAAAATCGGTATTTCTCTAAAACTTAACAACTTGATAGTACTCACTCCTTCTAAATAGAGCAAAACTATGTTTTCTTCCACATTCACTTTTCTCTCCAACTCCCTCATTGTTCCTTCATCTACAATCATTCTTTAATTAAAAAACAAAAGGTAGAAAGATATAGCCTATGTCCACAGAAGCGTAACCTCATTTACTAGAAGCATCCTAGTATTTTCAGAACTCCCTTATGCGTTTCCTACAGCATATGCAGCAGTAAAAGCTTGTCACATTGACCACAACGCTGCCTGCATCCCCGATCCAAGCATTCAGTATTAATTTAAAATCGAGTAACGTGTAGGATAGATAATTTGCCCATGAGATTTATTTTCTGTTATGGTGCCAGTTCTCCCAGGCAGGTATCTGAAGTTGATACCAAGTTGAAACAAACTTCAGTAAAGGTGTATCTTCTAGGAGCTGGCTACATTTTAGTAACACAAGAAACTTTAAGACTCAGAAAATTATGCAGATATATTACCCTTGCGACTCCATATGGCAAAGAATAATCAGTAGTATATTTAAATCACTTTCCTGAATTAACAATTCATTGAGAGTAATGCAGAGTTCTCACTCCTCCCCAGGATTAAGCAGACCCTCTGCAGCAGTTTCGGTCTTAAGTCTTCTTCTCAGTACTAAATACCATTATTCAAAATTGAATTAAAATTCCCATGAAGAGAACAGAATCTTAGGAAAGGAGGGGAAAAGCTAAGTCAGACAGGATGAGGACACTTCATCTAATTTTAGGTGTCTAAAAGGTATCTCAAACCCCAGGGTGCCCCTAAGCCACCGCTGTGACCAACGGAGAGGAGATGAGAGCTCAAAAAGCACAGTCTGACTTTAGACATCTATCTTTGGATAAACTAATCACCGCCTGGACACGCCTACCACATTTAAGCAGAAATGAGCTGGACTAGTTCAGAATTAGAATGATAACTACAAAAAAACCCCCCACCCTAAATTAGGCAAAACGAAACCCACCTCTGCTTTCCCAGCTCAGACTCCTGCAATGCTGGTTCCTCTCCACTGCCTTTGCCTGTTGGGTTTCCAGCCCTTCCAGCAGGGCCAGACCTGGCTCCAGTCCTGTCCCGGAGCTTGCCAGAGCTCGGTTCAGCCTGCCAAAACCTGCCTGTGGGCAGAGCCTGTCTAACAGATGTGCTACGGTCCCCACCAGCCATCCCGGCCACAGCCAGAGGGAACCGAATCGCCTCTGCAGAGACCAAAGGGGATGAGTAGCCACCAGAAACTTTCCATATGCAGGCAGCCAGATGATCAACTCAAAACTCTGTATTACTTTGAGAATGCTCTGAAAAACACCCAAAGTCTTAAATATATTTTTTAAATTCAGATCTCACTGCTTAGTGAAACAAAGTAAGAAAAATATGCAAGTGTTACGAGCCCTTATACTCCAGGCCAAACTGCAATCATCACTAGGTCTGAGAAAAAAAAAAAAAAGAAAGAAGAAGAAAATAAAAAAATATATCCTAAAAGCAAATGCACTATTACCTGATCTGGAACTTTTACATGTTTTTCTGAACATCTTTGTGCTGTGCACTGGCAGAGGTCAGACACCCAACTGCCGATGTCTTGCATGATATTTTCCATGCATTTCGAGTGGTCCCAGCAGAGAGCACAGGGCAGCTCCATACCTGCAGCTGAGCCACAAGGCTTTAGCTGCTGCAGGAGAAACATCAAACTTGGAACTAAGCAAAGACGGAGCTTAAATCAAAAGCTCACTGTTTTGAACAGCAGTACAAGTACTGCATATTTATATTTATATACACACACATTTCACAGATTTTTTACCTTAAGCACTTTGCAGATCATCTTTAAAACACCACAGGTGCCACAGTCATTTATTCAATACCCAACTGTCCTGCTGGATAAACTTTTAAAAGTGAGAAATGCACCTGCCTATAATCCTTGTATTACAACAGTTCCATCCCCCCTTCCTCCTCAAAGTGAAAAAAAAGGAAAATTGTAAAGCAGAGAGAAGCACAGCTGACATAAAAAGGATGACAAAGGGATGGGGGCTGAAACCATACAGACGAGGGAGAACTGGTGGCTGGAGATCCTGTATTAACTGGAAAGGAAAGCACCACTTCTATCATTAAAGCCAAAAAGCGGAGCATTTTAAAGCCAAAAAATGAAGATAATTAAGTGTTTCAGGCCAAAGTTCCTCTCTGGGGTTAGTTATTGATGGTCTCTTCTTCCCCCCACCCCCTTTTAAATCCATGAAGGCGGGTGATATCCATCCAAGAGTCTGCCCTGTATTTCCAAAACACAAATGCCACCCCTCCCAGTGCCCTGGAGCATTGTCACCCTGCAGCAGTGTCACTGCTTCCCATCTCCCATCTTTCCAGTGCCAAGAGTCAAAATAGGAAAAGAAAAGTAAAAGAAAAACAACTTCTGCTGTGAATGCTCAATACTGAGATTACAGAGGTTGGGTAAATGGGATTCAGCATCTTGCCCGTGGGCTGCCTGTGAATACTGGCAGTGACTCAAAGCACTTGAACAGCCTGTGTGAAATTAATTCATTCCTTTGCCATGCGAGCAGGTCCACGGTGTTACAGCACTGGCCACAAGGCCCCAGGCCCATCTGTGACCAAGGAATGCTCCTGCTCTGGGACTGCCAGGCTCTGAGAGCATTTCTGCTGCTGCAGCCTATCTGCCACAGGGCACAGCCTCCCTGGAGCAGGGGTCTTGAACATGGGGAGCACCTGGGTGCACATGTGGGTGAACATCTAAAATACCTAAGCATCATTTTGCTCTGTCTCATCTCCTGGCTGTCAGTCTCAGCAGGGGATCCCATGCTGAGTAAGTCAAGGCAAAGAGATTATTCTTTTTCTCCTTTCAAAGCAGCCATCTCTGCACCTGGGAATGCAAAGGTTGCAGCTGCTCCGTGGAAAGCAGCACTTTCCTCACACACGGCAGCTTCCTATCTGCAGTAAGAGGGAGAAAAAGAAACAAACAAACAAACAAAAGCCCCAAAAAGAAAAAAGGCCCCTCCAGGAATTTAAAAGCCTGACACTCTCTAAAAGCAGTTTTAAGTTTATTTGAGAGCAAAGTGACTGTGCACATCTCATCCAGCACTACGCTCCAGCACCGTGGCTCTTGTAAAACAGTTGCCTCGGGTGAAGTCTCAGAAACACTGAGGCTAGTGGAGAACTTGGTTACCAATTCCCCTTCCTGCTCCTTGGTACCACTGCTTTAGTGGAACTTTCCATCTCTGGGGCTGGGGAATCAGAAAAGGAGCAGTTTGCTTTGAAAGGTCAAGCAAGATACAGCATGGAGTTAGGAGCTATGTACATTAGGAGGGGAACTGAAATCACTTGCAATTCTTGCAAAGACACCACTTTTTACTATGTTTCTCTCTGAGTCAGACTAAAGACAATATGGCCTAATAAAACAGAGAGCAACTGTTTTCCACTTATCTCTTCCATTTCCCTGCCCCTTTCCCCTCCCTGTCAGAGGAAAAGATGGACCTAAGCCCACTCCCACATATAAAACTGAACTGGAACATTTCCCCATGGACAACAAAACAGTTTCATCCACAGCATTTTTTCTATCTGTATTGAGTAATTTTACACAGAAGGGGACACTGAGCCTAGTGAGCAACTTACACAGGGTTTTATACAGGCTGGGACTCAACCCCAGAATTGGAAATGAAAGTGCTGGGAACACACAAAGATCTTGTTCCTACAGAACTATGTTAAATTTATAGTTCAATTATTTCTCTTTATCAGTGCCAGGATGAAGCCAGAAGAGGACATCCCAGCTGGTAACAACAGTGCATTTCTGCAATACCTTCCACTCAAGGAACAAAGGGCAAAACACCATGACTGCCCACCCAAGGACCCCCTACCTCCAGGCTGCTCCCCGAAAGCACCCACCCAGCTCCCTGCCCCAGCCAGATGGCACCGACAACTCATCCCCTGGGGCAGCAGGTACTGCGTTGTCACAAATGACAGGCTAGCATGCTGAGGACAACCAAGAAAGGGGATGAACTGCCTTAAAACAGCAGATTATAAACTGGGACAGCTCAGCTACTGCCCCACAGGAGTATGAGCCTTCCCTGCAACAGGAGATCTTCATGGAGATCTCCAACATGATGATCTTCATCAGTGGTGACACAAGACAGCAGTCGCAGGCACTACTGCAGCAGTGCTGATGTGCCTTGCTTGGGGGACAGACCCCTAAATCTCATTCAAGGCTACAAGCTACCCAAATTTCCTGGCTCATCTTGGACACAGAGAAAGCACAAGTTTGTACGTAGAGGTGTAACTCGTAAAAGGCCATTCAGAGAGGCAGCAGCAGAGCTATGGTATGTACTAACACAGTTCAAATGGGGATCTGATACTGACCTCAGCATCTGTACCCTTCTGAGTCAAGGGGGAGTAAAAAGAGGGAAAAATACAGTAATCCACACTAAGTCTTTAGCCCAAACACCACCTTTAGTCAGTCTTTGGATCTCCAAGTTCAAGCCTCTGAAAGTTTTAGATCCCAGGTTCAATACTGACACATAACCTGCCAAGGGGATTTTCCCAAAGGGAACAAAATCCAGAACAGATCTAGTCTTACGTTGCAGGCCATGGCTCCCATCAAACACACGATCAGTCTGCTGCAGCAGCTCAGCCTAAACTAGAACCCAGAAGCACCAGCAGACTTGTGCGGATTCCCATTCTCACGCATCACAGAATCATAGAATTATGGAATGGTTTGGGTTGGAAGGGATCTTTAAAGGTCACCTAGTCCACCCCTCCTGGAATGAGCAGGGACATCTTCAACCAGATCAGGTTGCTCAGAGACCCATCCAACCTGACCTTGGATGTTTCCAGGGTTGGGGCATCTACCACGTCTCTGGGCAACCTCTGCCAGTGTTTCACCACTCTCACTGTAAAAAACGTCTTCCTTATATCTAGTTGATATCTACCCTCTTTTAGTTTAAAACCATTACCTCTTGTCCTATCGCAACAGGCCATGCTAAAAAGTTTGTCCCCATGTTTCTTATAGGCACCCTTTAAGTACTGGAAGGCTGCAGTAAGGTCTCCCCAGAGCCTTCTCTTCTCCAGGCTGAACGACCCCAACTCTCAGCCTGTTGTCACAGGATGGGTGTTCCAGCCCTCTGATCATCTTTGCGGCCCTCCTCTAGACCCACTCCAACAGGTCCATGTCCTTCTTATGCTGGGGACCCCAGATCTGGACGCAGTACTGTACGTGGGGTCTCACCAGACCAGAGCAGAGCAGAGGGGCAGAATCCCCTCCCTCGACCTGCTCGTCACACTTCTTTTGATGCAGCCCAGGATACGGTTGATTTTCTGGGCTGTGACTGCACATTGCCGGGTCATGTCCAGTTTTTCATCCACCAGTACTCCCAAGTCCCCCTCCGCAGGGCTGCTCTCAATCCCGTCATCCCCCAGCCTGTATTGATATTGGGGGTTGCCCCGACCCAGGTGCAGCACTCTGCACTTGGCCTTGTTGAACCTCATGAGGTTCACAGAGGCCCACTTCTCGAGCTTGTCCAGGTCCCTCTGGATGGCATCCTGTCCCTCAGGTGTGTCAACCGCACCACTCAACTTGGTGTCATCTGCAAATTTGCTGAGGGTGCACTTGATCCCACTGTCTATGTCACTGATGAAGATATTAAACAGTACTGGTCCCATCCTCCTCACTAAAGGAAAATGACTGTTCAAATAAACTTGAAGAGACAAATCTCAGACTTCAGGGTGCTTTCCCTGTCCACACATCCCAGCCCCATATGTTGCCACCCATCCCTGAGTCAGGAAACAGGGCTCAAAGAAACTATTTCATTCCATTTTGCAAGTCTGCTGTAATGATTTCATGTTCACGCAACACTCAAAAATGTAAATTCTTTGCCAGCACTAAACACTGTTATTAACAGACTTTAGGGACATTAACTAATTGAACTCCTATGACGATCACAGCTGGGTAACGAAGGTCAGCAAAGAACAATGCATATAGCACAATGACCATGCAAACCATTGTCTTTTACACACATGGTATGCTTGGGAAAAGAAGGATACAATCTGAACATTACCACAAGAATGGAGACTATGCAAGTCACATTTTAGGACCCTTCTTTTCCCAGTAACAGAACTGGGCAATAAGCTGAAGCAGTTGGAATCTGAGCACCTCGTGAAGCCTTGAGACTGTTCCTGCACAGGGAGGGTTCTCAGCTTCCTTTTGATACACAGCATTTGCTTTAAGTCAAAATCAGTCAAGACATACAAGGCACAGAAATGTCTCTCTTCCCACCGTTCTTCTGGATTTTTACCTCCATAGACTTTTGACACTTACCTTAAGATCAATCAAGAACTAAATAAACTAGCTTTATACTCCTGAGCCAAGCAAGACAAGGGATCAAAGTGAGAGTCTCCTCCCAGGGCAACGCAACCTCCTACTGACACCTCAGACTTCGTCTCTGGTCTGCACAGACAGAGGTCCATACGCAACCAGCAGCAGCAGCAGCACTCACGTGCTTCCAGTTAATATGCAAGCACCATGGCCACACCTGACAAAGCATTCAATATTTTGCCTGTTCTGAGCTTTACTTTCTAACTAGAGCAGCTTCACAAAACATTATGCTGGACCAAAAGGAAAGAAAAAGCAATGCTGTACTCGCACACATCTGAATTAAGTCCAAAATTTTGGTTCTAGCTAAGACTAGGTATTTTGATGGGGCCGGTTCAGTGCTTTTCTAATGCTCTATTACGGAAAGGAGAACATCAAATCCCTGCAGAGCAATGAGAAGTAACTAGTCAAGGAATACTAAAGGCATGGAAAGAAGGCAGGGGGTGGGGAGATAAAGGGCAGTGGGGGTTTTTTTCCTAATCCCACTGACACATTTATTAAGCTCTTGGATTTGTGTGCATGCAATTCACAGACAACCACGCAGGAAAGACTTTGTCAAATTAATATGTGCGCCGCATCCTGCAAAGTAAGAGCAAGCAGAAACAATGCAGAAGCCACAAAGCATCCCACAACGGCACGAGGTGTGGAGTGTCTAACCCCACTGGCCATCCTGCAGCGATTGGTGCCTGTTCTGGAGCAACAGAGAAACTCACAGGAAAACAGAAAGTTAACTTTAATAGAGGGAGGAAAAGGGCTAGGTCATCATGTGGTGGGGATCAGAGTTCAGTTAAAACCAGTCACACTGAGGAGGTTCAAAGTAACTCCTTTGCGCGTCACAGCCACACCAAAGCAGAAGTGAAAATTAGATATCATTCTTTAGGTGGGTGGCAATGGACAGACTGAAAAGCAAATTTACTTCTTCTGGGGAAGAGCCCTGCTCAGAATAAACACAGGAGAACAGAACCACTCTGTTCATGGGAGCACACCTGAGACCCCTGGGGAACAGAGCACATCTCCAAGGCCCCAGTTTTGCTCCCATCACATGCTGACCTCACGAGCAAGGTCTGGCCCTCAACCAAGGCAGGTGCTCACCTTCCTCTTTGTTGTTGGTGATATCTTTCAGCAGCTCAGTCTTCATGCAGGCGTCTTTCCTTGTCTCTCCCTTACTCAGCACTGTTCGCTAGGGGTGGGGAGAGAAGGGACGGGGAGGGGGGAAAAAAGAAACATCATGGTTTAGCTCAATGTTCATACACACATTGCATCTAAAAGAAGACACAA